>NC_134358.1:363846835-364146835 GCF_048569485.1 Anomaloglossus baeobatrachus
CCACAACTTTTTCTCCACTTTTTCTCCACTTTTCTTCTCCACTTTTTCTCCATTTATTCTCCACTTTTTCTCCACTTTTCTCTTTCTCCACTTTTTCTCCACTTTTTCTCCACTTTTTCTCCATTTTTTCTCCACTTTTTCTCCACTTATTCTCCACTTTTTCTCCACTTTTTCTCAACTTTTTCTCCATTTTTTCATTTTTTTCTCCACTTTTTCTCCACTTTTTCTCCACTTATTCTCCACTTTTTCTCCACTTTTCTCCATTTTTTCTCCACTTTTTCACCACTTTTTCTCCATTTATTCTCCACTTTTTCACCACTTTTTCTCCATTTATTCTCCACTTTTTCTCCACTTTTTCTCCATTTATTCTCCACTTTTTCTCCACTTTTTCTCCACTTTTTCTCCACTTATTCTCCACTTATTCTCCACTTTTTCTCCAATTTTTCTCCACTTTTTCTCCACTTTTTCTCCACTTTTTCTCCATTTTTTTGTCCACTTTTTGTCCACTTTTTCTCCACTTTTTCTCCACTTATTCTCCACTTTTTCTCCACTTTTTCTCCATTTTTTTCTCCACTTTTTCTCCACTTTTTCTCCACTTATTCTCCACTTTTTCTCCACTTTTTCTCCAATTTTTCTCCACTTTTCTCCACTTTTTCTCCACTTTTTCTCCACTTTTTCTCCACTTTTTCTCCACTTTTTCTCCACTTTTTCTCCATTCTCATTTATTCTCCACTTTTCTCCACTTTTCTCCATTTTTTCTTCACTTTTTCTCCACTTTTTCTCCACTTTTTTCTCCACTTATTCTCCACTTTTTCTCCACTTTTTCTCCATTTTTTTCTCCACTTTTTCTCCACTTTTTCTCCACTTATTCTCCACTTATTCTCCACTCTTTGTCAACTTTTCTCCATTTTTTCTCCACTTTTCTCCATTTATTCTCCACTTTTTCTCCACTTTTTCTCCATTTTTTCTCCACTTTTCTCCATTTTTTCTCCACTTATTCTCCACTTATTCTCCACTTTTTCTCCATTTTTTCTCCACTTTTCTCCACTTTTTCTCCATTTATTCTCCACTTTTCTCCACTTTTCTCCACTTTTCTACATTTTTCTCCAATTTCTCCACTTTTTCTCCACTTATTCTCCACTTATTCTCCACTTATTCTCACTTTTACACCCAAAAAAAACACCACAAAAACCTCCAATTATTCTCCACTTTTTCTCCACTTTTTCTCCATTTTTTCTCCACTTTTATCCACTTTTTCTCCATTTATTCTCCACTTTTTCTCCACTTTTTCTCCATTTTTTCTCCACTTTTTCTCCACTTTTCTCCACTTATTCTCCACTTTTCTCCACTTTTCTCCAATTTTCTCTCCACTTTTTCTCCACTTTTTCTCCATTTATTCTCCACTTTTTCTCCACTTTTTCTCCATTAATCTCCAAATTCTCCACTTTTTCTCCACTTTTTCTCCATTTATTCTCCACTTTTTCTCCACTTTTTCTCCACTTTTTCTCCATTTAATTCTCCACTTATTCTCCACTTATTCTCCACTTTTTCTCCATTTTTTTCTCCACTTTTTCTCCACTTTTTCTCCATTTATTCTCCACTTTTTCTCCACTTTTTCTCCACTTTTTCCTCCATTTTTTTCTCCACTTTTTCTCCACTTTTTCTCCACTTTTTCTCCACTTATTCTCCACTTATTCTCCACTTTTTCTCCACTTTTCTCCATTTTTTCTCCACTTTTTCACCACTTTTTCTCCATTTATTCTCCACTTTTTCTCCACTTTTTCTCCATTTATTCTCCACTTTTTCTCCACTTTTTCTCCATTTATTCTCCACTTTTTCTCCACTTTTTCTCCACTTTTTCTCCATTTATTCTCCACTTATTCTCCACTTATTCTCCACTTTTTCTCCATTTTTTTCTCCACTTTTTCTCCACTTTTTCTCCATTTATTCTCCACTTTTTCTCCACTTTTTCTCCACTTTTTCTACATTTTTTTCTCCACTTTTTCTCCACTTTTTCTCCACTTATTCTCCACTTATTCTCCACTTTTTCTCAACTTTTTCTCCATTTTTTTCTCCACTTTTTCTCCATTTATTCTCCACTTTTTCTCCACTTTTTCTCCATTTTTTTCTCCACTTTTTATCCACTTTTTCTCCATTTATTCTCCACTTTTTCTCCACTTTTTCTCCATTTTTTTCTCCACTTTTTCTCCACTTTTTCTCCACTTATTCTCCACTTTTTCTCCACTTTTTCTCCATTTTTCTCTCCACTTTTTCTCCACTTTTTCTCCATTTATTCTCCACTTTTTCTCCACTTTTTCTCCATTTATTCTCCATTTTTTTCTCCACTTTTTCTCCACTTTTTCTCCATTTATTCTCCACTTTTTCTCCACTTTTTCTCCACTTTTTCTCCATTTATTCTCCACTTATTCTCCACTTATTCTCCACTTTTTCTCCATTTTTTTCTCCACTTTTTCTCCACTTTTTCTCCATTTATTCTCCACTTTTTCTCCACTTTTTCTCCACTTTTTCCTCCATTTTTTTCTCCACTTTTTCTCCACTTTTTCTCCACTTTTTCTCCACTTATTCTCCACTTATTCTCCACTTTTTCTCCACTTTTTCTCCATTTTTTTCTCCACTTTTTCACCACTTTTTCTCCATTTATTCTCCACTTTTTCTCCACTTTTTCTCCATTTATTCTCCACTTTTTCTCCACTTTTTCTCCATTTATTCTCCACTTTTTCTCCACTTTTTCTCCACTTATTCTCCACTTTTTCTCCACTTTTTCTCCATTTTTTTCTCCACTTTTTCTCCACTTTTTCTCCATTTTTTTGTCCACTTTTTGTCCACTTTTTCTCCACTTATTCTCCACTTTTTTTCCACTTTTTCTCCATTTTTTTCTCCACTTTTTCTCCACTTTTTCTCCATTTATTCTCCACTTTTTCTCCACTTTTTCTCCACTTTTTCTCCACTTATTCTCCACTTTTTCTCCATTTTTTTCTCCACTTTTTCTCCACTTTTTCTCCACTTTTTCTCCACTTACTCTCCACTTTTTTCTCCACTTTTTCTCCACTTTTTCTCCACTTTTTCTCCACTTTTTCTCTGTTCTTTTTCTAAGGTCGGTCTACCCATTAGCTCTGCCATGCATACTGTAGCTCTACACCTACTGCACATGTTACTTTATGATTGACATCTCTTTCGTACCAGAGCTGTCTAAGTCTACTCTGACCCCATATTTGTCATTACTATATTGTCCTTGTACTGTATTATGACATTTGTATCATGTGTTTCATTTCTTGCTGTGTTGCAATTTTTTTGCTGCATCCCAATTGTACCTCTACATTGTTCGAGTTTATGTTATTGTTCTCTCACTCTTATGTGATACTGATTATTGTCATTTTTCATGATTACATGCATATAAGTCCAATCTGACGAAGGCTCAGGCCGAAACGTCATTTGTAACTTGTTTTGGACAAAAATATATATGCTTATGAAAATTTTTTTTTTCTTAATACGGACCAATAAAGAGTGATTTTGCATTACTATCCATTGTGACTTACTGACTTAGTCTGGGAGATTTAGAGTGCCGAGGTTACTCACTAATTTTATCTATTATTACTAGTGATGAGCGAGTACTAAAAAGCTCGGGTGCTCGAAGCTCGGGCCGAGCCTCCCAAGATACTCGTGTACTCGGCCCGAGCACCGAGCCCAATGTTATCCTATGGGAGACCCGAGTATTTTTGTGAAATGACCCCCCGGCAGCATGTAGAAACCCTAAAAATGTTACAAAAGTCTCAGAAGAGTGCTCAAATGACATGGCATCAGCATGGGGAAGACCCCTTGAAGCATTTATCACTCAAAAGTCACAGCTGTGAACAATTTTGTCCAAGTTTTACGCCATTTTTACGGACTCACCAGAAAACCTTCCAAAATGACACCAAAATGAATTTTCATGGCGGAAATGTTAAGGGCACATACCCAATAGTGAGATAGAGCTAATGTATGTTACTTTTTGAGATTAATACATGAAAGATTTTACATGAAAACCTTGTGTGGCACTCCGATGTCCAAAACGCACGTTTTGTGCTTTTTACTAGCGATGTCGGTCATTTTTTTTTTTTTTATTCTATCTCCCTCAGTCCGTCGGTCTGTCTCTCTCTGTCTTGTCTGTCCCCCTCTCACAGTCTGTCGGTCAGTTCCCCCCCCTCTCTCTTACTTACCGTTCCCCGATCACTGCCGCAGCGCTGCACAGCTGTTCAAACTCCGGTGGCTTTTCCTCTTTTGAAAAAGCCGGCCGCTCATTAATCAATCTCCTATTCCCTGCTGTCCTGCTTTTCGGCGCCTATGATTGGTTGCAGTGAGACATGCCTCCACACTGAGTGACAGCTGTCTCACTGCACCCAATCACAGCAGCCGGTGTGTGTATACTGTGCAGTGAAATAAATAATTAAATAATTAAAAAAAACGGCGTGCGGTCCCCCCAATTTTAATACCAGCCAGATAAAGCCATACGGCTGAAGGCTGGTATTCTCAGGATGGGGAGCTCCACGTTATGGGGAGCCCCCCACCCTAACAATATCAGTCAGCAGCCGCCCAGAATTGCCGCATACATTAGATGCGACAGTTCTGGGGCTGTACCCGGCTCTTCCCGATTTACCCTGGTGCTTTGGCAAATCGGGGTAATAAGGAGTTAATGGCAGCCCATAGCTGCCACTAAATCCTAGATTAATCATGTCAGGTGTCTCCCCGAGATTCCTTCCATGATTAATCTGTAAATTACAGTTAAAAAACACACCCGAAAAATCCTTTATTAGAAATAAAAAACACTAACAAAGTCCCTCATTACCAATTTATTAACCCCGACAAACCCTCCATGTCCGGCGTACTCCACAGTCCTCCAGCGTCGCGTCCAGCTCTGCTGCATGGAAGTGACAGGAGCTGCAGAATACACCGTCGCTCCGGTCACCTCCACGCAGCTAATGAGATGAGTATAGCAATCAGCTGAGCTGTCACTGAGGTTACCTGGATCCAGCGGTGGATGCAGCGGTGGCCGCGGGTAACCTCAGTGACAGCTCAGCTGATCGCGCTACTCACCGCCGCTCCAGTCAGCTCCATGCACCAACTGAGGTGAGTATAGCGATCAGCTGCTGTCACTGAGGTTAATCGCAGCCACCGCTGGATCCAGCAGTGGCCGGGAGTTACCTGACTGACAGCAGCTGATCGCGCTATTCCCTTCATTAGCTGCGTGGAGGTGACCGGAGCGGCGGTGTCTTCTGCAGCTCCTGTCACTTCCATGCAGCAGAGCTGGACGCGACGCTGGAGGACTGTGGAGTACGCCGGACATGGAGGGTTTGTCGGGGTTAATAAATTGGTAATGAGGGACTTTGTTAGTGTTTTTTATTTCTAATAAAGGATTTTTCGGGTGTGTTTTTTAACTGTAATTTACAGATTAATCATGGAAGGAATCTCGGGGAGACACCTGACATGATTAATCTAGGATTTAGTGGCAGCTATGGGCTGCCATTAACTCCTTATTACCCCGATTTGCCAACGCACTAGGGTAAATCGGGAAGAGCCGGGTACAGCCCCAGAACTGTCGCATATAATGTATGCGGCAATTCTGGGCAGCTGCTGACTGATATTGTTAGGGTGGGGGGCTCCCCATAACGTGGAGCTCCCCATCCTGAGAATACCAGCCTTCAGCTGTATGGCTTTATCTGGCTGGTATTAAAATTGGGGGGACCGCACGCCGTTTTTTTTAATTATTTATTTATTTATTTTACTGCACAGTATAGACCCGCCCACCGGCTGCTGTGATTGGGTGCAGTGTGACACCTGTCACTCAGCGTGGGGGCGTGTCTCACTGCAACCAATCATAGGCGCCTGTGGGCGTGGAAAGCAGGGAATATGAGATGGCTGTGTACAGAGCACAGCGCGCCGGCCGGTATAAAGGCTCGGTCACGTTGTGCAGGCCAGCCAATCACTGCAATTCCACAACTAAGAGGGCTGTGGCATTGCAGTGGTCTGCCAGCCAATCCCTGCATGAGGGCTGGCTCTCAAAAGAGCGCCAACATGCAGAAATGAAGACCACGAGTAAAGCACGAGTATTGCAAAATTACTCGGTACCCGCCGAGTAGCCCGAGTACAGTGATACTCGTGCGAGTACCGAGTAGTAACAAGCATGCTCGCTCATCACTAATTATTACCTCTGAGCACCTATATACCAGTGAGCAGAGCTTCCTCTACAGTAGTTCTCCTGATTAGGCATGCCCTTACCTCATGAGCAGGGCATTGCAGCTTTGGTAGCAACCATTACGACATGGACTCTGCTGCTGTGGACCCGGGGAGAGTGAGTGCAGATTCATTGCACCCACACTCCTCACATGAAGGGTCCGCACTCCTAGAAAATGTGGGATACGTTCCCTGAGTGTCTCCCCCCCATATTCTACACGGTCCAGAGTAGTCGTGGGACCCCTTTATTTTTTTTCTTACAATAAATTGGTGAAAGAGGAAATGTTTTGGGGACTGTTTTTGCAAATAAATTTCTTTTGTCGATTTTTTGTTTTTGTTAGTACTGACAGTTTATGATGTTGGGTATCTAATAGACGCCATGACATCACAAACTGCTGGGCTTGATCTCAGGTGACTTTACAGCTAGTATCAACCCGATTTATTACCCCGTTTGCCACTGCACCAGGGCACGGGATGAGCTTGGGTGAAGCGCCAGGATTGGCGCATCTAGTGGATGCGCCACGTCTGGGGTGCCTGCGGCCTGCTATTTTTAGGCTGTGAAGGCCCAATAACTATGGACCTTCCCAACCCTGAGAATACCAGACCACAGCTGTCCGCTTTACCTTGGCTGGTGATCCAATTTGGAGGGGACCCTACTTTTTTTGTGTAATTATTAATATTTATAAAATAATTATAAAAAAGAGCCTGAGGGGACCTCCACATTGGATCCCCAACCACGGTAAAGCTGCCAGCTGTGGTTTTCAGGCTACAGCCGTCTGCTTTACCCTAGCTGGCTATCAAAAATGGGGGGACCCAACGTCATTTTTTTTTTTTAACTATTTTTTAAATAGAAAAAATTAATGGGCTTCCCTGTATTTTGATTGCCAACCAAGGTAACGGCAGGCAGATGGGGGTGGCAACCCATAGCTGTCTGCTTTATCTGCGCTGAGAATCAAAAATACCGCGGAGCGCTACGTCATTTTTTTAAAGATTTGTTTTTACAGCACTGTGATGTCCAGCAATCAAAATACAGGGAAGCCCATTTTATTTTTAGTTATTTATATAAATAATTAAAAAAAATAAATATGGGCTCCCGCTGCATTTTTTGTATTGCTAGCTAAGGGTAATCCAAGCAGCTACTGGCTGCTAACCCCCACTGCTTGGTGTTACCTTCACTGGCAATGGAAAATCCAGGGAAGCATTTTTTATTTTTTTTGCCAAAAAACTACAAAAAAAGGACGTGAGTTTCGCCATATTTTTGTATGCTAGCCAGGTATAGCAGGCAGGTGCTGGAAGAGTTGGATACAGCGCCAGAAGATGGCGCTTCTATGAAATTGCCATCTTCTGAGGCGGCTGCAGACTGCAATTCGCAGCAGTGGGGCCCAGAAAGCTCAGGCCAACCTGTGGTGCGGATTCCAATCCCCAGCTGCCTAGTTGTACCTGGCTGGACACAAAAATGGGGCGAAGCCTACGTCATTTGTTTTCTAATTATTTCATGAAATTCATGAACTAATAAAAAAAGGGCTTCCCTTTATTTTTGGTTCCCAGCAGGGTACAAATAGGCAACTGGCGGTTGGGGGCAGCCGTACCTGCCTGCTGTACCTGGCTAGCATACAAAAATATGGCGAAGCCCACATAATTTTTTCAGGGGGCAAAAAACTTCTGCATACAGTCCTGGATGGAGTATGCTGAGCCTTGTAGTTCTGCAGCTGCTGTCTGTCTGTATGGAGAAGAGCAGACAGCAGCTGCAGAACTACAAGGCTCAGCATACTCCATCCAGGACTGTATGCAGAATTTTTTTGCCCACCAAAAAAATGACGTGGGCTTCGCCATATTTTTGTATGCTAGCCAGGTACAGCTGGCAGCCACGGGCTGCCTCCAACCCCCAGTTGCCTATTTGTACCCGGCTGGGAACCAAAAATATAGGGAAGCCCGTTTTTTTTTTAATTATTTCACTTATTTCATGAAATAATTAAAAAACAAATGACGTGGGCTTCGCCCCATTTTTGTGTCCAGCCGGGTACAACTAGGCAGCTGGGGATTGGAATCCGCAGCACAGGTTAGCCCGAGGTTTGTGGGCGCCTCTGCTGCGGATTTCAGTCCGCAGCCGTCCCAGAAAATGGCGCTCTCATAGAAGCGCCATCATCTGGCGCTGTATCCAACTCTTCCAACAGCCCTGGAGCCGGGTGGCTTGTTGGGTAATCATGAGTTAATACTGGCTTTGTTTTACTAGCCAGTATTAAGCCAGAGATTCTTAATGTCAGGCACGTTTGACCCGGCCATTAAGAATCTCCAATAAAGGGTTAAAAAAAAGACACCACACAGAGAAAAAATACTTTAATAGAAATAAATACACAGACACATTAGAGACTCCATCTTTATTACCCCCTGTCAGCCCTCCACGATCCTGCTCTTCTGTCTTCTTTCTTTCTAGTGTAATAGTAGTGACGATTGTAGTGAGGAAGGATGAGATTCACCAGCCCATCATGGGCTGGGGAACCTCATCCTCACTACAATCATCACTACAATCGGGAAGCAGCGTGCAGCCTTCACTCCGTGAGTGATCAGTGCTGGCTGCTAGCGGTAACGCTGACAGACGCGTTACCATAGCAACGGTGCTCTCGGAGCCGCAGTTAGCTATGGCAACGGTGATCTCCGTTAATGACCGGCTGTGTCAGCCGGTCCCTAACGGAACGGGGAGTCGACCGTGTGCTAGAGCATGTCGCCGGTACACGGCGATACACATATGTGCACCGTGTACCGGAGAGATGAACTCGCAGGTCCTACATGATGTGTCATAGTCATGTGACCAGTCTGTAGCCAATGAGATAATAGCCACGTGACTGGTCACATGACTATTTTGACGTCACGATAGGTCCTGCATCTCTGCTGGCAGTGCAGGTCACCGGGAGGATTCAGCGATCATCGGATGAAATAGCGGCAGGAGACAGAGTGCAGAAGGGATCGCAAGGACCGGTAAGTGTTATGGCAATGTTTATTAACTGTGTACATTTATAATGCATTTTTATGTGTTTGTGATTGCCTCCCATTATAGCCTATACGTTCGAGTTCGGTTCGTCGACCGTTCGACGAACCGAACTCGAACGGGACCCCCGTTCGGCGAGCCGACCTCGAGCCGAACCGGGACCGGTTCGCTCATCTCTACTGCTTTGCACACTCTTGGCATTCTCTTGATGAGCTTCAAGAGGTAAGGGATACTTTACACGCTGCGACATCTCTACCGATATATCGTCGGGGTCACGTCATTAGTGACGCACATCCGGCGCCGGTAACGAAATCGCAGCGTGTAACACTAATGAGCAACGATCAACGATCGCAAAATCGTTCAGAAACGGGGATCGTTGACACGTCGCTCATTTCCTTAATATCGCTGCTGCCACTGGTACGATGTTGTTCGTCGTTCCTGCGGCATCACACACCGCTATGTGTGACACCGCGGGAGCGACGAACATCTCCTTACCTGCATCCACCGGCAATGCGGAAGGAAGGAGGTGGGCAGGATGTTACGTCCCGCTCATCTGCGCCCCTCCGCTTCTATTGGCCGGCCGCTTAGTGACGTCGCAGTGACGTTGCTATGACACCAAATGTATCTCCCCCTTCAGGGAGGTATTGTTCGGCGGTCACAGCGACGTTGCTAACCAGGTATGTGCGTGTGATGCTGCCGTAGCGATAATGTTCGCTACGGCAGCAAGCACCAAATGTCGCACAAGCGACGGGCGGGTGTTATCGCGCTCGACATCGCTAGCAATCGCTAGTGATGTTGCAGCGTGTAAAGTACCCCTAAGGGTGCTTTACACGCTGCGACATCGCTAACGGTATATCATCGGGGTCACAATGTTAGTGACGCACATCCGGCGCCGTTAGCAACATCGCAGCGTGTGACACCAAGGAGCGACGATCAACGATCGCAAAAGCGTCAAAAATCATTGATCGTTGACATGTCGCTCCTTTTCATAATATCGTTAGTGGTGCATGCCGCTGGTTGTTTATTGTTCCAGCGGCATCACACATCGCTATGTGTGACACCACAGAAACGACGAACATCTCCTTACCTGCGTCCACCGGAAATGAGGAAGGAAGGAGGAGGTGGGTGGTATGTTCCGGCCGCTCATCTCCACCCCTCCTCTGCTATTGGGCGCCTGCTTAGTGACGCCGCAGTGATGTCGCTATGACGCCAAACGCACCTCCCCCTTGAAGGAAGGATTGTTCGGCGGTCACAGCGACGTCGCTGAAAAGGTATGTGCGTGTGACGCTGCCGTAGCGATAATGTTCGCTACGGCAGCGATCACCAAATGTTGCACGAACGACTGGGGCGGGTGCTATTGTGCACAACATCGCTAGCTATCGCTAGCAATGTCGCAGCGTGTAAAGCACCCTGTAGTCACCGGAAATGGTTTTCCAACAGTCTTGAAGGAGTTCCCAGAGATGCTTAGCACTTGTTGGCCCTTTTGCTTTCACTTTGCGGTCCAACTCACCCCAAACCATCTCGATTGGGTTCAGGTCTGGTGACTATGGAGGCCAGGTCATCTGGCGTAGCACCCCATCACTCTCCTTCTTAGGGGTCCTTTGCACACTACGACATCGCAGGTGCGATGCCGGTGGGGTCAAATCAAAAGTGACGCATTTCCGGCGTCGCTCTTGACATCGTAGTGTTTAAATCGTTTTAACTACTATTACTGAGTGCAAAAGCATTGGTATCGTATGATCGTCGTAGTGTTTGTCATTTTCATTATTTTGGCTGCTGCGACGGTACGATGCTGTTCCTCGTTCCTGCGGCAGCACACATCGCTGTGTATGAAGTCGCAGGAGCGAGGAACATCTCCTACCTGCGTCCCGTCTGCAATGCGGAAGGAAGGAGGTGAGCGGGATGTTTACGTCCCGCTCATCTCCTCCCCTCCGCTTCTATTGGCCGCCTGCCGTGTGACGTCGCTGTGATGCCACACGACCCGCCCCCTTAGGAAGGAGGTGGGTCGCCGGCCAGAGCGACGTCGCAGGGCAGGTAAGTGCATGTGAAGCTGCCGTAGCGATAATATTCGCTACGGCAGCTATCACAAAATATCGCAGCTGCGACGGGGGCGGGGACTATCGTGCTCGGCATCGCAGCATCGGCTTGCGATGTCGTAGTGTGCAAAGGGCCCCTTAGTCAAATAGCCCTTACACAGCCTGTACGTGTGTTTGGGGTTATTGTTCTGTTGAAAAATAAATGATGGTCCAACTAAACGCAAACCGGATGGAAAAGCACACCGCTGCAAGATGCTGTGGTAGCCATGCTGGTTCTGTATGCCTTCAATTTTGAATAAATCCCCAACAGTGTCACCAGCAAAGCACCCCCACACCATCACACCTCCTCCTCCATGCTTCACGGTGGGAACCCACCTTGTAGAGTCCATCCGTTCAAAGACACGGTGGTTGGATCCAAAGATCTCAAATTTGGACTCATCAGACCAAAGCACAGATTTCCACTGATGTCCAATGTATAATGTCTAATGTCCATTCCTTATGCTCTTTAGCCCAAACAAGTCTCTTCTGCTTGTTGCCTGTCCTTAGCAGTGGTTTCCTAGCAGCTATTTCACCATGAAGGGCTGCTACACAAAGTCTCCTCTTAACAGTTGTTCTAGAGATGAGAAGGTGTGTCCAAACTTTTGGTCTGTACTAGTGTGTGTATATATATATATATATATATATATATATATATATATATATGTTAAACAAAGGGGACAGAAGCAAGAAGGCACTGATTGTATGCGAAAGATTAATATTTATTTAAACATCAAGAATATATTCATGAGTAGAAAACAATCATGGAATATTTGAAAATTACAAGAAAATTATATATATTCATAAATAGAAAATAGTCATGAAATATTTGTAAATTGCAAGAAAAATTATGTAAAAATGAGGTAGCAAAATTATAGAGCAAAAAGCTACTAAATAGTCATAAGTCACTTATGACTATTTAGTAGCTTTTTGCTCTATAATTTTGGTTTTTTTTCTTGGGAGGTTATACATCTCCTCCCTTTTGGCAATTTCACCTCTCTGACCCACGACTAGTCCTCTACCTTTTTGGCAGGGTACAGGGTTGGTATTTGGGGTTTACCATTGCGTTCTTCAGTAACTCCTCCATTGTCCATCCATCTTTTGCTACCTCATTTTTACATAATTTTTCTTGCAATTTACGAATATTTCATGACTATTTTCTATTTATGAATATATATAATTTTCTTGTAATTTTCAAATATTCCATGATTGTTTTCTACTCATGAATATATTCTTGATGTTTAAATAAATATTAATCTTTTGCATACAATCAGTGCCTTCTTGCTTCTGTCCTCTTTGTTTAACATGTTTGTTTTGGAGATGGCACCCCTCCTGTGGGAACCCTTGGAGTGTTTCCCCCAGAGTATTTATTAGCCATGCATTTCTTGTTTATCATATGTATATATATATATATATATATATATACACACATATATATATATATACACGTACATATATATATGTACATATATATGTATATATATATATATATATATATATATATATATATATATATATGTATATATATATATATCACACACACACGCGCACACACACACACACGAACACACACACACACACACACGTTTCCCACATTCCCGGACATCTTCCCTCTGTATACATACCATGAGGGTAAATATATAGGGATCTCCTTGGTAACACTTGGTAGATTTACTGCTAAACCAGCATGTGACTCCGCAGGGAGAGTGCATCTTCCTTATTCTACCTTAAATAGGCTCCTTGGGATATTTTTTCCTCTCCAAACATGACTAATTCTCTTTATATGAACTAGAGGTGTATAAGGGCATTGTATGTCTATATTATAGACTTTGCAGCATACAGGCTATCTGGGTTCTTGATTGATTTTTTTTTCTCTATTATCTTGTTTATTTATGTGTTTTGACGATGTGGGCCCCAAGGGTATGGGGGACCACGCGTCAGGTAGCGGGATTAAAGCACGCTGCCGCAATTTGTCACTTTAACAGCCCATATGGTTTATTAACAGCTCCATAAACCATACTAGGTCACATAACATAAAGATGCCATTCCTTGGCTTTCTCCTCAAAGATCAATACATAATATAAAGTCCAAACACTGTTGGATTTCCACACAGGTGTCCCTGACCCTTGTCAGTATTCAGACACCAGTTTCAATCCTGGTTACCTTCCTCTGAAGGTGGCTAGTGTCCTTACCAGGTTCCCCTTGGCACCAGCCAGGCTTTACAGTGTGTACCCAGTTCCATCCATTTGCTTCAATACCACCAGTAAGCAACCTGTATTGCAATAGCAGGATGTTGGCATATTGTCTGCTGTGCCTATATATATTTTCTTGGCCGTGATTGGTATCACATTGGATTTACTGTTAAAATTGCTTGTGTATTTGAGCCGGTTCCTCTACTTGTAGAATTGTTTCTGCATACTTTATGCATGCACAGATATTGCTGTATATATTTTTGGGGTATTACTCATCTCTTTTCGAGATGCATATTGTACATAAATCCCTATTTGGGTTTTTAAATGTTTTTAACTTGTCTGTTTTTTGTCCTTTAAACTGTTCAATAAAAGCTATTTCTATTTCAGAATTTTGGTGATCCCAATTATTTTTACACACCGCTTTCCTTTCTTCTATTTGTTCACACACACACACACACACACACACACACACACACAACTTTACAATATACAGTCATATCAAAAAGTTTGGGCACCCCTATTAATGTTAACCTTTTTTCTTTATAACAATTTGGGATTTTGCAACAGCTATTTCAGTTTCATATATCTAATAACTGATGGACTCTGTAATATTTCTGGATTGAAATGAGGTTTATTGTACTAACAGAAAATGTGCAATCCGCATTTAAACAAATTTTGACCGGTGCAAAAGTATGGGCACCCTTATCAATTTCTTGATTTGAACACTCCTAACTACTTTTTACTGACTTAATAAAGCACTAAATTGGTTTTGTAGCCTCATTGAGCTTTGAACTTCATAGGCAGGTGTATCCAATCATGAGAAAAGGTATTTAAGGTGGCCACTTGCAAGTTGTTCTCCTATTTGAATCTCCTATGAAGAGTGGCATCCTCAAAACTACTCTCAAATGCAAAGATTATTCAACATAGTTGTCAGGGGAAGGATACAAAAAGTTGTCTCAAAGATTTAAACTGTCAGTTTCCACTGTGAGGAACATAGTAAGGAAATGGAAGAACACAGGTACAGTTCTTATTAAGCCCGTTCGATCCCGTTCGATCACCAAAAGCGTGGCTTTTCAAAGTAAAGGCCACTTTACACGCTGCAATCTCGCTAGCAAGATCGCTAGCGTGCGTACCCGCCCCCATCGTTTGTGCGTCACGGGCAAATCGCTGCCCGTGGTGCACATAATCGCGCGGACCCATCACACTACTTACCTGCCTACCGACGTCGCTGTGACCGGCGAACCGCCTTCTTTCTAAGGGGGCAGTTCATTCTGCGTCACAGCAACGTCATTAAGCGGCCACCCAATCGAAGCGGAGGGGCGGAGATGAGCGGGACGAACATCTCGCCCACCTCCTTCCTTCCTCATTGCCGGCGACCGCAGGTAACGTAAGGTTCCTCGTTCCTGCGGTGTCACACATAGCGATGTGTGCTTCGAAAGGAACGACAAACAACATCGTACCTGCAGCAGCAACGATAATTGGGAATAGGGGAGCATGTCAATGATTAGCGATTTTGCACGTGGTTGCGATGATTTTCAATCGCACGTAGGTGTCACACGCAACGACATTGCTAACGTGGCCAGATGTGCGTCACGAATTCCGTGACCCCAACGACATGGCTTTAGCGATGTCGCAGAGTGTAAAGCAACCTTTAGACTATATGCGCACGTTGTGTTGCTGCATGGGTCCTGCATCCCCAGCACAATCCCTCTTTCTTTCCTACTCACAATCAGCTGCACGGCTGTCACAAAGCTCCGGCGGCTTTTCCTCTTTTGAAAATGGCTGCCGCTCCTTATTCAATCTGGTATTCCCTGCTTTCCCTGCCCACCGGCACCCATGATTGGTTGCAGTCAGACACGCCCCCACGCTGAGTGACAGCTGTCTTCACTGCAACCAATCACAGCTGCTGGTGGGGGGGTCTATACCGTGCAGTAAAAGAAATGAATAAATAAATAAAAAAAAAAAAACGAAACCTGCGGTTCCCCCCAATTTTGATACCAGCCAAGATAAAGCCCCACAGCTGGAGGCTGTTATTGTCAGGATGGGGAGTGCCACGTTATGGGGAGCCCACCACCCTAACAATATCAGCCAGCAGCCGCCCGGAATTGCCGCATCCATTAAATGCGACAGTCCCTTGATTCTACCCGGCTCATCCCGAATTGCCCTGGTGCGGTGGCAATCGGGGTAATAAGGTTAGGTTAATCATGATAGGCGTCTCCCCAAGATACCTTCTATGATTAACCTGTAAGTGAAAGTAAATAAACACATACACCCGAAAAATCCTTTATTTGGAATAAAAGACAAACCCCCCCTCTTTTACCACTTTATTAATCCCCAAACACCCATCCAGGTCCGAAGTAATCCACACGACGCTTTCAGCTCTGCTACATCAAGCTGACAGGGAGCGCCGTAGAACACGACCGCTCTGTGTCAGCTCCATGCAGCAACTGAAGTAAGCCGCGCTGTCACCGAAGACTTCATTCAGGTTGTGCCTGCGTGTGTGCGAGGATGATGATGGGGCGGTACTGCCGGGGTGTGTGCGGTGATGATGGGTGCGGTAGTGCCTACGTGTGTGCGGGGATGATGATGAGTGCGGTAGTGCCGGGGTGTGTGCGGAAATAATGATGAGTGCGGTACTGCCGGGGTGTGTGCGGGGATGATGACGAGTGCGGTAGTGCCGGGGTGTGTGCGGTGATGATGATGAGTGCGGTAGTGCCGGGGTGTGTGCGGGGATGAGGATGTGTGCGGTAGTGTCGGGGTGTGTGCGGTGATGATGATGAGTGCGGTAGTGCCGGGGTGTGTGCGGGGATGATGATGAGTGAAGTAGTGCTGGGGTGTGTGCGGGGATGGTGATGTGTGCAGTAGTGTCGGGGTGTGTGCAGGCATGATGATGGGGGCGGTACTGACGGGGTGTGTGTGGGAATGATGATGAGTGCAGTAGTGCCGGGGTGTGTGCGGGAATGATGATGGGGGAGGTAGTGCCTGCGTGTCTCTCTCTCTCATCTCTCTCTCTCTTCCCTCTCTCTTCTCTCTCTCTTCACTTTCTCTCTTTCTCTCTTTCTCTCTCTTTCTCTCTCTCTTTCTCTCGCTTTCTCTCTCTCTTCTCCCTTCTCTCTCTCTTCTCTCTCTTCTCTCTCTCACGTCTGTCTCCTCACTCTTCTCTCATTCTTCTCTCTCTTCTCTCTCTCTTCTTTCGTTCTCCTCTCTCTCTCTTTCTCTTTCTCTCTTCTCTCTCTCTCTCTCTCTCTGTCTCCAACCTTCTCTCTCTGCTCTTCTCTAATCTCTCTCTCCCCTCTCTCTCTCCTCTCTCTCTTCTCTCTGTCTCTTCTCTCTCTCCTCTCTCTCCTCTCTCTCCTCTCTCTTCTCTCTCCTCTCTCTCCCCTCTCTCTCTCCTCTCTCTCTTCTCTCTCCTCTCCTCTCTCTCCTCTCCCTTCTCTCTCTCTCCTCTCTCTCCTCTCTCTTCTCTCTTTTCTCTCTCACTCCTTTCTCTTCTCTCTCTCTTCTCTCTCTCTCCTCTCTGTTCTCTCTTTTCTCTCTCTCCTCTTTCTCTCCTCTCTCTTCTCTCGCTCTCTCCTCTCTCTCTCTCTCCTCTCTTCTCTCTCTTCTCCCCTCTCTTCTCTCTCTTCTCTCTCCTTTCTCTCTTTTATCTTGTCTTTATTCTCTCTCCTCTCTCTTTCTTCTCTCTCGTCTCTCTTCTCTCTCTCCTCTGGGGTTTGAGTGGTAAGTTTCTGGAAGTGCCTTCACTGCTGAGTATTTGTTACAGTGCAGCAGGAAATGCGCCTCGTCCTCCAGAGCCCCCTGTTGGCAGTGCTGACACAGTCTGTTCTCCCGTGGCTTGTATGTCTGTCGGTGCTGCCCTGTTTCCACCTCTAGGCTGTGGGCAATCAGTCTGTACAGGTCTGATATGGGGCCAGAGTTTAGTCTCTCCGCAGTGATGGTGAGTTTCTGGGAGTTCTCTAAGGGCCGTTTCAGATCAACGGTATACTGCCGCACTCGCAGATCCGGCATAAGGGCAGTACAGTACTTTACAATTCACTGGCAACCTCTGGGCACATAGGGTCATGTGACCGGAGCATGTGACAGCATGTGACCGGGGCTTGCCGCACTGTCTGTGAACTGTAAAGTACTGTACTGCCCTTGTGCCGGATCTGCGAGTGCGGCAGAATACCGCTGATCTGAAACGGCCCTTATTCACTCTTCCAATCCTCTATGTATTGCATCTTGCAGCTCTCTGAGATCTCTTTTATTTGGGCTTTTGTCAGGGTGTGTTGCTGACTTTGGCTGTACTGGCTGCCGGGGTTCCTGGATTGCTCTGGGCTCTGGCTCAGCAGTGCTTTATGATGGTAGGAGCTGGGGTTGCTGTTCTTTGTGTGTGCCTGGTGTGATAGCGCCCTCTTGTGTATACTGAGCCATAAGGGGAATCGGCCCAGCTCTGCCCGACAGGCTATGTTTGAGGTGCTGCGATGGACTTGGAGGAGATATTTACAGAACTCCATGTGGAAGACTTTGGTTGGGCTGGAATCTCACTTTGTGTGGTCTGGGTAGGTTACTGGGCCCCATACCTCGCTGCCTTACAGCAGTATAGGGGTGATGACGCTGTCTAATATCTTGAGCCAGACTCTCACAGGTGTTTTGAGGTGGTACAGCTGTCTTCTAATGGGATAGAAAGTTCTGCATGCTTTTCCTTTCAGGGTTTCTGCTGCTTGCCTGAGGCTCCCGTTATTGCTTAGCTTCAGACCGAGGTAGGTATAGTTGCTTGTCTTCTCCAGCGTAGAGCCATTTAATGTGAAGGAGGGAGTGGGTATTTTATTCTGGTTCCTCTTCTGAAACACCATGACTTTGGTCTTCTTTTGGTTGATGGGAAGCGCCCATGTGGTGCTGAATGTTTCCAGTACTGTCAGGCTATCTTGGAGGCCTCTTTCGGCTGGGGAGAGTAGCAGGAGGTCGTCTGCGTACAGCAGGAACTTCACCTCTCAGTCATGCAGACTGAGTCCTGGAGTGGGGGAGGACTCTAAAGCTGCTGCTAGTCCATTTATCTGCTCTCTTCTCTCTTTCTTCTCTCTCTCTTCTCTCTCTCTCTCCTCTATCTCTCCTCTCTTTCTCTTGTCTCTCCTCTCTCCTCTCTCTTCTCTCTCGCTTCTCTGTCGCTCTTCTCTCTCTCCTCTCTTTCTCATCTTCTCTCTCCCCTCTCTCGTCTCTCTCTTCTCTCTCCTCTCTCTCTTCTCTCGCTCTTCTCTCTCTCCTCTCTCTCAAATTAAAATTCAAATTCAATTCAAATTCAAATATGCTTTATTGGCAGGACCAAAATACAATTAGTGTTGCCAAAGCAAGAGAAATACAGTAAGTGTGGTGGGAGTGGGATCAGGGTTATGGGGAGTTGGGGGCACAATTTGGGCTCTGAAAGTCCATTTAGGGGCCTTATGTTTCCCTCAGCTTATGACATGTGGTGACATATTGGGCGGCGATCTCCACCATTGATTCCTTTTCCCCCAGTAGGAAGCGGAGTTACATGTCCTCGTCCATGGATGGAAAGTCCGGGGTATGGGTGGTAAATTTCTGGAAGTGGGAGGCCCTCACTGCTGAGTATTTGTCACAGTGCAGCAGGAAGTGCACCTCGTCCTCCAGAGCCCCCAGCTGGCATTGCTAGCACAGTCTGTTCTCTTGCAGCTTGTATGTCTGTCGGTGCCGCCCTGTTTCCACCTCTAGGCAGTGAGCACTCAGTCTGTACAGGCTCAGGGTCTGCCTGTCTTTGGGGTGGCATAACCTTTCCAGATATGGGGCCAGAGTGTAGTCTCTCCGCAGTGACTGGTAGATGGTGAGTTTCTGGGAGTTCTCTAATTCACTCTTCCAGTCCTCTATGTATTGCATCTTGCAGCTCTCTGAGATCTCTCTCTCTCTCCTCTCTCTCTCTCCTCTCTCTTCTCTCTCTTCTCTCTCCTCTCTTTTCTCTCTCTCTTCTCTATCCCTCTCTTCTCTCTCCCTCTCTCTCTCTCCTCTCTCTCCTCTCTCTCTCCTCTCTTTTCCTCTCTCTTCTTTCTCTCTCCTTTCTCTCTCCTCTCTCTCTTCTCTCTCTTCTCTCTCTCTTCTCTCTCTTCTCTCTCTCTTCTCACTCTTCTCTCTCTTCTCTCTCTTCTCTCTTCTCTCTCTTCCCTCCTCTCTCTCCTCTCTCTCAAATTCAAATTCAATTCAAATATGCTTTATTGGCAGGACCAAAATACAATTAGTGTTGCCAAAGCAAGAGAAATACAGTAAGTGCGGTGGGAGGGGATCAGGGTTATGGGGAGTTAGGGGCACAATTTGGGATCTGAAAGTCCTTTTAGGGGCCTTATGTTCCCCTCAGCTTATGACATGTGGTGACATATTGGGCGGCGATCTCCACCATTGATTCCTCTTCCCCCAGTAGGAAGCGGAGTTTCATCTCTTCGTCAGTGGATGGAAAGTCCGGGGTATGAGTGGTAAGTTTCTGGAAGTGCCCTCACTGCTGAGTATTTGTTACAGTGCAGCAGGAAATGCGCCTCATCCTCCAGAGCCCCCTGCTGGCAGTGCTGGCACAGTCTGTTCTCCCACGGCTTGTATGTCTGTCGGTGCCGCCCTGTTTCCACCTCTAGGCTGTGGGCACTCAGTCTGTACAGGCTCAGGGTCTGCCTGTCTTTGGGGTGGCGTAGCCTCTCCAGATATGAGGCCAGATTGTAGTCCCTCCGCAGTGACCGGTAGATGGTGAGTTTTTTGGAGTTCTCTAATTCACTCTTCCATTCCTCTATGTATTGCATCTTGCAGCTCTCTGAGATCTCTTTTATTTGGGCTTGTGTCAGGGTGTGTTGCTGACATTGGCTGTACTGGCTGCCGGGGTTCCTGGCTTGCTCTGGGCTCTGGCTCAGCAGGGCTTTATGATGGTAGGAGCTGGGGTTGCTGTTCTGTATGTGCGCCTGGTGTGATAGCGCCCTCTTGTGTATACTGAGCCATAAGGGTAATCGGCCCAGCTCTGCCTGACAGGCTATGTTTGAGGTGCTGTGATGGACTTGGAGGAGATATTTACAGAACTCCATGTGGAAGACTTTGGTTGGGCTGGAATCCCACTTTGTTTGTCTGGGTAGGTCACTGGGCCCCATACCTCGCTGCCATACAGCAGTATAGGGGTGATGATGCTGTCAAATATCTTGAGCCAGACTCTCACAGGTGGTTTGAGGTGGTACAGTTGTCTTCTGATGGCGTAGAAGGTTCTGCTCGCTATTCCTTTCAGGGTTTCTGCTGCTTGCTTGAGGCTCCCGTTATTGCTTAGCTCCAGACCGAGGTAGGTATAGTTGCTGGTCTTCTACAGAGTGGAGTCATTTAATGTGAAGGAGGGAGTTGGTATTTTATTCTGGTTCCTCTTCTGAAACACCATGACTTTGGTCTTCTTTTGGTTGATGGGAAGCGCCCATGTGGTGCTGAATGTTTCCAGTACTGCCAGGCTATCTTGGAGGCCTCTTTCAGTTGGGGATAGTAGCAGGAGGTCGTCTGCGTACAGCAGGAACTTCACCTCTCGGTCATGCAGACTGAGGCCTGGAGTAGGGGAGGACTCTAGAGCTGCTGCTAGTCCATTTATATAGATGTTGAATAGAGTTGGGCTCAGGCTGCAGCCCTGTCTGGCCCCACGGCCCTGTCAGAAGAAAGTTGTCCTCTTCCTGTTCACCTTCACGCCGCACTGGTTCTCAGTGTATGAGCTATTGATCACTTCGTAGGTTCTGCCACCTATTCCGCTCTCCAGAAGTTTCAGGAACAGGCCAGGGTGCCACACTGAGTCAAATGCCTTTTTGAAGTCCACGAAACATGCAAATATTTTCCCCTGTTTTTTGCTGTGGACGTGGGTCTTGATGAGGCTGTCAAAAAGTAAAAAAAATGTAGTGGTCATTAGAGATGAGCGAACCGGTCGTGGTTTGGCTCGAGTTCGGTTCGTCGAACGGAGGTCCCGTTCGAGTTCGGTCCGTCGAACGTTCGACGAACCGAACTCGAACCGCATAGGAAACAATGGCAGGCATTCACAAACACATAAAAACACCTAGAAAACACCCTCAAAGGTGTCCAAAAGGTGACAAACAACTCACAACACAACACAAACACATGGGAAAGTGACAAGGACATATACTCATGCGAAAACAAAAGAGCTGGACAAGAAAAAAGAGGAGGAGACACAGATTTAGGCATGGCACGCCCTTCTAAAATCATGTAAAACACCGCAAGGTGACTCCAAGCAGAGTCTCCCTTTTTTCCAAAAATTGGGCCACACAGACACCCACCCCCTTCAGTGGCAGCACTTGTGCCCCAGTTGTACACTTCACAGGTACATTTGCATCAAGCACATTCAAAAATACGCCATCCTTAACCGTCCCCAGGATGACACCGGGGTAGGTAGCAAAGTCTTTCCTGATCCCAGCTCTGTTCATCTTGGCTCCTTTTTAAGAACACTGAAAGCAAGGGTTACTCCAAGCGGAGTCTCCCTTTTTTCCAAAAATTGGGCCCCACACACACCCACCCCTTCAGTGGCAGCAGTTGTGCCCCAGTTGTACACTTCACAGCTAGATTTGCATCAAGCACATTCAAAAATACGCCATTCTTAACCGTCCCCAGGATGACACCGGGGTAGGTAGATAAAGTCTTTGCTGAACCATGACTTGTTCATCTTGGCTCCTTTTTAAAAACACTGTAAGCAAGGGTTACTCCAAGCGGAGTCTCCCTTTTTTCCAAAAATTGGGCCCCACACACACCTACCCCTTCAGTGGCAGCAGTTGTGCCCCAGTTGTACACTTCACAGCTAGATTTGCATCAAGCACATTCAAAAATACGCCATCCTTAACCGTCCCCAGGATGACACCGGGGTAGGTAGCTAAGTCTTTCCTGATCCCAGCTCTGTTCATCTTGGCTCCTTTTAAAAAAACACAGCAATCAAGGGTTACTCCAAGCGGAGTCTCCCTTTTTTCCAATAATTGGGCCACACAGACACCCCATCAGTGGCAGCAGTTGTGCCCCAGTTGTACACTTCACAGCTAGATTTGCATCAAGCACATTCAAAAATACGCCATAATTAACCGTCCCCAGGATGACACTGGGGTAGGTAGCAAAGTCTTTGCTGAACCATGACTTGTTCATCTTGGCTCCTTTAAAAAAAACACAGCAAGCAAGGGTTACTCCAAGCGGCGTCTTCTTTTTTTCCAAAAATTGGGCCCCACACACACCCACCCCTTCAGTGGCAGCAGTTGGGCCCCAGTTGTACACTTCACAGCTAGATTTGCATCAAGCACATTCAAAAATACGCCATAATTAACCGTCCCCAGGATGACACCGGGGTAGGTAGCAAAGTCTTTGCTGAACCATGACTTGTTCATCTTGGCACCTTTTAAAAAAACACAGCAAGCAAGGGTTACTCCAAGCAGCGTCTCCCTTTTTTCCAAAAATTGGGCCCCACACACACCCACCCCTTCAGTGGCAGCAGTTGGGCCCCAGTTGTACACTTCACAGCTAGATTTGCATCAAGCACATTCAAAAATACGCCATAATTAACCGTCCCCAGGATGACACCGGGGTAGGTAGATAAAGTCTTTGCTGAACCATGACTTGTTCATCTTGGATCATTTTTAAAAACAATGTAAGCAAGGGTTACTCCAAGCGGAGTCTCCCTTTTTTCCAAAAATTGGGCCCCACACACACCCACCCATTCAGTGGCAGCAGTTGTGCCCCAGTTGTACACTTCACAGCTAGATTTGCATCAAGCACATTCAAAAATACGCCATCCTTAACCATCCCCAGGATGACACCGGGGTAGGTAGATAAAGTCTTTGCTGAACCATGACTTGTTCATCTTGGCTCCTTTCTAAAAAACACAGCAAGCAAGGGTTACTCCAAGCGGACTCTCCGTTTTTTTAAAAAATTGGGCCACACAGACACCCCATCAGTGGCAGCACTTGTGCCCTAGTTGCAAACAGTATGTTTTGATTTGCATCAAGCACATTCCAAATCCACAAGCATTTACTCTCCCCAGGATGACACAGGGGTAGTAAATTCCTTGTGGATCCATGACTTGTTCATTTTGATGAACGTTAGTCTGTCCACATTGTCACTGGACAGACGCGTGCGCTTATCTGTCAGCACACACCCAGCAGCACTGAAGACACGTTCAGAGACAACGCTGGCAGCTGGACACGACAAAATCTCCAAGGCGTAACTGGTGAGCTCTGGCCATTTTTCAAGATTTGAAGCCCAAAATGAGCAAGGCTCCATTTGCAAAGTCATGGCATCAATGTTCATTTGGAGATACTCCTGTATCGTCCTCTCCAGCCGTTGACTATGTGTCAGACTTGTTGTCTCTGGTGGCCTTGCAAAGGACGGTCTAAAAAAATTATGAAAAGATTCCATAAAATTGCTGTTACCAGCACCAGATACGGTGCTACTGGTACGGGTAGACTGTTGAAGATGACGAGACCGTCCCATGTTTGTCAAGTTACAACTGGGAGATTCACTTCCTGCACCTGCACGGTTGTTTGGTGGAAAAGCCGAGCTAAGATCGAGTAACAGCTTCTGCTGATACTCCTGCATACGTGCGTCCCTTTCTATGGCTGGAATTATGTCACAAAATTTAGACTTTTGTACCGGGGATCTAATAGTGTGGCAAGCCAGTAGTCATCATTACTTCTAATTTTCACAATACAAGGGTCATGTTGGAGGTAGTGCAGCAAGAAGGTGCTCATGTGTCTTGCGCAGCCATGCGGACCAAGTCCACGCTGTGTTTGTGGCATAGAGGTGCTAACCGTTCTTTCTTCCTCTGACATCTCCCCCCAACCTCTTTCAACTGAAATTTGACCAAGGTCTCCCTCATCCGCTTAGTCTTCCATGTCCATGGACAGTTCGTCATCCATTTCTTCATGTTCTCCTGCACCTTCCTCAACATTTCGCCTGCTACCATGCGCCCTTGTTGATCCCTGTCCCCCATGGTCCCATGCCTGCCGCGTTGGTGATGATTAACGTCTGGACCTTGGTGATGTTGTTGTCCCTTGCACATATGAATCCTCCTGTAGTTCCTCCCCTTCCTGTTGTCCCACCCTCTGACTCCGAATAGTGTTTAACGTGTGCTCCAGCATGTAAATGACTGGAATTGTCATGCTGATAATGGCATTGTCAGCGCTAAACATATTCGTCTCCATGTCGAAACTGTGCAGAAGGGTGCATAGGTCCTTGATCTGAGACCACTCCATCAGGGTGATCTGCCCCACCTCTGCATCTCGTTGGCCCAGGCTATACGTCATGACGTATTGCACCAGGGCTCGGCGGTGCTGCCACAGTCGCTGTAACATGTGGAGAGTCGAATTCCAGCGTGTCGCCACATCGCATTTCAGGCGATGAACCGGCAGGCTGAAAGACTTCTGGAGCGATGCAAGTCGCTCAGCTGCGGCGGTTGAACAGCGGAAGTGAGCAGACAGTTTTCGTGCCCTGGTCAGAAGGCCATCTAGGCCGGGATAGTGTGTTAAAAATTGCTGGACAACAAGGTTCAACACGTGAGCCATACAAGGCACGTGTGTCACCTTGCCCAGGTGAAGGGCCGCACCCAGGTTTGCAGCATTGTCGCACACGGCCTTACCAGGCTGCAGGTTGAGTGGAGACAACCATTTACCAAACTCAGTCTCCAGAGCTGCCCACAACTCAGCCGCTGTGTGACTCTTATTCCCTAGACATGTCAAGCTAAAGACCGCCTGATGCCATTGCGCTCTGCTGCCAGCATGGTAATGAGGGGTGTGTGATTCCTTCTGCGCAGTGAGAACGCTGGTGGCCTGACCAGGCAGGCTTGGGGCGGAGGTGGAGGACCCAGATGAGGTGGAGGAGGCAGAAGCAGTGGCGGAACTTGGACAGACAGAGGATTGACACCCAAGTCGTGGGGACGACAAGACTTGTGCAGCAGACCCTTCACCATCTATCACCATAGTTACCCAGTGCCCAGTCAGCGACATGTAACGTCCCTGTCCATGCTTACTGGTCCAAGTATCGGTGGTGAAATGCACCCGTTGACACACAGAGTTTCTCAAGGAAGCGGTGATGTTGTGTGCGACATGCTGGTGTAGCGCGGGCACACCTTTCTTAGAGAAGTAGTGGCAACTGGGCATCTGGTACTGGGGCACAGCGACAGACATAAGGTCTCTAAAATCCTGTGTGTCCACCAGGCGGAAAGGCAGCATTTCGGTAGCCAAGAGCTTACAGAGGGATAAAGTCAACCTCTTAGCTTTGTCATGGGTCGCAGGAAATGGCCTTTTATTTGTCCACATCTGAGGGACAGAGATCTGGCTGCTGTGTGTAGACGGTGTTGAGTAGGGTGTCCCTGGAAAAATGCAGCTTTGTGAGGAAAGTGCAGGCGTAGACATGATGTTGCCTTCATCCAACGTTGGTGCTATCGATGTCTGAGAGGGCTGTACACACGCACTTGTTTCCCCTTCCAAACCAAACGACGACCTACCAAGCAAACTGCCTGTTGCGGTTACAGTGGTGGAAGTTGTGCGTGGAAAACCAGGTGTGACAGCTGTCCCCACAGTCCTAAAAGATGAAGAGCGCGCGGATGCACTAGAAGGGGCAGGCGGTGGATGGTTTGCTCCGCTAGGCCGCATTGCAGCATGGTGAGCTTCCCACCGGGACATATGATATTAATTCATGTGACGATTCATGGAAGAAGTTGTCAAACTGCTGAGGTTTTGACCTCTACTAACAGAATCATGACAAATTTTACAGATCACATAATTTGGGCGATCTTTTGCTATGTCAAAAAAGGACCAGGCTAGGCAAGGCTTAGAGGGCATGCGACCTGTTGATCCACCCCGACTAGTGCTCAGAGGCAGAGTGGTGGCTGAGGATGCAGTTGTAGACGTGCTACCAGTACTCCGACTCTGTCCAGGAAGGCGCAAGGTAACTTCATCATCAGTTGCATCCTCCTCCACCACCTCTGTTGACCTCCTCGAGTGCCTGACTGTGGGTTGACAGTAGGTGGGATCTAGAACTTCCTCATCAATTGTTGTGTTTGCACTCCCCTCACCCTCAGACCGAGCCTCTTCTTGCCCTGACCGAATATTTAAGTTGTCATCCCAATCTGGTATCTGCGTCTCATCGTCATTAGTATGTTCCTCATTGTCTATAACAACAGGTGTTACAGTTGGTGAAAAAGGGTCAACATTATGCTCAGAAACTTGGTCCTCACGGCCTGAATCAGAGTCACAAAGGTTCTGGGCATCACTGCAGACCATTTCCTGGTCAGTACTCACTGTAGCTTGGGAGCAGACCTCTGATTCCCAGGCTATAGTGTGACTGAACAGCTCTGCAGATTCAGCCATCTCAGTTCCACCATACTGTGCAGGGCGGATGGAGACTTCAGAGCTGGGAGAAAGCAAGTTTGATTGGGATGACAACTCAGAGGACTGGTGTTTTTTGGATGCGGTAGTTGAGGTGGCGGAGAGGGCACTTGTTGGACCACTTGAGATCCATTCAAGCATTTTCCTTTTTTGGCCATTATCTACCTTTGTTCCAGTTGTTCATGTCCGTAAAAAAGGGAGCACATCGGATTGTCCACGGTAAGTAGTAGACATCTTACTTTTGCTGGAAGATGGTCTATCTTCAGCAGATGTTAATGGAGCTTTGCTACCTTCCCCACGGACAAACCCTTTTTTTGCTTTTCCAACACGCCTCTTCCCCTTTCCACCAGCATCTGTCATTTTGCCACTCATTTTGATTGCGACAAGATTGTGCACTTAAAATGTGGTAGTAAAAATTGAGAGGTGGTGTACATTGTAGCGGTGGTCTATCTTTATTAACAGCAGAATAAACAACAATAATTATCACTGACAATGCAACTACGGCCCTTAAACTGGCAGCAGTGTTTGCTAGTATAATGGCTTAGTAACTTTGAGTTTGAGTGTGCAATGCAGGCAGAGGTGCTGCAAATATCTTTGCACTAGTGGGACAATACAGAAGTCCAACAGCCAGGTTTAGGATGCCACTAAGTTCACTCAGTGTTTGCTAGTATAATGGCTTAGT
Organism: Anomaloglossus baeobatrachus; assembly: GCF_048569485.1. Taxonomy (NCBI): domain Eukaryota; kingdom Metazoa; phylum Chordata; class Amphibia; order Anura; family Aromobatidae; genus Anomaloglossus; species Anomaloglossus baeobatrachus. Next base: position 363,874,354 of record NC_134358.1, read on the forward strand.
AACAATGAGTTTGAGTGTGCAATGCAGGCAGACGTGCTGCAAATATCTTTGCACTATTGGGACAATACAGAAGTCCAACAGCCACGTTTAGGATGCCACTAAGTTCACTCAGTGTTTGCTAGTATAATGGCTAAGTCACAATGAGTTTGAGTGTGCAATGCAGGCAGACGTGCTGCAAATATCTTTGCACTTGTGGGACGATACAGAAGTCCAACAGCCACGTTTAGGATGCCACTAAGTTCACTCAGTGTTTGCTAGTATAATGGCTTAGTAACAATGAGTTTGAGTGTGCAATGCAGGCAGAGGTGCTGCAAATATCTTTGCACTTGTGGGACGATACAGAAGTCCAACAGCCACGTTTAGGATGCCACTAAGTTCACTCAGTGTTTGCTAGTATAATGGCTTAGTAACAATGAGTTTGAGTGTGCAATGCAGGCAGACGTGCTGCAAATATCTTTGCACTTGTGGGACGATACAGAAGTCCAACAGCCACGTTTAGGATGCCACTAAGTTCACTCAGTGTTTGCTAGTATAATGGCTTACTAACAATGAGTTTGAGTGTGCAATGCAGGCAGAGGTGCTGCAAATATCTTTGCACTTGTGGGACGATACATAAGTCCAACAGCCACGTTTAGGATGCCACTAAGTTCACTCAGTGTTTGCTAGTATAATGGCTTAGTAACAATGAGTTTGAGTGTGCAATGCAGTCAGACGTGCTGCAAATATCTTAGCACTTGTGGGACGATACAGAAGTCCAACAGCCACGTTTAGGATGCCACTAAGTTCACTCAGTGTTTGCTAGTATAATGGCTTAGTAACAATGAGTTTGAGTGTGCAAAGGGCAGGAGGGTACAGTGGCAGGGTTGTGGGTCTCTGGGTAGAGGAAAGGAAGCCTGCCTTTCTATCCCTCCTAATGGGGAAATGCAGCGAGGAAATCCCTGACCTTAGCTACACAGACGCTGTCATCTAGTGTAGCTGTTAAACTCTGTTTTCACGGACCTGTCACCTATGGCTTTGACCCTGCCGGTATGAGCCCTTAAAAGGACTGATAGAAAGTGCTATCCCTATGCTGTACAGCGCTGTGTATGGAGCGTACACAGCAGTATCGGCGAGAGGAGCTGCGCCAGTGATGACTGACACCAAGGACGCAGAAGGCAGATAATGGCGTGCTGGAGGAAAATGTCCGGTTTTATAATGCAGGGACATGTGACATGGACATACTATCACACATGCCGTTGCTTCTCTGGCTAAAAGTCCACTTAGCTGTGTGTGTGTCTGGGATTGGCTGACATGCTGGCCCGCCCCACTACACGCGCGCGCTTAGGGAAGGAAGACAAGGAAAAAAAAAAAATAGTAATTAGCTGGTATTTTTGCTGCTAAAACCGTTCTCGAACGTATCTAGAACTATTGAGCTTTAGCAAAAAGCTCGAGTTCTAGTTCTATCTAGAACAACCCCCAAAATCACTCGAGCCGCGAACTGGAGAACCTCGAACCACGAACCGCACTCAACTCTAGTGGTCACAGAGGAGGAAAAAAGCACCATAGACGCAGCAAGATCCCTTCCTCGTCGTACCAGCAGGAATCAATTCCGGAGATATTAAATGCATCTGATAGAACTGAATTTTCCGTTATAAATTTATCAGTATGTTCCATCAATTTCCATCAACTACAAGTCCTCAAAAAAGGTTTAAATTTTGCTCCAACGTCTCGAGCTGACTTGTTCCAAACCATAATGGATGTTAATAAATTTATTCGAAATTTGACAGTTAAAAAACATTTTTTTTCTTCTGAACAAAGCTCTACGGATATTGCTGTGACACCTAATGCTACCCTGGATGAACCCAATTTTCCATTACATATGGGTCTTCAGGAACATGTTTCCATTAAAACCTTGTCAGAATTAGATGATTCCAATACTCCTGAACTCTGTATTCCTTCTTTCAAGACTACCAATAGTGGTTTCTACCCTATAGCCTCACGTGGCTCAATCATGGACACATATCAAGACTTAATGGAGGCAGAGATTAAAAATATTCTTTCCTCGGATGCAGGACCTATAAATAATCTCACCATTCATGAACGCAAAGCCCTCAAAGATCTGAGAGATAATCCATATATTACTATCAGAGCCGCCGATAAGGGTGGCTCAGTAGTCATTCTTGATAGCTCTCTATATGAGAAAGAGATCCTGCACATGTTGGAAGATACCAACACCTATAAACCACTTACTTGTGATCCCACCAAAGTCTTTTCTGAAAAATTAAATGACATCTTAGATCGGGGGTTAGTTTTAGGTATTTTTGACCAACGAACATATGATTATTTAACGAATGAAGTTCCCGTGTGTCCCATTTTCCAGGGACTTCCAAAATTACACAAGGGCCTCTTTCCTACACCGCGGCGCCCAATTGTGGCCAGCACAAATTCTTTTACCAGTCGAGTCTCGGACTGGCTGGATAACATCTTGCAGCCCCTTGTCAAAAGATCCGCTGGTTATATTAAAGACACCAAACATTTACTGCAAGCCCTTCCTGATCTCACCTGGACTAATGACATGTTTTGGGTCACAAGTGATGTCATATCTTTATACTCTTGCATTCCCCATGATTTAACTCTTAAATCTCTTTCTTATCATTTATCCCAGATAACTAACCTTAGTGACATATTCAAAGAATATGTCATTTTGATATGTGAATTTCTTTTGAAACATAATTTTTTTAGTTTCAATCAACGATTTTATTTGCAGGTGAATGGCTGTCCAATGGATGCGAGTTTTTCTTGCGTTTTAGCCAATTTATATATGGTCTCATGGGAGGGCGTCTACATACATACGTCCAACAATCCATTTTTGGGCCAAATATATTGGTACGCTAGATATATAGATGATTTGATAATGATCTGGAAACGCAAGGAAAACGCGCCCAAGGATTTACCTTATAATTTTCTCTCATATTTGAACTCCAACAATATGAATTTAAGTTTCACAGTTATCTTTTCTGAAGACTTCACCCCTTTTCTTGATGTGTACCTCACTGGTGACCCTAAAACAGGTCTTATCAACACCTCTCTGTATAGAAAACCGCTTGGTGGGAACACTATCTTACATGCAAACAGTAATCATATCAAACACACCATCAATAATTTACCTTTGGGCGAATTTCTCAGAGCCCGTCGCCTCTGCTCCACGGACGTTGCTTACCTCGCTGAGACTGAGACTATGCGAACACGTCTGCGGCGCACAGGCTATAGTGACAAGGTCCTTAATCATGCTTTGAATATTCCTGGCAAAAAAACACGTGGTGATCTCCTTCTCAATAGAAGCACATCTATTAAACAAGTCCGTTCTATCACCTTTTCCACTCCTTATAGTGTGGAATTTCCAAAAATAAAAGAGGTTTTTTTGCGTTACATCCCCCTCTTGCGTCAGGATCCTGAGCTCGCTCAAATATTATCTGGAGGTATTAATGTGGTAGCCAGAAAGGCAAGGACCATAGGTAACATCGTATCCCCCAGTTTGTTTATATCAAAGACCAAAAATGAAACTTGGTTAAGCACAAAAGGTTCTCATAAATGTGCTCTGCCTCGATGTGGCCTCTGTAAATTTATGAAAAAAACACTTTCCATTTCTGTTGGAGACGGTTCTTACAATATTTTAAGTTTCATAAATTGTTCCACCACACACGTCATCTACCAAGCGTCTTGTGGAGCATGTTCCAAGAATTATGTCGGATGTATTTCCAGGCCCTTAAAAAGAAGAATATCTGAACACACTAATATTCCATCTGTTTCATCCCCCTCAGATCTTCCAAGATATAAGAGATCTATATCTGGTCTTACCAGACATTTTCTGGATTTCCATAATGGAGACTTCACCATGATGAACGTTGTTGGTATTGAGCGAGTGAACAGGCCACCTAGGGGAGGGGACTGGTTCCAAGAACTCTTGTACACTGAGGCAAAGTGGATTTTGCATTTGGACACCAGACACCCTAAAGGACTCAATTATCGGTCTAATTTACGATACATTGTATGACTTTCATGTGTTTTAAATGGTGGTTTTTTTTTTTATATATGCTGCTAAACTTGATGGCATTGGGTGTTTAACATATATATAAATTTATCATGAAATATAATTGAATCATAAGCATTATAAACAAACTGATGTGTCTATGTTTTCAACCCAATATTTTCACATTTACTCACATTGTTTCTGTATCACTTAAATGTGGAATATACAATTTCTAAAATATAATAATATAAATATACTTGTGATATATAGGCACGTGTGTGTGTACATATATATATATACACACACACCCCTTTCGTGGTTATATTCACGTATCATTTATTATTACATATTTTGCTATATACGGTGCCCAAAGGGTTAACTTATTCTGTCTCCTATACCATTTTCTTCCTTCTTTCATTTGCATTTTCTCAGGTGAACTCCCTTCCTGTTTTCCTGGCTTGCCTCTCCTCTTTTCCATACTTGTAGTGCTATATATACCTTTTGCCTCTCACATACCATGGCTTATGACTAAGGACTGGTTTTAATTTCCCCTTGTTTGTCCGAAACGCGTAAAGCCGCTTGGCAAATCGCATGGCGATTTTTTGGATGACCTGTGTACTTTTCTTTTAAAAAATTCCGAATAAAGTTCCAAGTCTTATTATTACCGCATTGGTGCTGAGTCCCATACGCTTTTTTTCTACATCTTGATGAGGCTGTGCAGTGTGTAGATGTGATCGGTGGTGCGGTGGTTGGCATGAACCCAGCTTGGCTTCTGCTGAGGATTTCACCCTCGGTAAGGAAGGTGATGATCCTTTTATTAATGATGCTGTTAAACAGTTTTCACAGAATGCTGTTGACACAGATCCCTCTGTAGTCTTCTGGATCATATCGGTCTCCATTCTTGTAGATGGGCATTATGAGACCTTGATTCCAGCTTTGAGGGAAGTAGCCAGCACTCAGGACTAGAGTTGAGCGCGGTTCTAGGTTCGAGGTTCTCCAGTTCTAGGCTCGAGTGATTTTGGGGGCTGTTCGAGATCAAACCAGAACTCAAGCTTTTTGCAAAAGTTCGATAGTTCTAGATCCGTTCGAGAACGGTTCTAGCAGCAAAAAGCAGGGCTTTTTACAGCTACAGTGTGCAGGAGCCATCGCTGGCAGCCTGCCAGAAGCTGGTAACCAAGATAAACATCGGGTATCCAAGCAAAGCGCTTTGGTTAGTAACCCGATGTTTATCCTAGTTACGTGCAGGAAGCCCACACTTCCCCGCTCAGCTCGCTCCGCCCCCTCCTGCCCACAGCATGTACACACACACACACACACACACACACACACACATGGTCCCGCTCAGCTTACCTGCGGTGATGAAGTCCCGCCATCCCGACCTCAGCGCTGTCACCATCACCTCTCGCTTCTGACCCGAGACTGACTAGCGGTGACGTCACGGGCCTCTCGCGATACTTGGTGTGAAGGCGCCGGTCATTGAACTCAGTGACAGGGGCTGTCAGTGTGCTGGAGATCAGCGCAGGTAATGTACCTCGCTGACAGCAGCACTTGTCATGCCCTGCAGTGACCTGGGCTGACCCATTGATGTTAGCTCAGGTCACTGCACTGCTCTCCCAGCCAATGGGGAACATCCTGCTCTTCATTGACTGGGACAGTGTGGATCGTCATGGCAACCCCTTGGATTACACCAGACCTGGATTTGTTTTTCTTTCTAATAAATTGGTTAAAGAGGGAATGTTTTGGGGAGTGTTTTTTCAAATAAAAATGTGTTTGTCGTCTATTTTTTTTTATTACTGACTGGGTTGGTGATGTCAGGTATCTGATAGACGCCTGACCTCACCAACCCCAGGGCTTGATGCCAGGTGACATTACACATCTGGTATTAACCCCATATATTACCCCGTTTGCCACCGCACCAGGGCGCGGGATGAGCTGGGGCGAAGCACCAGGATTGGCGCATCTAATGGATGCGCCACTTTTGGGGCGGCTGCGGCCTGCTATTTTTAGGCTGGGGAGAGTCCAATAACCATGGACCTCCTTAGTCTGAGAATATCAGACCCCAGCTGTCTGCTTTACCTTGGCTGGTGATCCAATTTTGGGGGGACCCCTATGTGTTTTTTTTTAAAATTATTTATTTAATTTAAAATAACAGCGTGGGGTGCCCTCAGTTTTGGATTACCAGCCAAGGTGAGGTTGCCAGCTGTGGTCTGCAGGCTGCAGCCGTCTGCTTTACCCTAGCTGGCTACAAAAATAGGGGGAACCCTACGTCATTTTTTTTTTTTCATTTTTTTGGCTAAATACAAAGCTAAGCACCCCTTAGTGCCACATGAAAGGCACCAAAGGGTGCAAAATTACAAAATGCAGGAGAGTGGGACATTATGTGTCTTTCTGCCATTTTAATGACAGAAAAGACTGATATGAAGTGTACAAGCACAAGAAAATCACCAGAGCGCTCTACGCTGTGAAAAGCAGTAGAAAATGGCACTGGAGTGAACATGTGACCGCCTCATGTAGGATGAAGCTATGGATCCTGGGTAAATTTATGCATTTACCCTCATTCAGTTTTTTTGCAGTACACAAAAAAAACGGAAGGCACACGGATGACAAACAGATGACATACGGACCGTCTACGGAACGAAAACGGATGCCACACGGATGCACCCGTGAAAAAAAACGGACTGTTCTTTGCAGACCACAAAAATGGATCGGTCGTGTTAATGTAGCCTAATTCTGATCTGCCGTTTATAAACAGCAGGCAGAAATAAGTGAATAACGCCCCCTGGTGTCAGAAAATCTCCGGGGTTTCAGGGCTAGCTGAGAACCTGGAGATCATGATTCAGGACGGTTTTTCTGGTCCCCGCTCACGTGATCACAGGTATACACCGTACACCAATGATCACGTTACAGTAAATGACAGCGCCGGTAAAAAATTATTTATCTCCCATCTGGCATGAACAAACACTTCTCCACTTCTTCTCCACTTCTTCTCCACTTCTCCACTTCTTCTCCACTTTTTCTCCACTTTTTCTCCACTTTTTCTCCACTTTTTCTCCACTTGTTCTCCATTTTTTCTCCACTTTTTCTCCACTTTTTCTCCACTTTTTTCTCCACTTTTTCTCCATTTGTTCTCCACTTTTTCTCCATTTTTTCTCCATTTTTTCTCCATTTTTTCTCCATTTTTTCTCCATTTTTTCTCCACTTTTTCTCCATTTTTTCTCCACTTTTTCTCCACTTTTTCTCATAGTTACATAGTTACATAGTTACATAGTTACTTAGGTTGAAAAAAGACCTAGGTCCATCTAGTTCAACCTTCCTCCACCAGTTCTACATTTAGTCACTAAGTCATTTATAACCAACAATGTTTTGTGTACTGAGGAAATCATCCAGCCCTTTTTTAAAAGCTGTTATAGTATCTGCCATTACTACCTCTTGTAGTAGTGTATTCCACAGTCTGACCGCTCTAACTGTAAAGAACCCTTTCCTATTTAGGTGTCGGAATCGCTTTTCTTCCACTCGCAGTGAGTGCCCCCTGGTCCTTAGTATTGTTTTCGGAAGAAATAAGTCATGTGCCAGTCCTTTATATTGACCACACATGTATTTATACATATAAATGAGATCTCCTCTGAGACGTCTTTTTTCTAAGCTAAACATATCTAACTTTTTCAACCTGCCATCATATGGGAGGCCTTCCATTCCTTGTAATAGTCTAGTTGCCCGCCTTTAAACTGACTCTAACTTCTGAATGTCCTTTTTAAAATGTGGAGCCCAAAACTGGATCCCGTATTCCAGATGTGGCCTTACAAGTGATTTATAGAGGGGTAACAATACGTTGGGATCACGGGATCTAATCTCTCTTTTTATACACCCTAAAATCTTGTTTGCTTTTGCAGCTGCTGCTTGACATTGAGTGCTGCTGCTCAGCTTATTTGTAATGAGAATACCCAAGTCCTTCTCCTGTTCTGTAGTCCCGAGTTTACTTCCATTTAATGTATACGCAGCTATAGGATTACTCCGTCCTAGGTGCATTACTTTACATTTATCAACATTAAATCTCATTTGCCAAGTATCTGCCCATTCTGACATCTTATCCAGATCTTTTTGTAATATTGTACTATCCAGGTCAGTTTTTAATATCCTACATAGTTTGGTGTCATCGGCAAAGACTGACACTGTACTATCAATCCCATCCACAAGGTCATTAATAAAGAGAGTAAAAAGAATCGGTCCAAGCACAGATCCCTGCGGCACCCCACTGCTGACTATAGCCCATTTAGAGAATGTACCATTTATGACTACTCTTTGTTTCCTATCTTTTAGCCAATTCCTTACCCAGTTGCATATTGTGTCCCCTAGTCCTTGCTTCTGGAGCTTTAGTATAAGGCTATTATGTGGTACAGTATCAAATGCCTTTGCAAAGTCCAAATAAATCACATCAGCTGCATTACCAATATCCAGGTTTGAACTTACCCCCTCATAGAACCCCAACAGGTTGGTTAGACACGACTTATCTTTCATGAATCCATGCTGTTTGTCAGTTATCATATTATTTTCTGCAATATATTTTTGCATGTCGTCCCTTAAAATGCCCTCAAAAACTTTGCATACTACTGATGTCAGGCTTACTGGACGGTAGTTGCCTGGATCTACCCTCTTACCTTTCTTAAATATCGGTACCACATCAGCAATCCTCTAATCCTGAGGCACCAACCCTGTTACAAGTGAGTCTAAAAAGATGAGATACAGTGGTCTGTCGATTACGGAGCTCAATTTCCTCAATATTCGTGGATGAATGCCATCTGGCCCTGGGGATTTGTCAATGTTTAATTTACTCAGACGTAGGCGTACTTCATCTTGTGTTAAATTAATTATATCGGGTGGTGGACTTTGATTTTTCACTTGTTCAATGATCCCTGGTACAGTCAGTTCCTTGGTGAATACAGATGAGAAATGCCTATTTAATATCTCAGTCTTTTGTTTGTCCTCTATAACTAACTTGTTATTATATTTTAAGGGTCCGATACTATCCTTTGTTTTCCTTTTGGCATTAATGTATTTATAAAAGATTTTGGAATTTATTTTAATGTCATTGGCGATTTTTGTTTCAGTAGCTAGTTTTGCTTGTTTGATTTCTTTTTTGCATTGCCTATTGATATCTTTATACTCCTGCAATGCTATTTCTGTATTCTCAGCCTTTAAGATTTTAAACGCCCTTTGTTTTTGTTTTATTATACTTTGTACAGTCTTATTTATCCATAGTGGTTTCTTTTTATTCCTGGACATTTTATTACCAGAGGGTATACGTTTTTTACAGGACTCTAGTAGTATATCCTTAAACTTACCCCATTTATGTTCGGTATCCCCAGTTACCATGACTCTGTCCCAATCTACACATTTAAGCTCTTCCCTTAATTTGTTGAAATCAGCTTTCCTAAAATTCCAGGTTTTAGCATTCCCCCTTTGAAATGTTCTATTGAATATTATGTCGAAGCTTACCATATTATGATCGCTGGTGCCCAAGTGCTCCCGGACCTGTAGATCTGAAATTGTATCCGGTCTATTTGACAGGACCAGATCTAGCAAATTATCTCCCCTGGTCGGTTCACCTACCATCTGAGAGAGGAAATGGTCTTGAATGGTAGATAAGAACTTACAGCTTTTAGCAGAACCAGAAGATTCTATGTCCCACTGTATGTCTGGATAGTTGAAATCCCCCATAATAAGAACCCTATTATTATTATTAGCTGCCTTTTCAATTTGTTCCAGCATTTCACCCTCTATTTGTTCAGGTATGTTAGGAGGCTTATAGCAAACTCCAATTAGCATTTTTCCATTATTCCCCTCCCCATGTACATTTACCCATACTGACTCTACATTGTTGCTGTTCCCCTCAATGTCATCATACAACACAGGTTTTAGGTTAGATTTGATAAATATACACACCCTACCACCTTTTTGGCCTTTCCTGTCCTTCCTAATGTACTATAACCCTGTATGTTTGTCACCCATTCATGGCTTTCATCCAGCCAGGTTTCCGTAATGCCCACCACATCATAATCCATGGTTGACATAAGAGTCTCCAATTCATTCATTTTGGTTGCAAGACTTCTTGCATTTGCCAGTAGACATTTAATCCTATTAACACCTTTATTACTCCTAGCCTCCCTACATTCCTTGTATGTCCCATCCCCCCCTAATCCTTCATTGACCCCTACCGTCTCCCTGTCTCTATCTGCTCTATCTATCCCCTTATTTGCTCCACTACCCTCCCTCCCCCCCGATCCTAGTGTAAAAGCTCCTCCATCCGTCTGACCATTTTCTCCCCCAGCACAGCTGCACCTTCCCCATTGAGGTGCAGCCCGTCCCTACCGTAGAGCCTGTAGCCGACTGAGAAGTCGGCCCAGTTCTCCATGAACCCGAACCCTTCCTTCCTGCACCATTTTCTAAGCCACATATTTATGTCCCTAAGCTCCCGCTGTCTTTCTAGTGACGCTCGTGGCACCGGTAGTATTTCTGAAAACACCACCTTGGAGGTCCTGGACTTCAGCTTCTCTCCTAGTTCCCTGTAATCATTTTTAAGGACCTTCCACCTGCCTCTAACTTTGTCATTAGTACCAATGTGCACCATGACCGCTGGGTTTTCCCCAGCCCCACCCAGCAATCTGTCTATCCGATCCACAATATGCCGAACCCGAGCACCCGGCAGACAACACACTGTTCGGCATTCACGGTCTCGGCGACAGATGACCCTGTCTGTCCGCCTAATTATAGAGTCCCCTACCACCAACATCTGTCTGGGCTTTGCTGCACTCCTATTTCCCTCCTTCCTACAGCAGTTGTTTTCCTGGTTGCTAGGAGCAACATCCTGCTGTAGTGACCCTAGTCCAGGCCCTTCATTCCTAATATCAGCCAAACGGGCATATTTACTAGGTTGTGCCAGGTCAGGACTAGGCTCCCTGACACTTTTCCCCCTACCTCTTCTTCTAACTGTTACCCAGCTACCTACCTCTGGGTCCTGATCTTCCCCACTTCCACCCTCCTCCATATCACTGGCCCCAGCCAGAGAAAGCTCAGTGAGCTCTAAACTCCTCTCCAGGTTTGCAATGCCCCTTAGTGTTGCAAGCTGCTTATTTAGATCAGTTACCTTGGCTTCTAAATACGCAACATGCTTGCATCGAGTTCAGACATATTCACCCTCGAACGGCTGCTCAAGGCATGCATACATCTGACAAGATACACACCTGGTAGCATTGTCCATGGAGCACCTATCAAATGGGGATAAACAGTAAAGTAGAAAAACAAAGAGAAAAAAACGAAAAAAACCCAATGGGAAACGTATAAGGATAAATGCAAACTATGTTCTTGTGTCAAACTATGTAATTGTGTTGAAACTATGCACTTATCTTAAATTCAGCACTTTACTTCAGTTCAGCACCTCGCTCGCTCAGCACCTCGCTAGTACTGGCTGGTTTATATAGATGTACAATGACTATCAGAAGCTGCTAGAAGCTTCTAGAAACAGGTGTGACTAATCCTACTAATTAAATCACAAGACTAACTTTTTTTTTTTTTTTTTTTCCCCTTTTCACAGAATCACAAACAGACACACAATTCCCTAATGAAATTCAACAATTACAGTTATCACCACTATGTAATTGTGTTGAAACTATGCACTTATCTTAAATTCAGCACTTTACTTCAGTTCAGCACCTCGCTCGCTCAGCACCTCGCTAGTACTGGCTGGTTTATATAGATGTACAATGACTATCAGAAGCTGCTAGAAGCTTCTAGAAACAGGTGTGACTAATCCTACTAATTAAATCACAAGACTAACTTTTTTTTTTTTTTTTTTTTCCCCTTTTCACAGAATCACAAACAGACACACAATTCCCTAATGAAATTCAACAATTACAGTTATCACCACTATGTAATTGTGTTGAAACTATGCACTTATCTTAAATTCAGCACTTTACTTCAGTTCAGCACCTCGCTCGCTCAGCACCTCGCTAGTACTGGCTGGTTTATATAGATGTACAATGACTATCAGAAGCTGCTAGAAGCTTCTAGAAACAGGTGTAACTAATCCTACTAATTAAATCACAAGACTAACTTTTTTTTTTTTTTTTTTTTCCCCTTTTCACAGAATCACAAACAGACACACAATTCCCTAATGAAATTCAACAATTACAGTTATCACCACTATGTAATTGTGTTGAAACTATGCACTTATCTTAAATTCAGCACTTTACTTCAGTTCAGCACCTCCATTTTTTCTCCACTTTTTCTCCACTTTTTCTCCACTTTTTCTCCACTTTTTCTCCATTTTTTATCCACTTTTTCTCCATTTTTTCTCCACTTTTTCTCCATTTTTTCTCCACTTTTTCTCCACTTTTTCTCCATTTTTTCTCCACTTTTTCTCCACTTTTTCTCCACTTTTTCTCCATTTTTTCTCCACTTTTTCTCCACTTTTTCTCCACTTTTTCTCCATTTTTTCTCCACTTTTTCTCCACTTTTTCTCCATTTTTTCTCCACTTTTTCTCCACTTTTTCTCCGTTCTTTTTCTATGGTCGGTCTAGCCATTAGCTCTGCCATGCATAGTGTAGCTCTACTCCTACTGCACATGTTACTTTATGATTGACATCTATTTCGTACCAGAGCTGTCTAAGCCTACTCTGACCCCATATTTGTCATTACTATATTGTCCTTGTACTGTATTATGACATTTGTATCATGTGTTTCATTTCTTGCTGTGTTGCAATTTTTTTGCTGCATCCCAATTGTACCTCTACTTTGTTCGAGTTTATGTTATTGTTCTCTCACTCTTATGTGATACTGATTATTGTCGTTTTTCATGATTACATGCAGATAAGTCCAATCTGACGAAGGCTCAGGCCGAAACATCATTTGTAACTTGTTTTGGACAAAAACATATATGCTTATGAAAAATTTTTTTTTCTTAATACGGACCAATAAAGAGTGATTTTGCATTACTATCCGTTGTGACTTACTGACTTAGTCTGGGAGATTTAGAGTACCGAGGTTACTCACTAATTTTATCTATTATTACCTCTGAGCACCTATATACCAAAGAGCAGAGCTTCCTCTACAGTAGTTCTCCTGATTAGGCATGCCCTTACCTCATGAGCAGGGCATTGCAGCTTTGGTAGCAACCATTACGACATGGACTCTGCTGCTGTGGACCCGGGGAGAGTGAGTGCAGATTCATTGCACCCACACTCCTCACATGAAGGGTCCACACTCCTAGAAAATGGGTGATACGTTCCCTGAGTGTCTCCCCCCCATATTCTAGACGGTCCAGAGTCGTCGTGGGACCCCTTTATTTTTTTTCTTACAATAAATTGGTGAAAGAGGAAATGTTTTGGGGACTGTTTTTTCAAATAAATTTCTTTTGCCGATTTTTTGTTTTTGTTAGTACTGACAGTTTATGATGTTGGGTATCTAATAGACGCCATGACATCACAAACTGCTGGGCTTGATCTCAGGTGACTTTACAGCTAGTATCAACCCGATTTATTACCCCGTTTGCCACTGCACCAGGGCACGGGATGAGCTGGGGTGAAGCGCCAGGATTGGCGCATCTAGTGGATGCGCCACGTCTGGGGTGCCTGCGGCCTGCTATTTTTAGGCTGTGAAGGCCCAATAACTATGGACCTTCCCACCCTGAGAATACCAGACCACAGCTGTCTGCTTTACCTTGGCTGGTGATCCAATTTGGAGGGGACCCTACTTTTTTTGTGTAATTATTAATATTTAAAAAATAATTATAAATAAGAGCCTGGGGGGACCTCTACATTGGATCCCCAACCACGGTAAAGCTGCCAGCTGTGGTTTTCAGGCTACAGACGTCTGCTTTACCCTAGCTGGCTATCAAAAATGGGGGGACCCAACATCATTTTTTTTTAAACTATTTTTTAAATAGAAAAAATTAATGGGCTTCCCTGTATTTTGATTGCCAACCAAGGTAACGACAGGCAGATGGGGGTGGCAACCCATAGCTGTCTGCTTTATCTGCGCTGAGAATCAAAAATACCGCGGAGCGCTATGTCTTTTTTTTAAAGATTTATTTTTACAGCACTGTGATGTCCAGCAATCAAAATACAGGGAAGCCCATTTTGTTTTTAGTTATTTAAATAAATAATTAAAAAAAATATATATGGACTCCCGCTGCATTTTTTGTATTGCTAGCTAAGGGTAATCCAAGCAGCTACTGGCTGCTAACCCCCACTGCTTGGTGTTACCTTCACTGGCAATGGAAATTCCAGGGAAGCATTTTTTAATTTTTTGGCCAAAAAACTACAAAAAAAGGACGTGAGCTTCGCCATATTTTTGTATGCTAGCCAGGTATAGCAGGCAGGTGCTGGAAGAGTTGGATACAGCGCCACAAGATGGCGCTTCTATGAAAGTGCCATTTTCTGAGGTGGCTGCAGACTGCAATTTGCAGCAGTGGGGCCCAGAAAGCTCAGGCCAACCTGTGCTGCGTATTACAATCCCCAGCTGCCTAGATGTACCTGGCTGGACACAAAAATGGAGTGAAGCCTACGTCATTTGTTTTCTAATTATTTCATGAAATTCATGAAATAATAAAAAAAGGGCTTCCCTTTATTTTTGGTTCCCAGCCGGGTACAAATAGGCAACTGGGAGTTGGGGGCAGCCGTACCTGCCTGCTGTACCTGGCTAGCATACAAAAATATGGCGAAGCCCACATAATTTTTTCAGCAAAAAACTTCTGCATACAGTCCTGGATGGAGTATGCTGAGCCTTGTAGTTCTGCAGCTGCTGTGTGTCTGTATGGAGAAGAGCAGACAGCAGCTGCAGAACTACAAGGCTCAGCATACTCCATCCAGGACTGTATGCAGAAGTTTTTTGCCCACCAAAAAAATGACGTGGGCTTCGCCATATTTTTGTATGCTAGCCAGGTACAGCATGCAGCTACGGGCTGCCTCCAACCCCCAGTTGCCTATTTGTACCCGGCTGGGAACCAAAAATATAGGGAAGCCCTTTTTTTTTTTTAATTATTTCACTTATTTCATGAAATAATTAAAAAACAAATGACGTGGGCTTCGCCCCATTTTTGTGTCCAGCCGGGTACAATTAGGCAGCTGGGGATTGGAATCCGCAGCACAGGTTAGACCGAGGTTTCTGGGCGCCTCTGCTGCGAATTTCAGTCCGCAGCCGTCCCAGAAAATGGCGCTCTCATAGAAGCGCCATCATCTGGCGCTGTATCCAACTCTTCCAACAGCCCTGGAGCCGGTTGGCTTGTTGGGTAATCATGAGTTAATACTGGCTTTGTTTTACTAGCCAGTATTAAGCCAGAGATTCTTAATGTCAGGCACGTTTGACCCGGCCATTAAGAATCTCCAATAAAGGGTTAAAAAAAAGACACCACACAGAGAAAAAATACTTTAATAGAAATAAATACACAGACACATTAGAGACTCCATCTTTATTACCCCCTGTCAGCCCAATAAATCCCCAATAAACCAGCGCTGATAAGAGGTTTTTAATAGAGGCTTAAATTATAAGCAGCAATTTCAGCATTCCAAGTGCCTTTAAATGAATTTGAAGAAACTGCACTTCAGGATTGTAGTGAGGATTGTAGTGAGGATGAGGTGCCCCAGCCCATTACTTGATGGGCTGGGGCATCTCATCCTCACTACAATCCTCACTAGTGTAGTAGTAGTGACGATTGTAGTGAGGATGAGGTGCACCAGCCCATCATGGGCTGGGGCACCTCATCCTCACTACAATCCTCACTAGTGTAGTAGTAGTGACGATTGTAGTGAGGATGAGGTGCACCAGCCCATCATGGGCTGGGGCACCTCATCCTCACTACAATCCTCACTAGTGTAGTAGTAGTGACGATTGTAGTGAGGATGAGGTGCACCAGCCCATCATGGGCTGGGGCACCTCATCCTCACTACAATCTTCACTACAATCGGGAAGCAGCGTGCAGCCTTCACTCCGTGAGTGATCAGTGCTGCTAGCGGTAACGCTGACAGACGCGTTACCATAGCAACGGTGCTCCCGGAGCCGCGGTTAGCGGTGGCGTCACCGCTAACTGCGTTGCTATGGCAACGGTGATCTCCGTTAATGACCGGCTGTGTCAGCCGGTCCCTAACGAAACGGGGAGTCGACCGTGTGCTAGAGCATATCGCCGGTACACGGCGATACACAAATGTGCACCGTGTACCGGAGAGATGCACTCGCAGGTCCTACATGACGTGTCATAGTCATGTGACCAGTCTGTAGCCAATGAGATAATAGCCACGTGACTGGTCACATGGCTATTTTGACGTCACGATAGGTCCTGCTTCTCTGCTGGCAGTGCCGGTCACCGGGAGGATTCAGCGATCATCGGATGGAATAGCGGCAGGAGACAGAGTGCAGGAGGGATCGCGGGGACCGGTAAGTGTTATGGCAATGTTTATTAACTGTTTGTGTACATTTATCATGCATTTTTATGTGTTTGTGATTGCCTCCCATTCTAGCCTAAAGGTTCGAGTTTGGTTCGTCGAACGTTCGACGAACCGAACTCGAACGGGACCCCCGTTCGGCGAACCGACCTCGAGCCGAACCTCGACCGGTTCGCTCATCTCTACTCAGGACATGGGTGAATAGTTTTGCCAGTGCTGCATGAAAGTGGAGAACTGTATTTGATCATCTAAGGCAGGATTGCGTCACTGCCCCCGGCCTTCTTACATTTTAGCAGTTTGATTCTGTCTTTTATTTCCAGCACACTGATTGGTATGTCCACAGGATTTTGAAAGTCCTTGATTGTCTTCTCCATGTCCCTAAGTTTAGTCATTAGATGCTGCTGTTCTGGGGTTAGGTCTTCTTCTGGGATATTCTTGTAGAGGCCCTTGAAGTAGCTGTGCCAGATGTTGCCATTTTGAATGTGGAGGTTGCTTTGTTTGGGATTTGTACCGATATGGCTCCATGTCTTCCAGAATGAGTTATCCTGAAGGGAGTCTTAGGGGCACTGCACACTACGACATCGCAGGTGCGATGGCGGTGGGGTCATGTCTAAAGTGATGCACTTCCGGCGTCGCTCTCGACATCGTAGTGTGTAAATCCTAGATGATACGATTAACGAGCGCAAAATCGTCGTAATCGTATCATCGGTGTAGTGTCGGGGAATTCCATAATTACGCTGCTGCAATGGTACGATGTTGTTCCTCGTTCCTGCGGCAGCAAACATCGCTGTGTGTGAAGCCGCAGGAGCGAGGAACATCTCCTACCTGCGTCCTGCGGCTCACGCCGGCTATTTGGAAGGACATAGGTGTGTGGGATGTTTACATCTCGCTCATCTCCGCCCCTCCGCTTCTATTGGCCACCTGCCATGTGACGTTGCTATGATGCCGCACGACCCGCCCCCTTAAGGAGGCGGGTCGCCGACCAGATCGATGTTGCAGGGCAGGTGAGTGCATGTGAAGCTGCCATAGTGATAATGTTTGCTACGGCAGCTACCACAAGATATCGCAGCTGTGATGGGGGCGGGGACTATGGTGCTTGGCATCGCAAGCATCGGCTTGCAATGTCGTAGTGTGCAAAGTGCCCCTTAGAGCTGCTGCAGCTTGTGGGAGATGTGATTTTGTTTTTTCTCCTTGAGGGTTTGCTTGTATTGCCTCTGTAAGTTGTCATGGACCGCTCTTAGCTCCTTGTTGTCGGGGTCTCTGTGTTTTTGAGTTGAGGCTACCCTTAGGGAGTTGCGCAGTGCCTTGCATTCTTTGTCAATCCATTTTTGGCCTTGTTTATTTGTAGGTCTCTTGGAGTTTGTCCTTCTGAGGCCTGCTAGCTCTGCCATGGTATATAGGATGTTATTAAAGTCGTTTACTGCCAGGTTGACCCCTTGCTGGTTTGCTGTATAAGATTTTATGTGAAAGTTTACAAACAGCTCTTTAATCTCTGTTTTGTTGGTCATTTTGGTGTATTCAGTGGCTAAGTGTTTGGGCCACTTGAAGGATGGTGGCAAGTTGTGGAGACAGCTCAAGTGGGGCTTTTGTGTGGCTGACTTGTCTGTGGATCTCAGGTACAGTAGTGTCTGGTTGTGGTCTGACATGTGGGTGTCGGGGTGACTATGAAGGCATTTATGTTTGTTAAGTTTATGTCTGTTATGGCATAATCCAGTACACTGCTGCCCATGTGGGAGTTTAGTGTAAATCTCCCTAATGAGTCACCCCTGGTGCGCCCTTTCACTACATACAACCCCAAGCTCCGGCACAGGTTCAGCAGGGTTTTGCCGCTTTTATTCACAACTCTTTTGTAGCTGTTTCTTGTTGTCTGTACTGAGTGTCTGTAGAAGGGCTCATCTCCCAGGACGTATGCGTTTCCGTCAAGTGACAGGTAGTCCTTCTCTGTACCTGTCCTGGCGTTCAGGTCTCCACAGATGAGCACCTTACCTTTGGACTGGAATTGGGCAGCCTCCCTCTGAAGTTCCTTGTAGATGTCCAACTTAAAGTATGGGGATTCTGATGGAGGGATGTAGGCTGCACAGAGTTAGATGTCCTGCTGAGAGGTGAGGATGGAGCTGCTTATCCTCATCCAGATATGTCTTTCTCCTCTTTTTATTGCCTTGATATGTTCTTGGATCTCCTCCTTGTACCATATTAGTATTCCCCCTGAGCAGCGGCCCTGTTTGGTGTTCTTGTTTTTCTGGGCGGAGACAGAAAATTCCCTGTATCCCATGAGTGCGAGAGATTCCTCCTCTGTTCGGGCCCATGTCTCCAGGAGGATCTGGATGTCAATGTTCTTTAGCCATTGTTTGAAGTCTGGGTCATTTGTCTTGGACCCAAAAGCTGAGGTATTTAATCCTTGAATGTTCCAGCTGCTGATAACTAAGGATGTCATATTTAGTCGATATACCTTATAATGAGGAAGGATAGATTTTCATTGGACATAACCGGATTCAGTGGTGGATTTGGGTGGCATATTTTAGTAGTGTCCCAAGAGTTTGCTGCACAATGTGTTGAGCAATGTCCTTATTTCTGCCATGTTGCTGCCCTCCGTTGCTTTGTATTGCCATTGTGGGGCATGTGGACTCGTGTATTTCTGCCATCTCAGTGGACTCTCTCCGGGGATCTCTGTGGGCTGCCATCTGTTTGGTGGGCATCTTGCTTGTGGTCTTGGAGTTCTGTTTAGAACCATGTCCTTTAGCTCTTTTGCTAGATGGCTGACTCCTTGTTTATTGAGGTGTTTGTCGTCGTAGAGGTGATGGAGCGTTATTTCACGGTGTCTTGCCAGCTGTATGTTTGGTGTTGAGGTAATACTGGCGGCAAGGTCTGAATTGATTTGCTGGGTTATTTGTTGGTGTATATCTTTCCTTGGAAGCAGGGCGGACAGGATTATTTTGGTTTTGGGGAATTTTTGCTGGGCTGCTATTGCAAGTTTTGATAGGTTCTTTGTGACTGTCTCTTGGTGGCTATTGTTTGTGCCGGTGTGTAGTATGAGGTGTGTGGGCTCGGTGAAATATGGGTTACTGATTACCTCCTCTGCTTGTGGGATCGTTGAGCAGTGAATTTTTATAACCCGAGCCCTCGGAAACAGTCTCTTAGGGGTACTTTGCACACTAAGACATCGCAGGTGCGATGTCGGTGGCGTCAAATCAAAAGTTACGCACATCCGGCGTCGCTGTCGACATCGGAGTATGTGAATCCTTTTTACTACGATTAACGAGCACAAAAGCGTCGAAATCGTATGATCGGTGTAGCCCCGGTCATTTCCATAATTTCGGAAGGACCAATGTTACGATGTTGTTGCTCGTTCCTGCGGCAGCACACATCGCTGTGTGAAGCCGCAGGAGCGAGGAACATCGCCTTACCTGCGGTCCGGCTGCAATGAGGAAGGAAGGAGGTGGGCGGGATGTTTACGTCCCGCTCATCTCCGCCCCCCTGCTTCTAGTGGCTACCTGCCGTGTGACGTCGCTGTGACGCCGCACGACCCGCTCCCTTAGGAAGGAGGCGGTTCGCCGGCCAGAGCGACGTCGCAGGGCAAGTAAGTGCATGTGAAGCTGCCGTAGCGATACTTTTCGCTACGGCAGCTACCACAAGATATCGCAGCTGCGACGGGGGCGGGTACTATTGTGCTCGGCATCGCTACCATCGGCTTGCAATCTCATAATGTGCAAAGTACCCCTTAGTGTCCAGATATTTTCCGTTTGAGTCTATTATTAGGACTAGATCAGGATCCAGTGTTTTATTTGGGCCATTTGTTTTCTGAGTGTTGGGTCTTTGCGTGTTGATTGCCCTTGTTTGTTGTGATGATGAGGCTGCATTTTCATTGCTGGGGTTGGTGGTAGGAGTTTCCCTTGTATTGTTGGGTCCAGGAGTGTTGGGTACCCTGATTTGCTGTGCTAGGGAGGCTGTAATGTTATTGCTGGGATTGTGTGAAGAGTCCATCTGGCTGAGGTTGTCGCAGGTCGGTGATATATCTGACATCAGGGTAGTTGGTGCAGGCATTTGTTTTGGGGGAGTGCTTATACTTTGAGGTGCCCTCTCTATTTTTTATTGTAGGGTTGAGGATTTTAGCTGGGTTATTTCTTCCTTGAAGAATGCGTTTTCTTTCTGCAGCCCTTGAAATGACCTTTGCAATTCCCACAGGTCTGTTTTCACTCTTGATATTTCCCCCCTCAATTGGTCATTTGCCTTTTTCTCACCTTGGCTTCTTTGAAATTCTTCTTTGAATTGAATAAACTCACTTTCTAATTGGGACAAGCAGTCTGAGTATATCCCTGGGGGGTTGTGATGGTTGGGATGTAGATGGGGCTCGGGGGTGGATGGAGATTCTGTCTGCTGTGGTCTGGTCACTTGTGATTATGCTTCCTTTCTGTGCTGGAGTTTTCACTTGGTTTTTAACGTGCTGGAATTGTTGATGAAATTCCTCCATTTTTGGTTCCGTTCCTTGGACCATGATAGTTCCATTGCTATAAATATTTATGGAGAGATTAAAGGTCTCAGGGTCCTCCTCATCCTGTACTCTAATTTGTTTGCCCCTGCTAATGCCCCGCGTTTTGTTGTTTTTGTAATGTTTGCTGAGAGTCTGGTCCCAGGCTTCATGGTGCCCTGAGTAGAATAATAGATTTGTTTTTTCCCCCTGTTCACTACAGTCTATTAGTAGTGTCTCTGGGTTTTTCTTGATAGTGTCCATTTTTATGGCTTTTCTAGCTTCCTTGGGTCTGGCTTTCTCAGGGAAGTTTATCACTAATGTGTCAGGCCCCCTGCTGGCTCCAGTTGCCTTCTCCATGTCTCCTGCATTGACTACAGTGCAATCCCTGTGTTGTTTCATTTTAAAGGTCTTTCTTTTATATTTTCTAATGCGTAATATACTATCAATTCTTATTTTCGCAGTGTATTAGCATGGAGCCCTTAACTTGGGGATACACTGTGCTGGTAGGGTTTGATGGTGGTCTGTTTGCTGGGTTTCCACTAGGCAATCTTGTCCTGATTTTGTATGTTGTATTAATTTTTCTTGTGATTTTTCTTGCCATTGCTTAAAATCCTTAAAATTTTTGTCCGGTGTGCTTAGTATTCCGTCATATCTGTAGATTTCCGCATTATGTCCTCCAATCTGCTCATTATAAGGTATAAACTCTGGTTCAATCAGGAGCTCATGTTACAGTGTCCTGCTCCTTCAGTATCCAGTGTCCTCTTCTCTCTCTCTTCCCTCTCTCTCTCTCTTTCTCTCTTCTCTCTTCTCTCTACTCTCTCTCCTCTCTCTCCTCTCGCTCTCTCTTCTCTCTCTTTCTTCTCTCTACTCTCTCTCTCTCTCTCCTCTCGCTCTCTTCTCTCTCTCTCCTCTCTGTCCTCTCTCTGTTCACTTTCTTCTCTCTATCTTCTCTCTCTCCTCTCTCTTCTCTATCCCTCTCTTCTCTCTATCTTCTCTCTCTCTCCTCTCTCTCGCTCTCTTCTCTCTCTTTCCTTTCTCACTCTCTCTCCTCTCCCTCTCCTCTCCCTCTCCCTCTCCTCTCTCTCTTCTCTCTCTTTTCTCTCTCCTTTCTCTCTCCTCTCTCTCTCTTCTTTCTCTTCTCTCTCCTCTCTCTCTCCTCTCTCTTCTTTCTCTTCTCTCTCCTTTCTCTATTCTCCCTCCTCTCTCTCCTCTCTCTCTTCTCTCTCCTCTCTCTTCTCTCTCTCTCCCCCTCTCTCTTCTCTCTCTCTTCTCTCTCTCTTCCCTCTCCTCTCTCTCTCCTCTCTCTTCTCTCTCTTCTCTCTCTTCCCTCTCCTCTCTCTTCCCTCTCCTCTCTCTGCTCTCTCTCTCTTCTCTCTCTTCTCTCTTCTCTCCTCTCTCTCCTCTTCTCTCTCACTTCTCTCCTATCTTCTCTCTCTCTTCTCTCCTCTCTACTCTCTCTCCTCTCTCTCATCTCTGTTCTCTCTCCTCTCTCTTTCTCCTCTCTCTCCTCTCACTCTTCTCTCTCTCCTCTCTCTCTTCTTTCTCCTCTCTCCTCTCACTCTTCTCTTCTCTCCTCTCTCTCTTCTCTCTCCTCTCTCTCTTCTCTCTCTCATCTCTCTCTCTCATCTCTCTCTCTTCTCTCTCTTTCCTCTCTCTCTTCTCTCTCTTCTCTCTCTTCTGTCTCTCTTCTCTCTCTCTTCTCTCTCTCTTTTCTCTCTCTCTTCTCTCTCTCTTTTCTCTCTTTCTCTTCTCTCTCTCTTCTCTCTCTCCTCTCTCCTCTCTCTCTTTTCTCTCCTCTCTCTCCTCTCTCTCCTCTCTCTCTCTCTCTTCTCTCTCTCTTCTTTTCAATATTCTTTTTATTATAGTGAAAAATAGCATATGAAACACAATCTACACCTTCCAAGTATTGTTCAAAGCAAAAAATTGATATAACGTGACATAAAACATTGAATAAATGTGAGAAAATATAAGGCACTCGAATGCTGGAGGGAAGGATTTAGATCCAAAGTTCAGTCCACAGTTCTGGATAATCATTCTTCCCTTGTCGGAAGTACCTCAGTTAGGTGTGTTTACCATTGCAGTCCATGTGAAATCAACAATAAACTTTTGTGAATAATCAACATTAGTGAAATGAACATATGTAAAACATGTCAATAGTAGGATGGGGGGGTGTAAAGAAAGGTAAGAATGGTTTCAAGAAGATAGTGAGAGACAGGAGGTGGGAGTGGGGTTTAATCTAGATAAGAAATATATCATGGCTGGCTCGGGAGAGGGGGGTGGGAGCAGGTCAAGACGCCACCAATTCAAAGTACTCGGAGGATTCTCGGGACTTCAACCAGGGGGCCCAGATGAGTCTAAATGTATCTTGAGAGTGATAAGCTAAAGCTGCCAGCTCTTCAATATGATATAACTGGTCGATTTTGAGCATCAAAGTTTGGATAGTAGGTATACTTGTCGAGCGCCAAAGGGGGAGGATCAGTGTGTCGCCAGGGGTTAAGGGGATACCCAGAACCGGGCCAAGGGGTTGCTTCTGGAAAGGGGATCACGGTGTCGTGGCCCGGTCCGTGCTCCCTGGTTCCACAATAAAAAGGGGGGTTATGTTCGTGACGCCACCCGTGGAATGTGATCAGAGATGACCACCGCTGCTGCAGAACCTCCGGGGTGATGGAAGGCAGCTTGAGATGGGACGGCTCCCCACGGGTAGAGCCTTTTCCCCGAGGCAGTATGTTAGTCTATGGGGGGGAGTGCAAGACACGAGCACAATAAACAGGCAGACTCACGGTTTTGCAGTTTCTTTGTCCTTTACTGATGATGGTATTCAGCAGAGTACTGTCCACGGAGTCTGTGAGGGGTTCAGGGTTTCTCCCACCCAGCCGGGCCGTTTTGGCTTCCTTGCCTGCACTGTGTGTCTGTGGCCCTGCTCCTGTGTGAACTATGCAGCTGGCTCTGCTCGGCTCTGCTCCTAGGTACCGACCTGACAGGCAACTCGAGTCCTTACTAGTATGTTCCTGAACTCTGCGCTTGTTGCTTGTGTCTGTGGTACAGGTGAAAGATCTGGAATCTTCACTTCTCTGGTGGTAACTGTGCAGTATGTAACCTGCAGTCTCGGATCCAGCATCCGTTCTGTGTGCTCCACTGGGGATGAGCTCTGCAATGCTCTGTCTCCCAGGAATGTTCCTTTGTGTAATCTGTCTCCTTTCCTCAGACCCTCAGCTAGGCCTGGAATTGGTCAGTGGATCCTGAGGTGAGCTAAAGCCAGCTTCCAACCTGCAGAGATCCTGTCTCCTCAGTGCTCTGCACTGAACTTCCAAACTGAAACTACTTCTGACCATTTCCTCCCCCCCAGCAGAATGTACAGGGAAGCAGCTTGGTCTCCCCCTTCTGGCCAGGAGGTCTTGGTGTTGTGTGTGGGGAGTTAACCCTTTGTGTTGTTACTGTGGCAACCCTGGGGTGCCACATTCCCCCTTAGTGAAGAACAGTACTCCGGGACTGTGAAACAAACAAACAAGTTATCACAACAATTATATATATACAGAGTCTCAAAAGGAAAAAGTACAAAAACCTTAAAGCTCAAAAAGAGTCCAAAATGTTCAAAAATATATAAGTGTTCATACAGTATAGTCTCTGTAGGTACTGGGCTTTTGGTCTTAACGTTGCAATTAAATAAACATTTCAATCAACAAACACTTCTTAAAGGTGTCTCTACTCTGGTCATAAGTGCAGTAGGCCTCACGGCCCTCGGGCCACCAACATGTGATCAAGTTGTAACTCTCCGGGCTGCCACCTTACACCACTCTTCTCTCACCTTTTCTGTACACTAAACTGTTACGGTTTTTCATATAAACATTATAACATATGTACATTTTATATGCAATTCCACATTAGTCTTTATATCTTGCTGGTATCTGACCCTGAGTACTACGCTGTGATCTGCGTACTGTTGCTGTACTGGGTGTACTTAGCATAATGGTGTGGGTGGAAGTGTACCTATTTGGTGTTTCTGGTACTTGTGAGGATGGGGTACTGACTGTAGGACTGGCAAGCCCACTGGGACCAGGAATCTGTTCTTCCTCTACGGTTTCAACTTCCAGTTCTTCATGTCTTGGGACTTCTTGTGGTATGGATTCTGATGTTGGTTCCACCACTTGAGGGAAGGCGATCATTGGGACTACTACTGCTCCATGGTAATTTGGCCATGTTTTTGGGAAATCTCCTAAGACTGTATGGAATACATCTTCTTCCTTCTTGACAGGTTGTACCTGTATGGGTAAGGTGACTTCTGGTGTTTTCAGGGTTTCAGGACACGGTTTAAGTTGATCTCTTGAAACGACAGCTGATGTTCTTCCTTCATCCTTACTGATGAGACACACTTTGGGATTATCCATACTGGATGGTAAGACTGTATATGGGGTGGTTTCCCACTGATTATCCAATTTGTTTGTGCGCCGTTTCCTCTTGAGAACTTGGTCACCAGGTTGCAATGGGGTTGCTAGAGCATGCTGGTTGAAGGTTCTCTCCTGTCTTCCTCTAGCTTGTTGGAGACTTTTCTCTACGCACTCTTGTACTTGGCGATACTGCTGCTGACGTAGGGTATCCCAATTGGATTCTTGAAGTTCCGCATCTGGCTTCAGAATTCCCATATCTAAATCAATTGGCAGTTTACCGGGCCTTGCACGCATGAGGTAAGCGGGGGTGCAGTTTGTAGAACTCACCGGGACATGATTGTACAAGTCCACCAAGTCTGGCAATTTCTCTGGCCATTGATTTCTTTCTGACTCTGGTAAGGTCTTCAACAGGTCAATCACAATATGGTTCATCTTCTCACATAAGCCATTTGTTTGGGGATGGTATGCTGTTGTGCGGATCTTTTTACAGCCATACATGTTGCAGAATTCTTGGAAGATCTGTGATTCGAAAGCTGGACCTTGATCTGCAAGGACTTGTTCTGGGTAACCATGGGGTCTGCAAAAGTACGTCTGGAATGCTTTAGCTGCTGTTCTAGCTGTAAGGTCTTTCACGGGTACCACCACTAAGAAGCGTGAGTAATGGTCCACGATGGTTAAGGCATAGACATAGCCGGACCGGCTTGGTGACAACTTGACGTGGTCTAATGCGACTAGCTCGAGTGGTTGCTTGGTTACTATGGACTGGAGTGGAGCTCTCTGGTTCTGTTGATCCTTTCTTCTGAGGTTGCATGGTCCGCATTTTCTACACCAATCTTCAATTGATTTTCTCATGCCAACCCAGTAGAATCTTTCTCTTAAGAGCACTTCCAACTTTTTCCAACCAAAATGACCAGCACCGTCGTGGTAAGCTTCCAGAACCATCTTGACGTCTCTCTTGGGCACGATGATCTGCCAGACCAACTCATGTGTTTTTGGATTGGTGTGCCTTCTACAGAGCTTCCCTTGGTACAGGAACAATTTACCTCTCTCTTTCCAGAGATGTTGTGTCTCAGCTGGGGCATTCTGATTAGGGTATGCACCTTGTTGTGTAAGCAGTTCTTTCACTAGCTTCACAGCTGGATCGCTGTCTTGTGTGTCAGCCCATCCGTGGTGTGCTAATGGGTTGAGAGTTGCCTGCTGTTGTTTTTGGTAGACACTCGGTTGATACTGTCCCACCTTAGGACGGTGAAAGGCCGGCAGCTCAATTTCTTCCAGTCCCTCCGGTTCCTCTTCCACGTTCCCCGAGTGTGGCATCCGGGATAAGGCATCTGCATTCCCATTCTTGTGGCCTGCCCTGTACTTGATGACAAAGTTGTAGTTTGACAGTCGGGCTATCCATCGCTGTTCCAGCGCACCTAATTTTGCAGAGTCCAGGTGGGTCAACGGATTGTTGTCAGTAAAGATGGTAAATTCTGCAGCTGCCAGGTAGTGTTTGAAACGCTCTGTTACAGCCCAAACTACTGCCAGTAGTTCTAACTTGAAGGAGCTGTAATTCTCTGGGTTTCTTTCTGTAGGCCGGAGCTTCCTGCTTGCAAAGGCAATAACTTTCTCCTTGCCTTCCTGCTTTTGAGACAATACCGCTCCCAGTCCTACGTTGCTGGCATCTGTGTACAAAATGAAGGGTTGATGGTAATCTGGATATGCCAGGATCTCTTCTCCTGTCAGTGCCCACTTCAACTTCTTAAAGGACTCTTCTCTCTCATCACTCCACTGGAAAGGAGGATTTCGGGCTGCAGACTTCTTTGACTGTCCTACCAGGATGTCTTGTAGGGGAGCTGCTAGCTTCGTGAACCCTTTTATAAATCTTCTATAGTAGCCCACCAGTCCCAGGAATTGCCTCACCTCTTTCACGCTGGTGGGTCTCGGCCAATCTCTTATCACGGTAACTTTTTCAGGATCTGGTGCTACCCCTTCTGAGCTCACGACATGTCCCAGGTACTGTACCCTTGGCTTTAGAAGGTGACACTTGGATGGCTTGATTTTCATGCCATAGCCGGATAAGGCTTCAAACACTTCTGCCAGGTCTTGTAGATGCTGTTCATAGGTCTTGGAGTAGACTATGATGTCATCCAGGTACAGGAGGACAGTTTCAAAGTTCTTATGTCCTAGACAGCACTCCATCAGTCGCTGGAAGGTTCCAGGTGCATTGCAGAGTCCAAACGGCATACAATTGAACTCACAGAGGCCCATAGGCGTGGTGAACGCTGTCTTCTCCTTATCAGCCTCTGCCACAGGAACTTGCCAATACCCACTAGTCAGATCTAGGGTGGAAAAGTAAGTAGCGGACTTTAATGCAG
This sequence comes from Anomaloglossus baeobatrachus, assembly GCF_048569485.1. Taxonomy (NCBI): domain Eukaryota; kingdom Metazoa; phylum Chordata; class Amphibia; order Anura; family Aromobatidae; genus Anomaloglossus; species Anomaloglossus baeobatrachus. The sequence continues at coordinate 363,902,004 of NC_134358.1, forward strand.
CCAATGACTCTTCTATCCTAGGTAATGGGTATGCATCCTTGTGTGTAATGCGGTTGATCCGTCTGTAGTCTACACACATCCTCATGGTCCCATCTTTTTTCTTAACTAGCACTAGTGGGGCTGCCCAGGGGCTACAACTGTCTCTTATCACCCCTGCTTCTTTCATTTCTTTGAGCATGTCTTTGGCGCATTGGTAGTGAGCTGGGGGTACTGGTCTATACCTCTCCTTTATGGGTGGATGGTTACCTGTGGGTATAGTGTGCTCTACCCCTTTGATCTGCCCAAAGTCTAATGGGTGTTTGCTGAATATTTGTTCATATTCTTTCACTACCCTGTATACTCCATGCTTTTGATGGGAGGGTGTAGAATTGGTACCTACATGTAGCTTTTGGCACCAATCCTCCAGCTTTCCCTCTGAGCCATTGTCTTCCGCCTGACTTGACGGCTTCAAGGGCTCAACGGTGGTGATGGCGTTGTTATCAACCGTATATAGCTTAGCCATGGTAGCATACTTAGGTAGGGTGACCTCATCTTCCCCACAATTTAGAAGGCGTATTGGCACTCTTCCCCTGTGTACCTCAACTATTCCTCTGGCCGTCAATACAGTGGGCCTACTGTCTGAGTACACAGGTTCTACCAGGGCCTGATAGTCTCGCCCTCTGATGCCTATTGCGGCTCTACACCAGACCAGCATTTCTGTTTTGGGAGGAATTACAATAGGTATTGGGTCACTTACCCTTGCACTGCCAATTTCACCTCCTGACATTTCTACCTGCTGCTTCAGCATCAAGGCTTTAATTTCCTTCTGCAGGAGTCTCTGTTGCCCAGGTTTGGCAGTCCCGACGATCTGCTGCAAGACAGTAATTACCTCTGCAAAACAATTTTCAATTACATTCATTCCTAGCAGCATAGTTGGTTCACGTTCTCGTCGGTCAACATCAACAATGATAATACCCTGATTCTGCAATTCTACTCTCCCAATCTTAATGGTCATTTCTCTGAAACCAACCTGTGGTACTAATTCACCATTGCTAGCCCATATATTCAATGCAACATTAGATGGACCACTGCTAACGTCTGAATCAGCCCAGTACCTCTTATAAAGGACATGCGGAATTGATGTTATTTGGGAACCAGTGTCCAGCAAGGCGTTGAGCGGAATGCCATCCAGCACGATGGGGATGACTGGACGTCCCCCCACATACTTGTCGTGCCAGGGTGAAGGACCTTGAGAGTTCATTCCTGAGGAGCGGCCCGCCTCCCCAGGGGATCCCCATTTAAAGCACATTCACGGGCAAAGTGACCTGGCTCATTGCAACGGCGGCAAATGGGCTGTCCATCCGGCTGGTAGCGGTCGCTGGGTCGTCCTTTCGTCGCTTGGTATCTCCTAGGCCTCATCCATGGGACATCCTCCTTGCTGGTCGCCAGCTCAATCTTGGGTGCAGACTTGGATCCACGTAGCTCCTGGACGATTCTAGCCATGGAAGCAACAGTGTCTGTCAGGGCATCAAGCCTTTGATGGAGAGCCTCATTAGTGATCGGCTCCAGGTGGTTAGCAGCAGCCGCTGACATGGCCGATGTCACCGGCACTACTGGCTGCTGGGGTGCCACTGTAAGGTGTTGAACAGAGTCTATATCCTGCGGCTCCTCCACCTGCTGGAGGCGGATGGCTCTATCCTTTAGCTGGGCAAATGTTAGTCCTGGATCCTGGATCACCATCATGCTCAGTTGTCCCCGGTGGGAAGGGGATGAGAGTCCATCCAGGAATTGGTCTATCAGCAGCTTATCTGCTCCAGGGGCTAAGGCAGGTTCTGCTAATTTAAGTGCTCTGAGCGCCTCCTGCAAGTTTAAGGCAAAGTCTCTTGCGCTCTCTCTAGGTTTTTGCTTGCATCCAAAGATCCTCATTTTAGCCCGGCTGCCAGCAGTGGATTCAAAAGCTGCTTTTAGTCCAGCTATTATATGCTCTACAGTGTCTTTTGCATCGTCCGGCCAGGATGTAGCCTCCCGCTGGGCATTGCCAGTTAACTGTCCCATAAGCATACCAACACGCTGAGCTTCTGTCAGGGGGTACATGCTGTAGTAGATTTTTAGCTTTCCGATGAAGTCATTAAGTGTGTTGGGCTCACCTGAGTACTGCGGCAGCCACACTGCACCCGGGGTGTACGGCATCAGGAACGGCATGATAGGTGCCGCTGCACCGCCGGGTACAACAGCGTCTCCCTGCTGCGACATCTTTGCGCCCCCTTAGTTAATTTCACCAGTCTTCTTGACAGCAAGCCTGGGACACTTCTGCGTTTTCGTTCGGGTCGCAGCACCGAGCGCACCTCCTCTGCAAGCGGTGGGCGGAGTCTTAGTTTAGGCGCGCTGTTCTCCCGCGCGTAGCAGCTAATGGCGCGATTAAAGATGGCGCCTGGAAAATGTTACCAATGATGTTTTGGGATTTTTCCAGGTATCTTTGCAAAGTTTAAAGTCCGTTCTTTGTTGCAACAATTCACAGTGCAAGTCTTTTATGCGATGCAATAAGTCTTTACAGGCACACGTCACCCGGGTTTCAGCCGGGTCCAGTCCGCATCCTGTTCGTGACGCCAAAGTTGTGTCGCCAGGGGTTAAGGGGATACCCAGAACCGGGCCAAGGGGTTGCTTCTGGAAAGGGGATCACGGTGTCGTGGCCCGGTCCGTGCTCCCTGGTTCCACAATAAAAAGGGGGGTTATGTTCGTGACGCCACCCGTGGAATGTGATCAGAGATGACCACCGCTGCTGCAGAACCTCCGGGGTGATGGAAGGCAGCTTGAGATGGGACGGCTCCCCACGGGTAGAGCCTTTTCCCCGGGGCAGTATGTTAGTCTATGGGGGGGAGTGCAAGACACGAGCACAATAAACAGGCAGACTCACGGTTTTGCAGTTTCTTTGTCCTTTACTGATGATGGTATTCAGCAGAGTACTGTCCACGGAGTCTGTGAGGGGTTCAGGGTTTCTCCCACCCAGCCGGGCCGTTTTGGCTTCCTTGCCTGCACTGTGTGTCTGTGGCCCTGCTCCTGTGTGAACTATGCAGCTGGCTCTGCTCGGCTCTGCTCCTAGGTACCGACCTGACAGGCAACTCGAGTCCTTACTAGTATGTTCCTGAACTCTGCGCTTGTTGCTTGTGTCTGTGGTACAGGTGAAAGATCTGGAATCTTCACTTCTCTGGTGGTAACTGTGCAGTATGTAACCTGCAGTCTCGGATCCAGCATCCGTTCTGTGTGCTCCACTGGGGATGAGCTCTGCAATGCTCTGTCTCCCAGGAATGTTCCTTTGTGTAATCTGTCTCCTTTCCTCAGACCCTCAGCTAGGCCTGGAATTGGTCAGTGGATCCTGAGGTGAGCTAAAGCCAGCTTCCAACCTGCAGAGATCCTGTCTCCTCAGTGCTCTGCACTGAACTTCCAAACTGAAACTACTTCTGACCATTTCCTCCCCCCCAGCAGAATGTACAGGGAAGCAGCTTGGTCTCCTCCTTCTGGCCAGGAGGTCTTGGTGTTGTGTGTGGGGAGTTAACCCTTTGTGTTGTTACTGTGGCAACCCTGGGGTGCCACATCAGCAGTTTGGCTGCCGCTAGTAGGAATAGGAGGAGAGTTTTGTTCGGAGTTTTTTGTGGGTTTCTGACCAAGTTCAGGAAGATTAGGCTGGGTTGGGGGTTAAAGGACAGTTTACAGATCCGCTTGGTGTAGGTAATCACATTTTCCCAGAAGGGCTGCAACTGGTCGCACTGCCACCAAATGTGGAAGTATGTACCTCGTTCTCTATTGCACCTCCAACATGACTCTGAAGAGCAAGGGAACCATGTGCTAGTTTGAGAAGCTGATACATACCATCTGGTAACTAATTTGTATGAGTTTTCCTGTACCTTCACACAATGTGATGGGCCAAAGGATCTCTTATAAATTTGGATCAAATCTCCTTCTGTAAAATTCCTGCCTAGATCTTTTTCCCATAATGATATGAATGCCCGTTTCTGCGGGAGCTTATTTAAAACCAGTATTTGATATAATTTAGACAGGACTTTCTGAGGGCATTTTGTTTGCGTAATCATAGATTCAAAAGTGGAAAGGTCCCTTCGGGGCAGCCCATTTGGTAAGTGATCCCGTACCGCTAACTTTAGTCTTGCATATTGAAGGATGTTGAGTGAGCTTGGGGCTATAATCTTATTAAGCTGAGTCAGGGGTGTTAATGTTCCATCCTCTAAAGCTGGTGTCACACTAAACGACAGCGACAACGACGTCGCTGTTACGTCACCATTTTCGGTGACGTAACAGCGACCTTGTAAGTCGCTGTTATGATCGCTGCTTAGCTGTCAAACACAGCAGAAGCAGCGATCATAAGGTCGCTGTGCTACATGTTCAGAGAGCAGGGAGCCGCGCTTAGCGCTGGCTCCTTGCTCTCCTGCAGCACACATCGGTTTAATTAACCCGATGTGTGCTGCAGCTACATGTCACAGTTCAGAGAGCAGGGAGCCGCGCTTAGCGCTGGCTCCTTGCTCTCCTGCAGCACACATCGGGTTAATTAACCCGATGTGTGCTGCAGCTACATGTCACAGTGCAGAGAGCAGGGAGCCGCGCGCACTGCTTAGCGCTGGCTCCTTGCTCTCCTTGCTACAGTATACATCGGGTTAATTACCCGATGCGTACTGCAGCCACATGTCACAGTGCAGGAGGCGGCGCTGGCAGCAAGAGCGGAGGCTGGTAACCAGCGTAAACATCGGGTAACCAGGGAAAGGTCTTCCCTTGGTTACCCGATGTTTACGCTGGTTACAGCTTACCGCAGCTGCCAGTGCCGGCTCCTGATCGCTTCATTTCGTCGCTCTCTCGCTGTCACACACAGCGATGTGTGTGTCACAGCGGGAGAGTGACGACCAAAAAATGAAGCTGGACATTCAGCAACGACCGGCGACCTCACAGCAGGGGCCAGGTCGTTGCTGGATGTCACACACAGCGACAGCGACGGGACGTCGCTGCAACGTCACAGAAAATGGTGACGTAGCAGCGACGTCGTTGTCGTCGTCATTATGTGTGACACCAGCTTTACACTAGTTCTACTGGCGTAGTGAGTGTATGAAGCTGATTAAGAGTGCGTGATTGTGTGCTATCTGAGTACAGCCTCGGCAAATCCATTATTCGGATTATTGGGGAAGGTGGTGGAATAAGATAATCTGCATCTTTTGTCCAAGTTTGAAGCGCGTTCTTAAAGATTAAATTACCAGTCACCGGGTCTCGAAGAAAATGTTTTGCCGAGTGAAGGATAGGTCTGAAGTTCATCGGACTGATGGAGTCTGCGATCAAGGTCTATAGTTTGTTTGGAGATTTGCGAGTCCAATCTATTATCATTGATAGTTTTGCTGCTGTGTGATATTTTTATGGGTCTCGTGTCCCCATTCCTCCTTTGGACCTTTGGACCTAGGTAGTACTAGGGTATTATAATTCAACCTCAGGCGCCTACCCTTCCAAATATAGTTGATGAAGAGGGTTCTAGCTTTATGGGAAAAGGTCTGTGGTACCTGAAATGGTAACATTTATGCTACATAACTAAATTTTGGTAACACAAAGCTTTTTAATGAGTTTTTATGTCCCATCCATGAGACAAATGGGGCTGACCATGAGGCTATTACTTTTAACGAAGATTTTAATAACGGGAAAAAGTTTAAAGAGACTAAAGAAGGCCAATGTGAGCATATCTTTATTCCCAGGTAGGTAATAAACTTGGGGGGGGCACTTAAAGGGGTATTTATTTCTTAGGGTATCCATTGTTGCTGGAGGGAGCTGTATACCCAAAGCCTCCGATTTGTCCAAATTAATTTTGAAATTTGACAGTGAGCCAAAATGTTCGAAGATATCCAAGATAGCCGGAAATTCTTTGAGGGGTTCCGTCTACATGAGAAGAAGGTCGTCAGTGAAGGCTGCCGCTTTATGTGTAGTTCCAACTATGGAAGCCCCTTTTATGTCCGGGTGCTGTCGGATTTATTGAATGAGGGTCTCCATCACTAAAATGAACAGAGATGGAGAAAGCGGGCGGCCCTGCCGAGTTCCATTGTTAATGTTCAATGGGCTAGAAAGATCCCCATTTATCCTAATACGCGCTGTTGGGTGTGTATACATCTCAAAAATTGCCTCTATGAATGGGGTAGGAAAGGCGAAGTGCCGTAGTGTTTCTCTCATGAATATCCAATCGATCCTGTCAAAAGCCTTTTCTGCATCAGTGCCTAATAGCACTAAGGGTCTGCGGTGAATAAGGGCATGCTGCATTAGATGGAGTATGCGTATGGAGTTAATTCGTCTCTCTCTTCCCTTCACAAAACCCATTTGTTCGGGCGAGATAACTGTAGGTAGAATGATACTTAAACAGTGTGCTACAAGGCTCGCGAATAATTTCAAATCATTATTCAACAGTGAAATCGGTCTGTAGTTGCTACAGATTTCAGGGTCTTTTCCCTCCTTATGTATGAGGGTAATATGTGCTTCTAATGATTGTTTTGGAAAAGGGGAGCCCTGTAGCACAGCATTAAACAGGTGAAGGAGATGAGGGAGTAGAGTTTCTTTAAGGCCCGCAACACACATCCGTGCCTCCGGTACGTGTTTGGTACGTTTTTGCACGTACCGGAGACACGGAGACACGGAGACCCATGTTATTCTTTGGGTGATGGCACACACTTGTAAAATCACATGGAACGTTTGTCCGTGTGATAAGTACGTGTGTGCGTTTTTCCGCACGGACAACATGTCCATTTTTGGTGGTCAGCACGCAGGCACGGACCCGCTAAAGTGAATGGATCCGTGGCTGCATGGACGGCACACGGAGCATGTCCGTGTTCAGCACGTTTCGTCCGTGTGCGTTTTTAAACGAGCAATCTATTTTTTATTTTTATTTTTTTTATAATAAAGTCAGTCTACTTATCTTTTTTACTGCTGTTCTCAGTCATACTTATGTGGAGCCCCGCAAACGCTGTGTCGGTGCATTACCTTCAGGGACTCCACGTAGATGGATCTGTCTGGTCACAGGTAGGAAACCTTCTTTGTAGTTTGTCGTGACGCCACTCTCAGATTTGCGGTCAGTGGGGGACCGCCACTGCAGGTTAAGGGATGCCTGGGGCTGATGGTGGGTGCAGCCAGTTGTAGTAGCCTCCTGAGAGTGAGGCAAGCCCCAGGGCCCTGTGTAGATGCGTAGAACTACAAGGCGCAGAATGACTCAACACAGGCAGGATGTCTTTCAGGGTTTTTACTCACAGTTGATGGCAGGGTGAGTGACCCGGGCGTAGCTGGGATGAACCAAGTGGGAACCAGGTGTCCTTCAGGCTGACTTGTGAGGGTGACTACTAACTCGCCTTCCTTAGCCCTTGGTGGTTTGGGGTAACCCCGACTTTGAGTCCCTATGGGGGTCACCCAGGGAAGATGCTGCAGCCTCTCTCCCCTTCGTTTGCCGTTTGCTTGTCGCCTGGACCAGGCCACTCCAGCTGCTTGCCTCCTGTGACCTATGGGCCCTAACTGTGGCTACGTGGCTGCGGCTTTTGTGGTGTTGTGGCGTGGGCTTTGAGAGCCCCACACCGGCAGGTTTAGCAAAAGAAAGCTGGATCTATCTCCGCTTCGGGATCTGCCGCCCGTTTGGGCCTGGTACTCTCTAGCAGTCTCCTTACTTCCCACTCCGTTGCCCTCTCTCTAGCTGAAGATGGATTTCGGGTAGCACTCCTAGTTGACCGTTCTCCCCCGTCGGTAGCCACTGCGCGGACGCTGTCAGACTACAGCAGCCCACGGGATCTGCTCCTCACTCGAGCTCCCTGGACTCTGCACTGCCTGGCTCACTGCCCCTCCTCTCCTGTTCTTGCCTACCTAGCAACCAGACTCTCTTACCACACCCCTTGAGAGGAGATGGAGGCTTTTGGCCCCCTCCACTATTCCAGTGGAGGTGAAGGCTTTTCCCCCTCCTGGGATCCCCAGGGGTCCTCTCATAGGTACATGTGTGAGACCTGATCACTATGCGCCTGTGTACCACACCCCGGTCAGCCTTCTGGATTACCTGTGTTGTACTGTCCCCAGCATGGGTGCAGTACTCAGTGGTGCCTGACCAGGTCAGGGGCGCCACACTTACATTGGAGCTCGGTCTTTTTCTTCCCCCGGCTCACCGATCACCAGCGAGGCGAGGAACAGCTGTGCCAAAAATACGTGGCTTCAATTCATTTGAAAATGCCAGACGCTCATTAATCAATCTCAAATTCCCTGCTTCCCCTGCCCACATGCGCCTACGATTGGTTGCAGTCAAACACGCCCCCACGCTGAGTGACAGCTGTATCACTGCAACCAATCACAGCAGCCGGTGGGCGGGTCTATACTGTGCAGTGAAATAAAGAAATAATTAATTTTAAAAACCGGCGTGCAGTCCACCCCATTTTTGATACCAGCCAAGATAAATTCATAAGGCTGAAGGCTGGTATTCTCAGGATGGGGAGCCCCACGTTATGGGGAGCCCCCCAACCGAACAATATCAGCCAGCAGCCACCCGGAATTGCCGCATACAATAGATGCAACAGTTCTGGGACTCTATCCGGCTCCTCCCGATTTGCCCTGGTGCGTTGGCAATCGGGGTAATAAGGATTAATTGGCATCCCATAGCTGCCAATAAGTCCAAGATTAATCATTGCAGGCGTCTATGAGACATCCCCAATGATTAACCTACAAGTTAAAGTAAATAAACCCACACAGTGAAAAAATCCTTTATTTGAATTAAAAAACAATAACAAATTCCCTCGTTCACCAATTTATTATGCCCCAAATAGCCATCCATGTCCGGCGTAATCCACGGAGGTCCTGCGTCGCTTCCAGCTCTGTTACATGAAGGTGACAGGAGCGGCAGAAGAACACCGCCGCTCCTGATTAGCTCCACGCAGCAACTGAGGTGAGCCACGCGATCAGCTGTGCTGTCACTGAAGTTACTCGCGACCGCCGCTGGATCCTCCAACTGTGATAGCTAGTCGCACAAGTGACAGCGATGAAGTCACAGGTGAGTTGCGGTCACGGGTGGAGGATTCAGCTAGCCGCGGGTAACCTGAGTGACGGCAGCGCTAATCGCGCTGCTCACTTCAGTCACTCAGGGGATTAACGGTCACCGGTGAGTCCTTCACGGGTGACCGCTAATCAGTACGCGACACAGAGCCGCGGTATGAGGATGAAGTCGGGTGAAGTTCACCCGAGTTCATTCTCATCGTGCAACTTTGTCTGCTGTCAGCCGACATGTATCAAATTACATTTTTACCACAGACACGGACATTTCACACGGACATTTCACGTACACATACACTGACTTTCCACACGCACACACAGACATTCCACACGCATACACGGATAGCATACGCCATCACACGGATGTCATACGTACCGGAGAAACGGCCAAAAAAAACGGAACACGGACCCGAAAAACGGATCGTGTCACACGTACGTTTTTTTTTGTGGAAGTGTGTTTTTGGCCTCAAGGTCTTGTAATAAGAGATCAGGAGGCTATCTGGGCCAGGGCTTTTCCCTGTGTGGCACTTTGACAGGATCGACTGGAGTTCCTCAATAGAAAATGGCCTGTTCAATTTTGTTATATGGGTTGTGTTGAGTGTGGTGCCCTGGACTAGCCAGGTCGTCACAGGTAACACACACACGCACCCCCACCCTCCTGTACAGCTACATTAGCCAGACACAAAACCCTTGTTGCCTCCCTCCAGGGTCTGATGTCCACACCAGGTGGGGCGGAGCCAGGTGGTTGGCCCCACCCACCGAGGGGTTCACAGGCATGGAGGCGGGAAAAGAAGTCAGAGAGAGTTAGAGTTTGGAGGAGTTGAGTCTTGGAGGTGAAAGAGAGAGGAGTAAACACTTGAGGTTTCTGGGTCGGAGCCCAGGAACTGACAGCAAGGTTGGCAGACGTTGGTGGCCATCTGCAAGAGTTGGTGGAACTCCGCAGAGCCGTAAGGACCGGGGCTGGGCGGTGGTCCACCGGTACCGGACTGGGGAATGGAGTGAAGCTAAGCACCCCCAGGCAGGACCATCGGACCCCGACTAGGCTTGGAGCCGCCGTCAATAGTCAAATCCGAATGTGACAGGAACCCCCAGGGTTCCCTAACAACCAAGTCCCGATTGAAGGCAACCGTCCACCCAGAGAGGATATACAGCCACCGCCACAGGCTAGAGATCCAAGGGCCAGCGGCTGTGGGCAAAACAGGCTCCTCCGGTATCTATACACCGGGGAGCGGACTACCGTTGGGAAGCCATTGGAGTCAATGCAGTACACAAAAAGGTGCAGGGAGAGACATCCACCATCACCTGTCCGGGGAGAGACACTGCAGCCGGCTGCGGGACCCGTCCATCCAGCCGTTTGGTTCACCGGAGACTTTGTGCCTCTTTTACTGAGTGAGTACACCCGTGCCATCCGGCACCGCGCCGCGCTGTCCCTGCAACCCTGCACCTCATCGACCCTGCCTCCGCGTCACACCACCGGGCCCCGGGACCATCAACCCCTACCCATGGAGGGGGGAAAACAACATCCCAGCTGCTCCCTACCATCGCTCCCGGGATCCCCGTCACCAGCAGCGGTGGTGCCCATCTTCATCACAACCCGTGGGTGGCGTCACGGACTAAATCCCCAAAACAAACCAACCCCCTTTTCACTCACGGGCGAGGAGCGCCGCTCGAGTCCCCGGATGCGGCCCACCGCTCGAGCCACCGAGCAGCAGCAGCAGCGCCGGACCCGAGCGTTAGCGAGCGCAGCGCCCCGCCACCCGCGACATTGAGCGTTAGAAGACGTAGTTCTGACAGAAAAGAGATTATGTCCCGTTGTCTTTTATCTGCTTGTTCTGGTGTCTCATGCTCTCGATTGTCATACAAGGAGGAGACATAATTGCTAAAGGCATCAGCAATAGCTTCAGTGTCTGCAAGTTTTTTGTTATTTGAGTCTTTTAAAGAATAAATGTACTTACGTGCTTTCCTTTTTTTAATCAGGGAAACCATAAGCTTAGATACTTCGTCTCCATGTACAAAGAGGCGATTCCTCCAGTTCATGTAGAACTTTGCAGACTGTTTGTTTAAGATATATCTGAGCCTTTGTCTTAATTAGTCACCAAACATCCCCAGTAAGGGTACCGTCACACTTTAGCGACGCAGCAGCGATCCTACCAGCGATCTGACCTGGTCAGGATCGCTGCTGCGTCGCTACATGGTCGCTGGTGAGCTGTCAAACAGACAGATCTCACTAGCGACCAGTGACCAGCCCCCAGCCAGCAGCGTCGTGCAAGCGACGCTGCGCTTGCACGGAGCCGGCGTCTGGAAGCTGCGGACACTGGTAACTTAGGTAAACATCGGGTATGGTTACCCGATGTTTACCTTAGTTACCAGCGCACACCGCTTAGCTTAGCGTGTGCAGGGAGCAGGAGCCGGCACTGGCAGCGTGAGAGCTGCGGAGGCTGGTAGCGAAGGTAAATATCGGGTAACCACCTTGGTTACCCGATGTTTACCTTGGTTACAGCTTACCGCAGGCTGTCAGACGCCGGCTCCTGCTCCCTGCACATTCAGGATTGTTGCTCTCTCGCTGTCACACACAGCGATGTGTGCTTATCAGCGGGAGAGCAACAATAAAAAAACGAACCAGGGCTGTGTGTAACGAGCAGCGATCTCACAGCAGGGGCCAGATCGCTGCTCAGTGTCACACACAGCGAGATCGCTAATGAGGTCACTGCTGCGTCACAAAAAACGTGACTCAGCAGCGATCTCAGTAGCGATCTCGCTGTGTGTGAAGTACCCCTAAGAGGTTTTATGTTGCAGTTCCATTTTTTGTATCTCGGAATACAATGATGCCACCTCATCTTTTCTGGATTTATTTAAGAACGAGGATATGGAGATAAACTCTCCGGATATTACTGCCTTGTGCGCTTCCCACACTGTAGGAAAAGGGACTGTATCTTGAGTGTTAATATCAAAGTAATTTTTCAGGGCTTTCGTAACATGTGTCTTATACTGAGATTGATAATACTACTTTTTTTTTCTGAATGTGAACACAGCTCCGCCCCTTTCGGCCATGTTTTTTCCCATCTTCTATATAAGAAAGTCCTTGGTTACCCCTCTCCACACACAGCAGTTTTTAATTGCAATGAGATGATACACAGTTAGGGTCATAGAGCTAGGGACCCCAATATAGAGATATACCTTGACGAGGTTTTGGGGCTCAGTTACATTGATCAATGCTATTGCTAAATATCTCCTTTTTCCTAATATTCATGGCAGGTATGCATTTCATTATTCACACTTTCAAGTTAGCAAGTGGCATTTTTAATTGTATGCTTCAATGTTTTTCGGTATGCTTATAGCATTACTAGAAGGTGGCCCGATTCTAACGCATCGGGTATTCTAGAATTTACGTATTGTGTAGTTAATGTATGATTTTTGTTATATATATAGATGTTGTTGTGTGTAGTTCCCAAGTGTTTGTGTAGGGCGCTGTAAATGTTCTGGGTGTTGTCTGGGTTTGGGGGTGTGTGAGAGTGGTGTTGTTTGTGTGTTGCGTTGTGTGTTGTATTGTTTGTGGAGCGCTGTGTGTCTGTAGCGTTGTGTGTGTGTGGTGCTGTGTGTGTTGCGTGGTTTGTGTGGGTGTGTGTGTGTGGGGTGCGTGTGTATGTTTTGGGGGGAGGTATGTTTTGTGCAATGTGTGTGTTGTGCGGTATGTGCATATATTTGTGTGTGCCGCGGTGTTTGTGTGTTGTGTGTGTGCAGCATTGTCTGAGTGTGTGTGGGTGTCTGTGTAGGGCGGTGTTTGTGGTTCCCAGTGTGTGTGTGGTGTGTTGTGTGGTGCGTGTGTGGCGATCTGTGTGTGTTTTGGGGGAAGGTGTGCACCCCCCATCGTGGTCCACCCCCCATGCTGCACCCCCCTTCGTGCTGCTTCCCCCATGCTGTGTATCCCCCATCGTGCTCCATCCCCCATGCTGCACACCCCCCATCGTGCTCCATCCCCCATGCTGCGCACCCCCATCGTGCTCCATCCCCCATGCTGCGCACCCCCCATCATGTTTCATCCCCCCATTCTGGGCACCCCCCATCGTGGTCCACCCCCCATGCTGCACCCCCATCGTGCTCTATCCCCCATGCTGCACCCCCCATCGTGCTCCATCCCCCATGCTACACTCCCCATCGTGCTCCATCCCCCATGCTGCGCAGCCCCATCGTGCTCCATCCCCCATGCTGCGCACCCCCCATCGTGGTCCACCCCCCATGCTGCACCCCCCCATTGTGCTCCATCCCCCATGCTGCACTTCCCATCATGCTCCATCCCCCATGCTGCGCACCCCCCATCATGTTTCATCCCCCCATTCTGGGCACCCCCCACCGTGGTCAACCCCCCATGCTGCACCCCCATCGTGCTCCATCCCCCATGCTGCGCACCCCCATCGTGCTCCATCCCCCATGCTGCGCACCCCCCATCATGTTTCATCCCCCCATTCTGGGCACCCCCCATCGTGGTCCACCCCCCATGCTGCATCCCCATCGTGCTCCATCCCCCATGCTGCACCTCCCATCGTGCTCCATCCCCCATGCTGCACTCCCCATCGTGCTCCGTCCCCCATGCTGCGCACCCCCCATCATGGTCCATCCCCCATGCTGCACCCCCCCATTGTGCTCCATCCCCCATGCTGCACTCCCCATCGTGCTCCATCCCCCATGCTGCGCACCCCCCATCATGTTTCATCCCACCATTCTGGGCACCCCCCATCGTGGTCCACCCCCATGCTGCACCCCATCGTGCTCCATCCCCCATGCTGCACCCCCCATCGTGCTCCATCCCCCATGCTGCACTCCCCATCGTGCTCCATCCCCCATGCTGCGCAGCCCCCATCGTGCTCCATCCCCCATGCTGCGCACCCCCCCATCATGTTTCATCCCCCCATTCTGCGCACCCCCCATCGTGCTCCATCCCCCATGCTGCACCCCCCATTGTGCTCCATCCCCCATGCTCTGCACCCCCTATCGTGTTTCACCCCCCATTCTGGGCACCTTCCATCGTGGTCCACCCCCCATGCTGCACCCCCCCATTGTGCTCCATCCCCCATGCTGCACTCCCCATCGTGCTCCATCCCCCATGCTGCACTCCCCATCGTGCTCCATCCCCCATGCAGCGAACCCCTCAGAGAGGAGTATAATAGGAGGATTATAATAGGAGTATAATGGGAGGAGTAGTCCTGGGGCAGAGGTGTACAGGTGCCCAACGTGTGCGGGGGGCATGGACGAGCGGGCATAGTGTGAAGGGGGCGTGGCTGAGCGGGCATAGTGTGAGGGGGTGTGGCCTAGCGGGCATAGTGTGAGGGGCGTGGCCCAGTGGGCATCATGTGTGGGGGCGTGGCCTAGCGGGCATCGTGTGCGGGGGCGTGGCCTAGCGGGCTGCGCATGCGGGGGACGTGGCCTAGCGAGCAGCGCGTTCGGAGGGCATGGCCTAGCGGGCATTGCGTGTGAGGGGCGTGGCCTAGCAGGCATCGCGTGTGGGGGTGTGGCCTAGCGGGCATCGCGTGTGGGGGGCGTGGCTTAGCGGGCATCGCGTGCATGTGGCGTGGCCTAGCGGGCATCGTGTGCGGGGGCGGGCCTGGCCAAACGGTTAATCCATGCAGGGGGCGTGGCCAGGCCGAGCCCAGCAGCCAATCCGACGGTTGTCACTGTAAGGACACAATGTTACTGTAACGACACAGTTTTGGAGCAAGACAGACAGAAAGACAGACAGAATAAGGCAATTATATATATAGATACTATTATCTAACTTTGATGTGCAGCCTTATCCTTATGTATTATACTGAGATTGAGACAAAAGAGATTCATTTAGTCTCCATGTCCTGTTCCGGACCCTCTCCCCAAGTGTGATTCCTAGTTTTAAGATAGACTGGTCCGAATGGACGCTAGTAACAAGTTAGGCATGTTGTATCATGGAAAGAGCTAAGAAAGGAACAAATATGCAGTCAATTCGGCAATATGAATCTTGTGCAGGTGCATAATGAGAGTAATCTCTTTCTGTTGGGTGGAGGTATCTCAAGGCATCGACCAGTTGGGCCGAATGCAAGGATTTATGTATACGCATTAGCGCCTTTTTAGGAATAGAGGATCTGTTTGTGGAGGAATCAAGTTCCGGATTAAGGGCCACATTTATATCACCTCCCAGGATGAACGTGCCCTCAATAAAATGTTGAGCTTCCTTCAAAACCTTCGATAGCCAGACATCCTGCTTAGTGTTCGGGGCGTAGATATTTCCCTTTGATAAATACAAATCGGCCCATATTGTCTGAAAAGGTATCCAGCAATTGAAAGGGTGTGTGTTTTGAGAAGGCAATAGCTACTCCCCTGGCTTTTTTAGTAGTTGAGTATGAGTGGAACCATGTGTTGTAAAATGCTTTATCAAAGTTCGGTGACTTCTCTAGCATAAGTGCATTTCTTGTAGCAAAAGTTTGTCTATCTTTCCTTTTTTAAGATGGGCTAGAATTTGTGAGCGCTTGACGGGAGAGTTAAGGCCTCTTAAATTGTAAGAGGTGAGTGTCAGCAGGTTGTGTTGTTTAGCCATAGTTAAACTGTGTGGATGCCCTGCTCAACCCACTCACACCTTGGATCTCGAGCCAATGTAAAAGTGATACACAGAGAAAGGCAAAAGAGAGAGTATTAAGAGAAGGGGTATAGAGGGGGGAAGGAGTGACATAGAAGTAGAGGAGAATGGTGTGTGTATAGCAGTCTTGTCCTTGTTAACCGTAACCATGGGGGATTTCTTGGGGTTCATTCAAATAAGCGGACAATTTTGGTCTGCCAGGGAGAACCCAATAATTAAATATAACAATATATGCAGAAGTTCAACCTAAATGAAACACATTTTAAATCTGTAGGATGATAAGAGGGAGAGAACAAGAGACAACAAGTCAAATATTCAAATTTGTCAGAGGTATTTATCATCATATATGCAGTCTTTATTCAGTTGGAACAGGCGCCTTCCGTCAAACAGCCTCGTGTCTGGTTTCAGACAGAGGTGGCCTGTTAGGTCTTCGTCTGGGTCGTTGACTTTTCGGATATTCCACGGTTTCCCATAGCTGCTGCGTGAGGAGTGGTGGAAGATGTAGAGCAGATTGGAGGAGATTCAGATCTGCAGTAGATCCTGGTGGGATGTCCAGCTCCGCGCAAAGGTTGGAGAAGTCTTTGGAAGATCTTGCAGTGAACTTCTTCCCCTTGCCCGAGACCAAAATATTGAAGGGGAACAGCTAACGGAATTGGAATTGTTGTTTCCTCAGTTCGTCCGTGAGAGGTTTAAGGAGGCACCTCTTGGCTAATGTAGGGGCTATGTCTTGGAAGATTGCAATGTTAGATCCTTCATGTTGGATGTTAGGGTCTGATCTGGCTTTTTGGAAGATTTTGTCCTTAAGGCGGAAATCTAGAATTCGGCAGATAACATCTCTGGGAGGATCGTTGGGATTGGGTTTTGGGCGTAGTGCTCTGTGTGCCCTCTCTATGATTAACTGGTGTTTTTCTTCAGCATCCAAATAGTTTGAGAAGAGGGCAGTTAATGTTTTAGAGATGTCCTCCGTGATTACCATTTCCGGACGTCTCCGTAATCGGAGATTGTTGCGTATGTTCCTGTTTTCCAGGTCCTCCATTGCAACATATATTTTATAGTTGGAAAATGAATATGTCTGGCTCACTGTGTATATGGTAGGTGCACAGAAAAATAAAGTAGTCAATTCAATAAAAATAGCTCTGGCACACTAAAAATTGATAACACGGAAAAATTCTTCAAATGTTGGATATTCTTTATTAGTGCGAAAGGACAAATAATAAATCATCCGACGTTTCGACCATTTAGGTCTTTGTCAAGGATAATGTTATCTATGACAACAAAAATAAAGATTTTTTAGTTACAGAAAAGAACACAACTTAATACATGATATCACATCATAAATGTCAAACAAAATATATCACTTCCACATCGTGCAATCGGTCAGTTGACCTTACAATGTCGCACATAATAACAAAAAGAACAAGTTTTCGTGTAATATTTTATATAATATTCACATAATATTCACCAATCTAAAGGACAAAATCCAGAGGAGATATACATGAGAACCATCATGAGGAGACAAAAAAATTAAAGTCAAACAGACAGATACCCACCTATATGAGTATCAGGATAATGTGCTTTCAGTTGTACATGGTCATCACCAAAATGAATGAAGTTATGAAAATGTAGTCCTATATCATAAACAAAATATATGAATACCATATCACAAAACACATGAACATGCGTATGAGAGAAAACAACCCTTTCTATATTCTCCGCTTATGCGCTGCTGTAGTATGAACACAACCTAATATCTGTACCTTATGCACTCTGTCAGTAATAGTAAGAAGATGGCGGAGATCTACTCCAAAACTGGAGGCAGTAAATGACTGGTTCTAGATATAAAATTAATATAAGAACATGTATCAACATCACATACGGATTATAGCAAGATGGACAATGAACAGGAATAAGATCCTCACCAAAATTAGTCAGAGAATGCTTTTTCGAAGTTTAAAAGGAAGTGATGCAATTCCCTTGCTGTGGGGTTCTGAATTACCTCAGGATTCCTCAAAACTATAGACAAATTACATAGGGGTAAAGGACGTATACATAAGGAGAGAAACTATAATGATATATATGATGTTGGATGTATCATATCAATATCAATATTACCCTGAATTAAGTGAAGAAGATGTGATGTCCTCACTGAAGGGCTCTCAGTTGCCTCAAAATCAAGAAGGTACTATAAACAAATGATACCAGGATCAGTGATACTTATGTTAGAAGAATATCAACCATACAGGGTACATTTGTTATAAGCAATGTAACATCAATGTTATACTGGGCTTTCAACCAGAAAAAAGGGGGCAAATACTACCTGAGTTGTTATGCGGCAATCAAGTAGAAGTTTAAATGAAGAGGGGTAATTCCTTCACTGGAGGATCACAATACGTTATGAGATCATATGAATGTACTATAGATAAATGATACCGGAATAGAGAATAATCATACATAGGGGAATAACACCAGTATAAGGCACTTCCAATATATGACTTATCCCATCAGTATTACCTTCATAAAGTCTGAGAACATATCATATAGGCACTGATGCCATGAGCAGGGAAAGTGACTCGTCCCAATGGGGCTCTATATGGGACCCTGCAAAAAGCGAATAATCAGTCACCTTGTACCAAGTGCACAGATTGAATTAACCCACATGGGTAGGCTGACATACCTGATATGTAGTAGTGATAATGGGGGGTCACATAATAGGAAAACACTGTGATGGGAATCTAGTGAAAAACATAAAGGAGGATGATGAGTGGTGATCTGCTAAGAGATCGGCAGGGACCAAGTGAATGCACGTACCTCTCAATGGTGATTCAGGGTAAGGGCCCCAGGGAGAAGTGCGTCCTGTTGATGCGGTGGTATTATTTATATCCCACACTGTTGGGCGTGCACCGTCTGCCTTCCTGGGCGGTGGAACGCAGTGTGGGGCTGGTGGAGCGCACGCCGCGCATGCGCAGTACCTCTGCATGGACTGCGCAGGCGCGGGGAGCGCGACACCCGCACAATGACGCAAGATGCTGTGATTGGATGTCAGGGATCTGGGGGCGTGTGTGAACCCGATGAGTGAGACCATACTAACAACTGGGCTGTGAATTGCACGTGGCACGAGCGCCGTGCACAGCTATTTGCACGACGCATGAGCCGGGCACAGAACATAGGCCAGTGTGTAGAAGTAGTGATGATATACAGTGAGATCCAAGGTCAGTACAGTGAAGTAGTTAGCATGCCAGGTGAAAAACTTGTTTCAAGAGCGTGGCGAGTTGCTGATGAGTGGTCACGTCAGTGCAAGGTGGTGAAGGGATCAAGTGGAAGAAAGTGCCTAGAAACAAAAAGAAAATTGGTTAGAAAAAATTGAAATCAAGGAAAACCCCACTAGTCCTTATACTGGAGTTGTACAATCACATATATGGAGGAAATGCAATATCATTATGAAAAACATAGAAATACCTTTATGACACATGTAGGTGGACCCCAAGAAATCATAGATATTAGACCCTTTTAATGCCTCCGTAAAACCATAAGAATAAAACCGACCATACAAGCAAGCTACCCCTCCATGCGAGATATTATAAACACATGTCATGCTCCCTATTAAGGCCTCTGGGTTCCAGTGTGTTCAGGGTGAAAATCCAATAGGATTCCCTTTCTTTAAGAGTACGTACTCGATTACCACCCCGTCGGGGAGGAGGGACATCTTCCAATACTTGATATTTTAACTGGGCAATTGTATGACCGTATGTAATAAAGTGGTATGGAATGGGTAATAAAACTTGCTTGCATCTTATTGTAGACTTGTGTTTACTAATGCGGTCCCGGATATGCTGGGTAGTCTCCCCAAAATATCCGAGACCGCAGGGGCATTTGATCAGGTAAACAACAAATGAAGAATCACAAGTAAAAAACCCATGAATGGGAAAAACACGGCCTGACAAAGGGTGGGTGAAGGTGTCCCCCTTGGTAAGATTATTACACTGCACACAGTGATGGCATGGGAAATTCCCCTTTTTTGGAGTACCCAAGAAAGTCTGCCTCTGGATAGTTTTATTGGAACCAATATCCGCTCTGACTAGATGATCACGAAGATTACGAGGTCTCTTATTACAAAACAAAGGGAGTGAATTAAATTCACTCACTTCTGGATAGGCCCTGCTCAGGAGTGGCCAATGTCTGCAAATGATACTCCTAATCAGGGGAGAGAAAGGGTGATAGGTGTTAACACAAGGTATCCGTGGAGTATTGCTATCAACTGTGGTTCTTTGGGAGGATCTCTTATTGGCAATCTCAATTGGATATCCCCTTTGGAGGAATTTATTACTCATTTCCGAGCCTCTAATTTCGCGTTGTATGGGATCAGATACAATGCGTTCAACACGTTTATGTTGGGAGATAGGGAGTCCTTGTTTTGTATGACGGGGATGGCAGCTTGTATAATGTAAGAGGCTATTACGGTCCGTAGGTTTGACATACAGATCAGTGCTCAAGGTACCAGCTGATAATATAACCATAGTATCCAAAAAATTAATTTTATGTGGATCGGAATGAATGGTGAAAGAAAGACCTTGTCTAAAGGAGTTTAAGTCAATGAAGAATTGAGATAGTGATACAGAATCACCCCGCCAGATCATGAAAATGTCATCAATGTATCTTTTCCAAGTGACAGAGTGTTGTAACCAAAGGGGATGGTTGTAAATGTGGGTCTCCTCGAAATGTGCCATGTATATATTAGCATACGGGGGTGCTAAATTCGAGCCCATCGCGGTCCCCCGTTTCTGCAAATAAAATTGGTCTTGGAATAAAAAGAAATTATTTTCCAAAACAAGTCGGAGAAGATCCAGACAGAACCCATTCTGTAGTGAAGAATAGGAACTGTGCTCAGTCAGGAACCAGTCAACAGCCTGTATACCTTCATGGTGTTGGATGCTGGTATACAGATTGTTGACATCAAAAGATACAAGAATGCACCCCGAATGTAATGTCTCTACAAATTGTAACTGCGACAAAAAATCGGAGGTATCCTTAAGATAAGATCTGATCTTGGTTATTAGCGGAGTGAGAATTCGCTCAACCGTAATAGCCAGTGGAGATAGGATAGATTCCGTGGAAGCTACAATGGGGCGTCCAGGTGGCTGATTCAAGTTCTTGTGAACCTTCGGTAGTGTATAAAACACTGGTATTACAGGGTGTACCTTAATGAGATATTCAGCCAATTTCTGGTCAATGGTATTGTTAGTGAGATAAAGGTCGACAGTATGCTTAATCAATCCCTGTATCCGAGATGTAGGGTCTCGTGGGATGGGAAGATAAGTGTTAACGTCACTCAATTGGCCTAATATCTCACCAATATAATATGTTTTATCTAACACTACAATGGCCCCACCCTTATCCGCTGGTTTGATAACAATCCTAGGATTGTTCTTTAAATCCTGGATCGCCCTACTTTCTTCTATGGTAAGATTATGCCTTATTCTATATTGACCCTCTTCGACAGATTTGAGTGTTTGATTAATATCCCGAGAGACTAAGGAGACAAAAGTTTCAATAGGGTGATATGTTTTGGGAGGATTAAAAGAACTCGGAATCCTCAACTCCAACTGTTTTAATCGAAACATATCGTCAGATCCCGTGGAAATCGTGTCAGTAAGTGTGTCCCTGTCGGTACTAAAGTGGGCTTTTAACCTTAGGGTCCTAAAAAACCTTCTCATCTCCTGATCCAACACAAATGAATTAAGTGATGGAGTCGGGCAAAATGATAACCCCTTTTGTAGTACACGTGTTTCAGTCACAGACAAATTATAGGATGAGATATTATACACTAAGTTAGTACCTGAGAACGTGTCTGCACATGGTATGTTGGTACGGTTCCTGTTGCCCCTCTTACTGCGCCTCGTTTTCCTCTTTGGTTTGTGCGCTGGACCAAAAAACGAGACTGTCGGGAGGTATATTGTTCTGTATCGGATCCTGAAGACGAGGAGTAACGATTATAGAAGGCTGGCCGCCTGGGGTTATCCTCCGTGAATTGCCAACGATAGACACGATTCTTGGAATAATCCTCTTGGTCTCTTATAAATTTAGAACGTTTCCGTTCTTGTAGGGTCCTCCTGAATTCGGCTATATTCTCCTTGGTTTTAGAGTGAATTCTATCCCACTCGGTACTGGGAACGGTGTTTTGGAGCTGCTGTTCAATAGAGCTGATATTCTGTCCCAAATCTTCAATTTCTTTTTGTAGGAATTCAATTGTGAGAATTATTATGTCCATCGAGCACTTATTAATAATACTTTCAAATTTTGTGCAATAATCTGGTTTGTCGGCAAAAAGAGTGGGTCTGCGTGTGTCATTGAAACCCACTCTTTTTGCCGACAAACCAGATTATTGCACAAAATTTGAAAGTATTATTAATAAGTGCTCGATGGACATAATAATTCTCACAATTGAATTCCTACAAAAAGAAATTGAAGATTTGGGACAGAATATCAGCTCTATTGAACAGCAGCTCCAAAACACCGTTCCCAGTACCGAGTGGGATAGAATTCACTCTAAAACCAAGGAGAATATAGCCGAATTCAGGAGGACCCTACAAGAACGGAAACGTTCTAAATTTATAAGAGACCAAGAGGATTATTCCAAGAATCGTGTCTATCGTTGGCAATTCACGGAGGATAACCCCAGGCGGCCAGCCTTCTATAATCGTTACTCCTCGTCTTCAGGATCCGATACAGAACAATATACCTCCCGACAGTCTCGTTTTTTGGTCCAGCGCACAAACCAAAGAGGAAAACGAGGCGCAGTAAGAGGGGCAACAGGAACCGTACCAACATACCATGTGCAGACACGTTCTCAGGTACTAACTTAGTGTATAATATCTCATCCTATAATTTGTCTGTGACTGAAACACGTGTACTACAAAAGGGGTTATCATTTTGCCCGACTCCATCACTTAATTCATTTGTGTTGGATCAGGAGATGAGAAGGTTTTTTAGGACCCTAAGGTTAAAAGCCCACTTTAGTACCGACAGGGACACACTTACTGACACGATTTCCACGGGATCTGACGATATGTTTCGATTAAAACAGTTGGAGTTGAGGATTCCGAGTTCTTTTAATCCTCCCAAAACATATCACCCTATTGAAACTTTTGTCTCCTTAGTCTCTCGGGATATTAATCAAACACTCAAATCTGTCGAAGAGGGTCAATATAGAATAAGGCATAATCTTAGCATAGAAGAAAGTAGGGCGATCCAGGATTTAAAGAACAATCCTAGGATTGTTATCAAACCAGCGGATAAGGGTGGGGCCATTGTAGTGTTAGATAAAACATATTATATTGGTGAGATATTAGGCCAATTGAGTGACGTTAACACTTATCTTCCCATCCCACGAGACCCTACATCTCGGATACAGGGATTGATTAAGCATACTGTCGACCTTTATCTCACTAACAATACCATTGACCAGAAATTGGCTGAATATCTCATTAAGGTACACCCTGTAATACCAGTGTTTTATACACTACCGAAGGTTCACAAGAACTTGAATCAGCCACCTGGACGCCCCATTGTAGCTTCCACGGAATCTATCCTATCTCCACTGGCTATTACGGTTGAGCGAATTCTCACTCCGCTAATAACCAAGATCAGATCTTATCTTAAGGATACCTCCGATTTTTTGTCGCAGTTACAATTTGTAGAGACATTACATTCGGGGTGCATTCTTGTATCTTTTGATGTCAACAGTCTGTATACCAGCATCCAACACCATGAAGGTATACAGGCTGTTGACTGGTTCCTGACTGAGCACAGTTCCTATTCTTCACTACAGAATGGGTTCTGTCTGGATCTTCTCCGACTTGTTTTGGAAAATAATTTCTTTTTATTCCAAGACCAATTTTATTTGCAGAAACGGGGGACCGCGATGGGCTCGAATTTAGCACCCCCGTATGCTAATATATACATGGCACATTTCGAGGAGACCCACATTTACAACCATCCCCTTTGGTTACAACACTCTGTCACTTGGAAAAGATACATTGATGACATTTTCATGATCTGGCGGGGTGATTCTGTATCACTATCTCAATTCTTCATTGACTTAAACTCCTTTAGACAAGGTCTTTCTTTCACCATTCATTCCGATCCACATAAAATTAATTTTTTGGATACTATGGTTATATTATCAGCTGGTACCTTGAGCACTGATCTGTATGTCAAACCTACGGACCGTAATAGCCTCTTACATTATACAAGCTGCCATCCCCGTCATACAAAACAAGGACTCCCTATCTCCCAACATAAACGTGTTGAACGCATTGTATCTGATCCCATACAACGCGAAATTAGAGGCTCGGAAATGAGTAATAAATTCCTCCAAAGGGGATATCCAATTGAGATTGCCAATAAGAGATCCTCCCAAAGAACCACAGTTGATAGCAATACTCCACGGATACCTTGTGTTAACACCTATCACCCTTTCTCTCCCCTGATTAGGAGTATCATTTGCAGACATTGGCCACTCCTGAGCAGGGCCTATCCAGAAGTGAGTGAATTTAATTCACTCCCTTTGTTTTGTAATAAGAGACCTCGTAATCTTCGTGATCATCTAGTCAGAGCGGATATTGGTTCCAATAAAACTATCCAGAGGCAGACTTTCTTGGGTACTCCAAAAAAGGGGAATTTCCCATGCCATCACTGTGTGCAGTGTAATAATCTTACCAAGGGGGACACCTTCACCCACCCTTTGTCAGGCCGTGTTTTTCCCATTCATGGGTTTTTTACTTGTGATTCTTCATTTGTTGTTTACCTGATCAAATGCCCCTGCGGTCTCGGATATGTTGGGGAGACTACCCAGCATATCCGGGACCGCATTAGTAAACACAAGTCTACAATAAGATGCAAGCAAGTTTTATTACCCATTCCATACCACTTTATTACATACGGTCATACAATTGCCCAGTTAAAATATCAAGTATTGGAACATGTCCCTCCTCCCCGACGGGGTGGTAATCGAGTACGTACTCTTAAAGAAAGGGAATCCTATTGGATTTTCACCCTGAACACACTGGAACCCAGAGGCCTTAATAGGGAGCATGACATGTGTTTATAATATCTCGCATGGAGGGGTAGCTTGCTTGTATGGTCGGTTTTATTCTTATGGTTTTACGGAGGCATTAAAAGGGTCTAATATCTATGATTTCTTGGGGTCCACCTACATGTGTCATAAAGGTATTTCTATGTTTTTCATAATGATATTGCATTTCCTCCATATATGTGATTGTACAACTCCAGTATAAGGACTAGTGGGGTTTTCCTTGATTTCAATTTTTTCTAACCAATTTTCTTTTTGTTTCTAGGCACTTTCTTCCACTTGATCCCTTCACCACCTTGCACTGACGTGACCACTCATCAGCAACTCGCCACGCTCTTGAAACAAGTTTTTCACCTGGCATGCTAACTACTTCACTGTACTGACCTTGGATCTCACTGTATATCATCACTACTTCTACACACTGGCCTGTGTTCTGTGCCCGGCTCATGCGTCGTGCAAATAGCTGTGCACGGCGCTCGTGCCACGTGCAATTCACAGCCCAGTTGTTAGTATGGTCTCACTCATCGGGTTCACACACGCCCCCAGATCCCTGACATCCAATCACAGCATCTTGCGTCATTGTGCGGGTGTCGCGCTCCCCGCGCCTGCGCAGTCCATGCAGAGGTACTGCGCATGCGCGGCGTGCGCTCCACCAGCCCCACACTGCGTTCCACCGCCCAGGAAGGCAGACGGTGCACGCCCAACAGTGTGGGATATAAATAATACCACCGCATCAACAGGACGCACTTCTCCCTGGGGCCCTTACCCTGAATCACCATTGAGAGGTACGTGCATTCACTTGGTCCCTGCCGATCTCTTAGCAGATCACCACTCATCATCCTCCTTTATGTTTTTCACTAGATTCCCATCACAGTGTTTTCCTATTATGTGACCCCCCATTATCACTACTACATATCAGGTATGTCAGCCTACCCATGTGGGTTAATTCAATCTGTGCACTTGGTACAAGGTGACTGATTATTCGCTTTTTGCAGGGTCCCATATAGAGCCCCATTGGGACGAGTCACTTTCCCTGCTCATGGCATCAGTGCCTATATGATATGTTCTCAGACTTTATGAAGGTAATACTGATGGGATAAGTCATATATTGGAAGTGCCTTATACTGGTGTTATTCCCCTATGTATGATTATTCTCTATTCCGGTATCATTTATCTATAGTACATTCATATGATCTCATAACGTATTGTGATCCTCCAGTGAAGGAATTACCCCTCTTCATTTAAACTTCTACTTGATTGCCGCATAACAACTCAGGTAGTATTTGCCCCCTTTTTTCTGGTTGAAAGCCCAGTATAACATTGATGTTACATTGCTTATAACAAATGTACCCTGTATGGTTGATATTCTTCTAACATAAGTATCACTGATCCTGGTATCATTTGTTTATAGTACCTTCTTGATTTTGAGGCAACTGAGAGCCCTTCAGTGAGGACATCACATCTTCTTCACTTAATTCAGGGTAATATTGATATTGATATGATACATCCAACATCATATATATCATTATAGTTTCTCTCCTTATGTATACGTCCTTTACCCCTATGTAATTTGTCTATAGTTTTGAGGAATCCTGAGGTAATTCAGAACCCCACAGCAAGGGAATTGCATCACTTCCTTTTAAACTTCGAAAAAGCATTCTCTGACTAATTTTGGTGAGGATCTTATTCCTGTTCATTGTCCATCTTGCTATAATCCGTATGTGATGTTGATACATGTTCTTATATTAATTTTATATCTAGAACCAGTCATTTACTGCCTCCAGTTTTGGAGTAGATCTCCGCCATCTTCTTACTATTACTGACAGAGTGCATAAGGTACAGATATTAGGTTGTGCTCATACTACAGCAGCGCATTAGCGGAGAATATAGAAAGGGTTGTTTTCTCTCATACGCATGTTCATGTGTTTTGTGATATGGTATTCATATATTTTGTTTATGATATAGGACTACATTTTCATAACTTCATTCATTTTGGTGATGACCATGTACAACTGAAAAGCACATTATCCTGATACTCATATAGGTGGGTATCTGTCTGTTTGACTTTAATTTTTTTGTCTCCTCATGATGGTTCTCATGTATATCTCCTCTGGATTTTGTCCTTTAGATTGGTGAATATTATGTGAATATTATATAAAATATTACACGAAAACTTGTTCTTTTTGTTATTATGTGCGACATTGTAAGGTCAACTGACCGATTGCACGATGTGGAAGTGATATATTTTGTTTGACATTTATGATGTGATATCATGTATTAAGTTGTGTTCTTTTCTGTAACTAAAAAATCTTTATTTTTGTTGTCATAGATAACATTATCCTTGACAAAGACCTAAATGGTCGAAACGTCGGATGATTTATTATTTGTCCTTTCGCACTAATAAAGAATATCCAACATTTGAAGAATTTTTCCGTGTTATCAATTTTTATTGAATATATTTTATAGTTGTGATCATCATGTATATGAAGGTTGGCTTCCAGCTCTTGGGCATGGGATATGATGGCTGTCTGAGACTGCTCCAGCTCCTCCACTCTGTGACCCAGTTGGTGAATGTCTCTTTAATGTCAGATAGATCTTTTGCCAGAGGTGCTAAGGCTGTTTTGAGTATTCTGGTAATAAATGCCCTGGAGATTGGCTCACCTGGGTTATCAAGCAGTTCTGCTTCTGTGTCAGAGACATCTGAATTGTGGTCAGGTGTATGATGTCCTCCTTTGCTCTGCTCTGTTTGTTGTTTATTTTTCTGTTGCTTGTTAATGAATTTGTCCATCTCGTACTTGTGGGGTTTAGATGCGTGATATACCTCTGTTGATGCGGGTTTATGGCCAAACTTAACCCCTTCAGCCCCGGGGCACTTTCCGTTTTTGCGTTTTTGTTTTTTTGCTCCCCTTCTTCCGAGAGCCGTAACTTTTTTATTTTTCTGTCAATCTTGCCATATGAGGCCTTGTTTTTTACGGGACAAGATGTACTTTTAAATGAAACCATAAGTTTTACCATATGGTGTACTGGAAAACAGCAAAAAAATTCCAAGTGTGTAAAAACTGCAAAAAAAGTGTGATGGCACAATAGTTTTTGGGATGTTTTATTCTCGGTGTTCACTATATGGAAAAACTGATGTGTGGTGTGAAGTATCAACCGGCTGTATTACAAAGGGGCGGTATGTTTCGCAGAAGCGTGAGTGCTCTGCATTGTGAAGTTGGCTGGGACCTGTGGTTCCACAGGATTGCATTACATGCAGAGCCATGGAAGGGTGTGTGATGCTGATTACACACTCCTTACCACCTGTGGGTGTGGCTCCAGGGGTTAAAGCAATCCTGTCTCTGAACCTGGGTGGAGTGTCTCTAGACTTCCAGTGTGTGTGCTGGAGACGAGTAAGAGCAGAGCAGGGAGCTCTGGGTGTATCAGCCTGTGTGGAGGCTGAACACAGGGCTCTGAAATTGAGTCTGAGTTGAGACTGAGGTGAGTGCAGCCAGGCCAGGGCTGTAGGGCCAAATCTCTCCTGGAGGAGAGACAGACATGGGTCTGCAGAGGGCCCTGGGTGCTGGAAGGAACCTTGGCTAGAGCTGTACGCTGGCAGGAGCCAGAGTGTGGGGAAGTTGCTAAAACTTCCACTATGGACTTATAATGGACTGGATGCCCACGGTACGTGGATCGTTTATGTTAAGAGCAGTTTATGCTGAGCGTGTTTTTTAATAAACTGCTGGAATTTTTATAAAGAGACTAGGTACATATGTTGCTGAAGCTACCTCACACCGCTGCAAGCGAGTGGAACCCCCAGGTTGCGGGGTGCAACGTTACATATGGTGGAGAATGCGGGCATGCGGTCTGGTTGCTAAGGGCAACGCAGCCTGGTTGCTAAGGGCAACAGCCTAGGAAGTATTGCTGTTGATTGGCGGGTCCACAAAAATTTTGTCTCCGCACTCAAGCAGCTGGCAGTGGATCGGCGGGTCCACGAACAGGGACAGCGTGCTCCAGCTGCTGGCGGTGAATCAGCGGGTCTGCGGGGTTCTTTGCTGCAGTGGCGAGAGACCAGTGACTGGAGGTTCCAGGCCAGGTGGAATTGCGAGGCCCTGCTTGCATGGAGGGGCTCCTGAACCAGCTGCAGCAGAGCCAGCAGCACCAACAGCATGTGCCAAGAGGTCTAGTGACAGCAGTGGGGGCTGAAAGCTAAAAAGAGGGAATGGTCCCTGCGGATGTTGTGGAGGAGCTGTACCAGTTCCTGGTCTGGAGACCGCAGGAGCTGTCAGTGTGTAGCGATGTCGCAGCCATGGACCAGTTTGAGCGTTCCCTTCGGGGGCCAGTATGGACACTGGGTGCCCAGGGAGATAAGGGTGAACGGTGTGAACTGGGGGCTAAGGACATTTCATGGAAACTGCAAAAGGGGGCGGAGTCCCAGAAGGGAATGGTTACCCAAAAGGGGGCGGAGTCCCAGAAGGGGGTGGTTACCAAAAAGGGGGCGGAGTCCCAGAAAGGAATGGTTACCCAAAAGGGGCAGAGTCCTGGAAGGGGGTGGTTACCCAACAGGGGGAGGCGCCTCAGAAAGCGCTGATGACCCACAAGGGGGTGGAGCATTCTCAAGCCGAACAGGTGGACTATAGCAAGGGGCAATGGGGTTTGCCTTACCTATGTCTTACCTGCGGTATAGGCTATCCATCCGATGTGAGGCCTCAGAAGTGCTCCGTGGACTTGAATGAGCTATGTGTGTTTGGTCTGTTAGACCCGGGGAGCCGGTTGACCTTAGTGAGACCCATGCCCAATCTCCATTTTATGGATGGTAGGACAATAGAAGGAAGCTGTGTGCATGGGACCACTAAAGAATATCCTCTGGCCAGAGTGATGATTCAGACGCCCGACCGTATGGGGCACCCAGACGTGGGTGTGGTTCGGGATTTGATCTATCCAGTTATCATAGGACAGGACTTTGAGTTGTTTAAGGACTTATGGAAGACAGAGGCCGGGACCGATTGCACAGGAATGAGTCGGCCCCCGCCTAAGACAGCCTGTTTACCGTATGAGGTTATATCGATCCCCTGTGGTATATTGAGGTGCAAAGAGGAGATGGCACCTCCAAATAAGGACTGTCCAGAGTTAGGGGTGACCAAGGGACATAGAGGCTCTCCCCAAGTTAGTGACGTGACGTCTCTAAAGAGAAGTGACAGTCTGACCACTAAAACCCAAGTAGTTTCAGGGGAGGAGACTGACACCTGGTTAAGTGGGGACATGTTAGTCCAGGACACC
The DNA here is from genome assembly GCF_048569485.1 of Anomaloglossus baeobatrachus. Classification (NCBI taxonomy): domain Eukaryota; kingdom Metazoa; phylum Chordata; class Amphibia; order Anura; family Aromobatidae; genus Anomaloglossus; species Anomaloglossus baeobatrachus. Next base: position 363,931,967 of record NC_134358.1, read on the forward strand.
AGGGGGAGTGATGATGACTCCAGTAAAGACAATGACTCTAGAAAGGGGACAAACGAGTACAGTGAGGTAAAGATGGGCGAGAAGGGTAAAACATCCTCTCAACGCCGAAGATGTAATAAGCGCCGAGAGGGGGCACAGTGTATGCCATCTGAGGGTGCAGAGAAAGTGACATGCCTGGGTAATGAAGACATGGTGCCAGTAACAACTGCTACAGTAGAGTCAGACGGTGATCTCCTACAAAAGAAAGAGGAATCAGAGACGGAACTCACACATTGTAACGACAGAAATCAGCAGGGTGAAAACGCAGAAAAGGAGCCAACCAAGGACGTAATGGGGTGGTCTTTATGATTTCCCCGGGTGCAGCTGATAGTCTGTCAAGCAAGAGTGGTATAGGAAATGGAATCCTGGAGAGTGAGGGAGGAGGAGTAATCCCCAACAGTCATGGTGAGCAGACTGGTGAACTACCGGGTGCTGGGGTGGATGACAGCGAATTCAGCCCCAAATCTCTAAAAGGAACAGAGTGCCATGTTGAAGGGTGTGACACCCAGGCTGAGGGTGACACTGCAGAGACCCCAGAGGAAGTTGAAGGTAATGCAGTGAAGACCCAAGAAACAGCTGGCGCTGAAGTGAAGAGAGCCTCTGAGGAGGTCAAGTCTGGACCAGAGGTCTCATCCAGGACTGAGAGCCTGCCTGACCTGCTTGGTAAAACCAAGATGGAGGATATAGAGAAGGTCGTGGGTAAGAAGAGTAAGAAACCCAAAGGTTCTGCAGCTGAGGCGGGTACACTGGCAAGTGATGACGTGCTGCCAGAGAAACCGATAAATCGGGACAACAGTGGTCCGTGCGATGAAGCCATGGAGAAGGAGCTGACCCCAGAGTTGAAAGCCGAATTCTCTCCCGCTTCTGAGGAAGCTGACGAGCTACCTATCTGTGAGGCGGCTGAAGGTGAAGCAGCTGAGACCCAAGAGAGGGGTGACTATGACAAAGTTGAACCCCACGAAAAAGCCAGAGGTGTAGAGGTGGAAGAAGTCTCGGAAAGAGGGTGTCGTAGACCAGAGAGGTCCGCAAGTGAAGACTCATTCAAGAGGATGAGCAAAGACCATCTGCAACAAGAGATACTTCTTAGGCAGACTACTGAGAGTCGAGTAAGGGAGCTGGAGAAAGAAGTGGCAGAGCTCCGAAGTCGCTTGGCAGAGTACCAGTCCAGGTCCCAGGTAGCCTTGGAGCAGATGGAGCAGCGAGTGTCGATCCTGACCAAACTTGTTGAAGCAGGGGAGGCCCAAAGAGAGCTGACTCTGGAAGCTAAACTGGACAAGCATGTGGAAGCGGCAGGGATGAATGAGACTTCTGTAGTCAAGTGCATGGTGGATATACCTGAGGACTTAAGAGACGCGTGTGCCACCGAGGGCATGCATCACGAATTTAAGAGAGCTGTGGAAGCGTGTGAGGTCTACTGTACTCCAGAGGCTGAACAGTTAGTGATATTGTCCACTACTGCAATTACTGGGCAGCGGGTGGCTATTCTAAAGGACATGCACTTCAGATGTGTTCGTATGAAGTGGCAGGTCCAACTGCAAAATGAAGAAGCCACTAGACAGCTAGAATATAAAAGGAAAGTCTGGCGGAAGATATCGTCCTAGTACCCTGGGCTCTGGTGGGGAGAGTCATTGGAAGAACCGGACGAGTCATGCAAGACATGGTGAATGTCGGGATTGGTGAGATTAAGAATCCCTGCTGCTAATGAGAGCAAGATATCCAGGGAAGCTGGTATGGTTCCATTCGTCTGTGTCAGGACTGTAAAGAGTCTTGGAAACATTCGAAGCCTTCTTGAATATCGGGTACACCATGTACGTGACATGGAGCGGTTGAAGCAAGAAAACCTGAAAATTGAGGAGCAGCTTCGCCAACTGTGTGGGGGACAGCAGCCGTCTTCCACCCATTGTTCAGGAGAAAGAAGTGGAAGATGGCATGTCGGTCCAGTAGTTAAGACATGCGATAGAAGGAATCGCCGACAGAGAAGTAACCTACGATGTACTGAAGATAGTGGCCGCTATGAGCTTAGAGTTCCCGACAGTAGCCCTGGGGATACACGAGTAAGCCTAGGTTCGGACAAGACTGTAGGTTTGACTGAGGATGTGTCTCTCTACTACGGTGACCCTGGGAGGGGTCAGGGAGAGAACGGTCCGGAAAGGGGACGTCCTTTAACCCTAGGTTGACACGACAGGGTTTGGTGACAGTGTCGGGCGATGTCTCAGGGACTAATGCTCTTAGGCACCTTGGACGGCCCTCTTGACTGGTGGGGCATGGCAGCGGGGATACCCTGTCTCACGGCCCCAGGTCGTTGGCAAGTGTTCTCCCCTACGGGTTTGAACAAAGGGGGAGGGTATGTGAAGTATCAACCGGCTGTATTACAAAGGGCCGGTATGTTTTGCAGAAGCGTGGGTGCTCTGCAAAGTGAAGTTGGCTGAGACCTGTGGTTCTACAGGATTGCATTACATGCAGAGCCATGGAAGGGTGTGTGATGCTGATTACACACTCCTTACCACCTGTGGGTGTGGCTCCAGGGGTTATAGCAATCCTGTCTCTGAACCTGGGTGGAGTGTGTCTAGGGCAGTCTAGAGAGAGACTGGCTCTAGACTTCCAGTGTGTGTGCTGGAGACGAGTAAGAGCAGAGCAGGGAGCTCTGGGTGTATCAGCCTGTGTGGAGGCTGAACACAGGGCTCTGAAATTGAGTCTGAGTTGAGACTGAGGTGAGTGCAGCCAGGCCAGGGCTGTAGGGCCGAATCTCTCCTGGAGGAGAGACAGACAGGGGTCTGCAGAGGGCCCTTGGTGCTGGAAGGAACCTTGGCTAGAGCTGTACGCTGGCAGGAGCCAGAGAGTGGGGAAGTTTGCTAAAACTTCCACTATGGAATAATGGACTGGATGCCCACGGTACGTGGATCATTTATGTTAAGAGCAGTTTATGCTGAGCGTGTTTTTTAATAAACTGCCGGAATTTTTATAAAGAGACTGTGTACATATGTTGCTGAAGCTACCTCACACCGCTGCAAGCGAGTGGAACCCCCAGGTTGCGGGGTGCAACGTTACAGTGGGTATGATGCCTGAAGTTGGTGCGAGTTTGTAAACCCCAAACATGTATAGGTTTACTTGTATCTAAGGGGTTAAAAAAAATTCACAAGCTTGTCCAATAAAAGTGGCGCACGTTTTGCGCCATTTTCCGAAAACCATAGAGTTCTCATTTTTTTGGATCTATGGCTCAGTGACGGCTTATTTTTTGCGTCTAGAGCTGTTGTTTCTAATGGTACTATTTTTACGCAGATGCTATGTTTTGATCGCCTGTTATTGCATTTTGCGTAAAACTTGCGGCGACCAAAAACGTAATTTTGGCGTTTGGAATATTTTTGCCACTACGCCGTTTACCAATCAGATTAATTGATTTTATATTTTGATCGGGCATTTCTGAAAGCGGCGATACCAAATATGTGTATATTTATTTATTTTTTAACCCTTTAAGTTTCAATGGGGGGAAAGGGGTGATTTGAACTTTTAGGTTTTTTTGTTTTTTAAAACTTTTTATTTACTTTTTTTTTTTTTACTTTTTTTTTTGTTTTACTAGTCCCCCTAGGGGGCTATAGTGATCAGCAATTTGATCGCTCTTATCTATATGCTGATCACAGCTATACAGCTGTAAACAGCAGATTCAGTCACTTCCTGTTTCTCTCTGCTCTCGGCCGAGAGAAAAAGAAAGTGAAACTTCATAGCTGCAGGCGTCATCACATGACCCTGTGCTACGATGGCAACCACCGAAAGTCACGTGATCACGCACGTGACTTCCGGTGGGGGGTGGCGGTAAGTAAAAATCATGGCTGCATGCATATAGATTTCTCTGCCAGACTTTGGCAGCGAGATTTAAGGGGTTAAATGTTGCGAGTGGAAGCGATTCCACTCGCAAGATGCAGGCACACATGTCAGCTGTTGAAAACAGCTGATATGTGTGCCGACCTCCGCCGCCTGCCCGCGGCAGGGGGCGGGGCTTAACGGGACACGCTCTATGACGGATATATCCGTCCATGGTCGTGAAGGGGTTAACCATGTTTTATCCTGTTCATCTGTAGGTTGAGCTGGGGTTCTCCCAGGTAGCAGAGAGATTGATTTATTGCATTCCTCTAAGACCCAGTACTTGCTTATCCGTTTAAATTAGGTGCTTGGTTCCGGTGAATGTATGACCCTGGTGTCCCAGGGGGTATGTTCAGTGACCAGGCTTCCTGAGAAAAGCAGTAAAGAGATCTATGTAAGGGGATATCTTCTTCTTATGACCTACTTGCTAGGATGTAGAACGTTTCCCCTTCACAATATAAAGGTGGTGTCACACACAGCGACGACGACAACGACGTCGCTGCTACGTCACCATTTTCTGTGACGTTGCAGCGACGTCCCGTCGCTGTCGCTGTGTGTGACATCCAGCAACGAGCTGGCCCCTGCTGTGAGGTCGTTGCTCGTTGCTGAATGTCCTGCTTCATTTTTTCGTCGTCGCTCTCCCGCTGTGAAGCACACATCGCTGTGTGTGACAGCGAGAGAGCGACGAAATGAAGCGAGCAGGGAGCAGGAGCCGGCGTCTGGCAGCTGCAGAAAGCTGTAACCACTGTAAACATCGGGTAACCAAGGGAAGACCTTTCCCTGGTTACCCGATATTTACCTTCGTTACCAGCCTCCGCCGCTCTTGCTGCTAGTGCCGGCTCCTGCTCTGTTCACATGTAGCTGCAGTACGCATCGGGTAATTAACCCTATGTGTACTGTAGCTAGGAGAGCAAGGAGCCAGCGCTAAGCAGTGTGCGCGGCTCCCTGCTCTCTGCACATGTAGCGACGTTATGATCGCTGCTGCGTCGCTGTGTTTGACAGCTAAGCAGCGATCATAACAGTGACTTACAAGGTCGCTGTTACGTCACAGAAAATGGTGACGTAACAGCGATGTCGTTGTCGCTGTCGCTATGTGTGAACCCAGCTTAAGAGTCACTAAATACTGGACCTTATCTGGTTAATATTTGTTTAAGCTGCTGCCAGGAGGAAAAGGGGGGGAGGTGTATGCCTGTAAGGGAACCTTCACACTTTAGCGATGCAGCAGCGATCCGACCAGCGATCTGACCTGGTCAGGATCGCTGCTGCATCGCTACATGGTCGCTGGTGAGCTGTCAAACAGGCAGATCTCACAAGCGACCAGTGAACAGCCCCCAGCCAGCAGCGACGTGCAAGCGACGCTGCGCTTGCACGGAGCCGGCGTCTGGAAGCTGCGGACACTGGTAACTAAGGTAAACATCGGGTATGGTTACCCGATGTTTACATTAGTTACCAGTGCACAACGCTTAGCTGTGTGTGCAGGGAGCAGGGAGCCGCGCACACTGAGCGCTGGCTCCTTGCTCTCCTAGCTACAGTACACATCGGGTTAATTAACCCGATGTGTAATGCAGCTACATATGCAGAGAGCCGGAGCCGGCAGCACAGGCAGCGTGAGAGCTGCAGAGGCTGGTAACTAAGGTAAATATCAGGTAACCACCTTGGTTACCCGATGTTTATCTTGGTTACCAGCCTCCGCAGCTGCCAGACGCCGGCTCCTGCTCCCTGCTCGCTTCATTTGTCGCTCTCTCGCTGTCACACACAGCGATCTGTGTGTCACAGCGGGAGAGCGCCTTTGAAGAAAACGAACCAGGGCTGTGTGTAACGAGCAGCGATCTCGCAGCAGGGGCCAGATCGCTGCTCAGTGTCACACACAGCGAGATCGCTAATGAGGTCACTGCTACGTCACAAAAAGCGTGACTCAGCAGCGATCTCGGCAGCGAGCTCGCTGTGTGTGAAGCACCCCTTACTCCAGTTCTCTTTATGCAGTTGCTGCAGGTCTTCACCCCCCTGACTCAAAAGTGACTCTTATGTCTGACCCTGTTAATTTACGGTTCTCCTCTAGCCCCAGGCACCACCCGTGCACTTAAATGTCTGTCTCAAACAATGGTGCTGAAGGAGAGCTCTGTGCTTTGAGCCTCCTCTTCTGGTATCTGCGCCTCAGTGTCACAAACAAGCTCTGCAGGACAGCATTTCCCTGTTTCCAGTCACCAGCTCCAGGACCCAATCACATACGGTAGATAAGTCACCACAGGGGGGAGAATTGTTTGCGGTTGCACTGCAGGTGATAAGGCCCTGTCTGCTATGGCCTCAGCAGCCGCTCTCACTAGCAGAAATCCCTGAGACAGTGACTCCTGGGCACTCAGTTCAGATAGATGAGAGGGGTCAGGAGAGTGCTCTGTTTACCTCTGAGGGAAGGAGGAGGTTTGCTGGGAGCTATTCTGTGTCCTGGCAGCGCTTTCCTCCAGGCCAAGGCTTCGTGTGGTCTAGGCCGCAACTTCTCCTCTTCTCCACAGATACCCGAAGGGCTTGCTGCACAAAGGGTCCCTCAATACTGAGGTCACCGGTGGACAGGTCCCACTGGTGGGTGAGCTTTAAAAGACTTGATGCCTTCGGATTTTTTCAATTTTTAGCAGAGCTCTCCAGCCTCACGTCTGCTATTTCTCCAGTCAGGCCACGCCCCCTCCTCTCTTTCCTCTCTCTCCTCTCTCTCCTCTCTCTCTTTTCTCTCTCTCCTCTCTCCTCTCTCTTCTCTCCTCTCTATGTCTCTCTCTTTTCTCTGTCTCTCCTCTCTCTTTTCTCTGTCTCTCCTCTCCCTCTCTTCTTTTCTTTTCAATATTCTTTTTATTATAGTGAAAAATAGCACATGAAACACAATGTACACCTTCCAAGTATTGTTCAGAGCAAAAATTGATATAACGTAACATAAAACATTGAATAAATGTGAGAAAATATAAGGCACTCAAATCCTGGAGGGAAGGATTTAGATCCAAAGTTCGGTCCACAGTTCTGGATAATCATTCTTCCCTTGTCGGAAGTACCTCAGTTAGGTGTGTTTACCATTGCAGTCCATTTGAAATCAACAATAAACGTTTGGGAATAATCAACATTAGTGAAATGAACATATGTAACATATGTCAATAGTAGGATGGGGGGGTGTAAAGAAAGGTGAGAATGGTTTCAAGAATATAGTAAGAGACAGGAGGTGGGAGTGGGGTTTAATCTAGATAAGAAATATATCATGGCTGGCTCAGGGGAGGGGGGTGGGAGCAGGTCAAGACGCCACCAATTCAAAGTACTCGGAGGATTCTCGGAACTTCAACCAGGGGGCCCAGATGAGCCTAAATTTATCTTGAGAGTGATAAGCTAAAGCTGCCAGCTCTTCAATACGTTTCTGCGGGAGCTTATTTAAGACCAGTATTTAATATAATTTAGACAGGACTTTCTGAGGGCATTTTGTTTGCGTAATCATAGATTCAAAAGTGGAAAGGTCCCTTCGGGGGCAGCCCATTTGGTAAGTGATCCCGTACCGCTAAATTTAGTCTTTCATATTGAAGGAAGTTGAGTGAGCTTGGGGCTATGATCTTATTAAGCTGAGTCAGGGGTGTTAATGTTCCATCCTCTAACACTAGTTCCACTGGCGTAGTAAGTGTATGAAGCTGATCAAGAGTGCGTGATTGTGTGCTATCTGAGTACAGCCCCGGCAAATCCATTATTCGGATTATCGGGGAAGGTGGTGGAATAAGATAATCTACATGTTTGGTCCAAGTTTGAAGCTTGTTCTTAAAGATTAAATTACCCGTCGCCAGGTCTCGAAGAAAGTGTTTTGCCAAGTAAAGGATGGGTCTGAAGTTCATCGGACTGATGGAGTCTGCGATCAAGGTCCAAAGTTTTGTTTGGAGATTTGCGAGTCCAATCTATTATCATTGATAGTATTGCTGCTGTGTGATATTTTTGTGGGTCTCGTGTCCCCATTCCTCCTTTGGACCTAGGTAGTACTAGGGTATTATAATTCAACCTCGGGCGCCTACCCTTCCAAATATAGTTGATGAAGAGGGTTCTAGCTTCATGGATAAAGGTCTGGTGTACCTGAATTGGTAACATCTGTGACACATAACTAAATTTTGGTAAGACAACGCTTTTTAATAGGTTTTTACGTCCCATCCATGAGACAAATGGGGCTGACCATGAGGCTATTAGTTTTAACGAAGATTTTAATAACGGGAAAAAGTTTAAAGAGACTAAAGAAGGCCAATGTGATCATATCTTTATTCCCAGGTAGGTAATAAACTTGGGGGGCCACTTAAAGGGGTATTTATTTCTTAGGGTATCCATTGTTGCTGGAGGGAGCTGTATACCCAAAGCCTCCGATTTGTCCAAATTAATTTTGAAATTTGACAGTGAGCCAAAATGTTCGAAGATATCCAAGATAGCTGGAAATTCTTTGAGGGGTTCCGTCAACATGAGAAGAAGGTCGTCGGCGAAGGCTGCCGCTTTGTGTAGTTCCAACTATGGAAGCCCCTTTTATTGTCCGGGTGCTGTCGGATTCGTTGAATGAGGGTCACCATCACTAAAATGAACAGAGATGGAGAAAGCGGGCAGCCCTGCCGAGTTCCATTGTTAATGTTCAATGGGCTAGAAAGATCCATATTTATCCTAATACGCGCTGTCGGGTGTGTATGCATCTGAAAAATTGCCTCTATGAATGGGGTAGGAAAGATGAAGTGCCATAGTGTTTCTCTCATGAATATCCAATCGATCCTGTCAAAAGCCTTTTCCGCATCAGTGCCTAATAGCACTAAGGGTCTGAGGTGAATAAGGGCATGCTACATTAGATGGAGTATGCGTATGGAGTTATCTCGTCCCTCTCTTCCCTTCACAAAACCCACTTGTTCGGGCGAGATAACTGTAGGTAGAATGATACTTAAACAGTGTGCTACAAGGCTCGCAATTAATTTCAAATCATTATTCAACATTGAAATTGGTCTGTAGTTGCTACAGATTTCAGGGTCTTTTCCCTCCTTATGTATGAGGGTAATATGTGCTTCTAATGATTGTTTTGGAAAAGGGGAGCCCTGTAGTACAGCATTAAAGAGGTGAAGGAGATGAGGGAGTAGAGTTTCTTTAAAGGTCTTGTAATAAGAGATCGGCAGGCCATCTGGGCCAGGGCTTTTCCCTGTGTGGCACTTTGACAGGATCGACTGGAGCTCCTCAATAAAAAATGGCCTGTTCAGATTTGTTATATGGGCTGTGTTGAGCGTTGGAAGACGTAGTTCTTACAAAAAAGAGATTATGTCCCGTTGTCTTTTATCTGCTTGTTCTGGTGTCCCATGCTCTCGAATGTGATACAAGGAGGAGAAATATTTGCTAAAGGCATCAGCAATAGCTTCAGTGTCTGCAAGTTTTTAGTTATTTGAGTCTTTTTAAGAATAAATGTACGCACGTGCTTTCCTTTTTTTGATCAGGGAAACCATAAGCTTAGATACTTTGTCTCCATGTACAAAAAGGGGATTCCTCCAGTTCAAATAGAACTTTGCAGACTGTTCGCTTAGGATATCTCTAAGCCTTTGTCTTAACTGTGTTAAAGGGGTGGTTCACCCATATTTTTTATTGTCTAGATCGATATTATATTTAGAAACAATGTTTCTCTCAAATACCTTGTGTTGTCAATAGTGCCTGTGAGAGGCGCTATTGCAGACCGCTGTTCCCCGTACAGTGACATACCCATCAAATGCTGCCACATCACATCCGTGCAGCCGGCTACAGTCTTCCAGACTCTGAGCTGTGAGCGGTGTTTCACTGCTGTCACAGCCCATTTGCTCCCCCCTCCTCCTCCCTCCTAGCACGGCGCGTCTCCTGCTCCTTCCTCCCTCCTCCCTCCTAGCACGGCACGTCTCCTGCTCCTTCCTCCCTCCTCCCTCCTAGCACGGCGTGTCTCCTGCTCCCCCCTCTCTCCTCCCTCAGCACGGCGCGTCTCCTGCTCCCCCCTCCCTCCTCCCTCCTAGCACAGCATGGCGTGTCTCCTGCTCCCCCCTCCCTCCTCCCTCAGCACGGCGCGTCTCCTACTCCCCCCTCTCTCCTCCCTCCTAGCACAGCACGGCGCGTCTCCTGCTCCTCCCCTCCCTCCTCCCTCCTCGCAGAACGCTGCAAGCAAGAGACGTGCTGTGAGGGAGGAGGGAGGAGGAGCAGGGAGCAGATGGGCTCAGAATGTAGCCGGCTGCACTGATGTGACGAGGCAGCATTGGACGGGTACGTCACTGGACGGGGAGCAGCGGTCTGCAATAGCGCCTCTCACAGGCACTATTGACAACACAAGGTATTTGAGAGAAACATTGTTTCTCAATATAATATCGATCTAGACAATAAAAAATATGGGTGAACCACCCCTTTAAGGGACTGAGGATGTTTGGTGATTGAGAGGTTTTATGTTGCAGTTCCATTTTCTGTATCTCAGAATACAATGATGCCAAGTCATCTTTTCTGGATTTATTTAAGAACGAGGATATGGAGATAAACTCTCCGCGTATTACTGCCTTGTGTGCTTCCTACACTGTAGGAAAAGGGACTGTATCTTGAGTGTTAATATCAAAGTAATTTTTCAGGGCTTTCGTAACATGTGTCTTGTACTGAGATTGAGACAAGAGAGATTCATTTAGTCTCCATGTCCTGTTCCGGACCCTCTCCCCAAGTGTGATTCCTAGTTTTAAGATAGTTACATAGTTACATAGTTACTTAGGTTGAAAAAAGACCTAGGTCCATCTAGTTCAACCTTCCTCCACCAATTCTACATTTAGTCACTAAGTCATTTATAACCAACAATGTTTTGTGTACTGAGGAAATCATCCAGCCCTTTTTTAAAAGCTGTTATAGTATCTGCCATTACTACCTCATAGAATGGTCCGAATGGACGCTAGTAATAAGTTTGGCATGTTGTATCATGGAAAGAGCTAAGAAAGGAACAAATTTGTAGTCAATTCGGCCATATGAATTTTGTGCAGGTGCATAATGAGAGTAATCTCTTTCTGTTGGGTGGAGGTGTCTCCAGGCATCGACCAGTTGGGCCGAATGCAAGGATTTATGTATATGCATCAGCGCCTTTTTAGGAATAGAGGATCTGTTTGTGGAGGAATCAAGTTCCGGATTAAGGGCCACATTAATATCACCTCCCAGAATGAACGTGCCCTCAATAAAATGTTTAGCTTCCTTCAAAACCTTCGATAGCCAGACATCCTGCTTAGTGTTCGGGGCGTAGATATTTCCTATTGTTACTAGTGTATGTGCTATTTTCCCTTTGATAAATACAAATCAGCCCATATTGTCTGAAAAGGTATCCAGCAATTGAAAGGGTGTGTGTTTTGAGAAGGCAATGGCTACTCCCCTGGTTTTTTTCGTAGTTGAGTATGAGTGGAACCATGTGTTGTAAAATGCTTTATCAAAGTTCGGTGACTTCTCTAGCATAAGTGCGGTTCTTGTAGCAGAAGTATGTCTATCTTTCCTTTTTTAAGATGGGCTAGAATTTGTGAGCGCTTGACGGGAGAGTTAAGGCCTCTTACATTGTAAGATGCGAGTGTCAGCAGGTTGTGTTTAGCCATAGTTAAACTGTGTGGATGCCCTGCTCAACCCACTCACACCTTGGATCTCGAGCCAATGTAAAAGTGATACACAGAGAGAGGCAAAAGAGAGAGTATTAAGTGAAGGGGCATAGAGGGGGGAGGGAGTGACATAGAAGGAGAGGAGAATGGTGTGTATAGCAGTCTTGTCCTTGTTAACTGTAATCATGGGTGATTTCTTGGGGTTCATTCAAATAAGCGGACAATTTTGGTCTGCCAGGGAGAACCCAATAATTAAATATAACAATATATGCAGAAGTTCAACCTAAATGAAAAACATTTTAAATCTGTAGGATGATAAGAGGGAGAGCACAAGAGACAACAAGTCAAATATTCAAATTTCTCAGAGGTATACTCATCACATATGCAGTCTTTCTTCAGATGGAACAAGCGCCTTCCATCAAACAGCCTCGTGTCTGGTTTCAGACAGAGGTGGCCTGGTAGGTCTTCATCTGGGGCGTTGACTTTTTGGATATTCCACGGTTTCCCATGGCTGCTGCGTGAGGAGTGGTGGAAGATGTAGAGCAGATTGGAGGAGATTCAGATCTGGAGTAGAACCTGGTGGGATGTCCAGTTCCGCGCAAAGGTTGGAGAAATCTTTGGGAGATCTTGCAGTGAACTTCTTCCCCTTGGCTGAGACCAAAATACCGAAGGGGAACAGCCAACGGAATTGAAATTGTTGTTTCCTCAGTTCGTCCATGAGAGGTTTAAGGAGGCGCCTCTTGGCTAATGTAGAAGGGGCTATGTCTTGGAAGATTGCAATGTTAGATCCTTCATGTTGGATGTTGGGGTCTGATCTGGCTTTTTGGAAGATTTTGTCCTTAAGGCGGAAATCTAGAATTTGGCAGATAACATCTCTGGGAGGATCGTTGGGATTGGGTTTTGGGCGTAGTGCTCTGTGTGCCCTCTCTATGATTAACTGGTGTTTTTCTTCAGCATCCAAATAGTTTGAGAAGAGGGCAGTTAGTGTTTTAGAGATATCCTCCATGATTACCATTTCCGGACGTCTCCGTAACCGGAGATTGTTGCGTCTGTTCCTGTTTTCCAGGTCCTCCATTGCGACATATATTTTATAGATGTGATCATCATATATATGAAGGTTGGCTTCTAGCTCTTGGGCATAAAAAACAATTGAGATAAAGAATCGGGTTTGATGCTGCGCTAAAAACCACAATGTCCAAGGTTGTAAAAAAACGTTTTCTTTATTTCCAAAGGTCTACGCGTTTCAAAGGCATGTCCGCCTTCTTCATCAGGACAAGGAAAAATAAAAGAACAGCCTAACACATGCTGCACCCAGAGGATACATATATACCACTAAAAGGGAGTGGTCATGTATGCGGAAATGACATCATCTGTCAAATGACTAAGCTGCACATGAAGCAAACAGAAAAGAGTGAAAAAAATAGGGGAAGTTTATACATAAGGGAAAAAATAAAAAAGTAAATTGGTGTAAGTGAAGAGAAATTGTTACCAGTAAAAATATAAATAAGAAAAAATAAAAATCAAAAATGAAATGCAAAAAATTTTTGAATTTTTTTTTTAAAAAAAAAAAAAAAAAAAAATAGATATACACATATAAAAATATATATATATACATATTCATATACAGTGAGTGTGTCCTATGATGGTTTAAAGTGCAGAAAGGATAAAACCTTGTGAACTAGAAAAAAGCTGTGCCCAATTTTCAAGTATTGAACCTTTAAAAAGGAACAAATAAAAAAACTTTCCATATAAAAAGGGGGAATCATGATGAATTTAATGTGAAATATGCAGTATGCATGTGTATCCAGACAGAAGTGTTGAGTGAGAAAAATAAACGTAACATGAAAAACCCATCGCGCATGCGCAGGCAAAGGTTCCTAGAAAGGAGGAGACCAATTGACTGAGAGAGGTAAAAAAAGGTCAAGAGCGTGGGAAAAAATGAAATGCGCGTGCGCACCACGCTCATTGCTAGAACACCGGCACTCCTGAAGGGGTGAAACGGAGTTCAAAGAAAGAGAAAAAAAAGGGAGAGAAAAAAAAAAAAACAATTGGTGCTGCTGCTTAGCAGCATATGCCCGTGGTAGGGAATGAAACTGCTCAGGAGCGGGGAAAAAAAAAACAAAAAACAGATAAAAGGGTGTTAAGGTAGTGAAACAAAGAAAGAGAACGGAATAAGGGTATAAAAATACCTGATAGAAATACAGATGTGCGGGGTTTGAACAAAGAGGAAGATGTATAGTGAAAAAGAAAAAGAAATACATGTACACTTGGGTACTAAAAACACACGATGCTCCATTAAAACAAACACACTTATAAAAACATTATCTGTAAAAAAAGAAATAATGATTGCAATCATATAAAACATGTGGATAAAGGACATATGTTAGACATATAAAATTTAAAAGAAACGCGCTCAATTTAAAAGAATAGGTAAACTGACACATGTAATAAAAGACATTCCAAATGACCCCTACAGGAAAAAGAACTATAACCATCTCCAGGTGACATTGACCTCCGTAACTCAATGTGTAGATGCAACCAAAAGATAATCGTAATAAATGACCATAGATAAAGATATGGATAAAAACATTAACATATAGTGAAAAGGTATGAAAAATAAATAAATAAAAAAAAAAAAATAAAAAAAATATATAAAAATAAAATAAATGGAAAAAAAAAAATTATATATAAAGATATAAAAAAATCTATATAAAAATGTATATATATATATATATATATGGGCAAAAACAAAGGGGGGGGAACTGATATAATATGATATGGTATGATATAACTGCTTAGGATGTATAAAAACGGGGATGAAAAACAAACAAGAAAAAAATAAAAATAAAAAATGAAGGACAGAAGGTCAATAAAAAAGGTCAGTGACCTCATTGAGACCATGAGGTTTTAAGGTACCCAGCTTATGGATCCAAAAAGTCTCTTTCTTGCTAAGCAATTCCAATCTATTGGGTGTGTCAGTGGTAATATGTTCTATCGGGGTGATTTTGAGAGACCACATTTTATTGTGAAATAAGGCACAATGTCTAGAGAGACCATGCAGCATGAAACCGACCTTCACATTATGCCGATGGGAATTTAGTCTGTTGTGTAGAGCCTGACTAGTCCTCCCCACGTACTGTTTGCCGCAAAAACAGTCAATCAAATAGACAACATGGTCTGTCTGACATGTCATATGGTGCTTAATGGGAAAATTCTCAAGTCCCTTAATGGAGCAAAAAGACGTTCTACTGTGACAAATGCTTCTACAGCACAAGCAGTTCCTAACATTGCACCTGAAAGACCCAACTATAGAAGCATTAGTGGCCTTTTTTAGGGGGCCCTTCAGTCTGCTGGGGGCTACCATATTTTTAATAGTCGGGGCTCTTCGGAAAGTGATTCCAGGGTGGGGGGGTAGAGTGTCTCTGAGAATCGGGTCATTTAAAAGGATATTCCAATGCTTGGAAAATATTTTTCTGATACTGAGGTTATCACTACTATACGTTGTAATGAAATTAAGAGCAAACCCATTATCCGTAAGGGTCTCATTTTTAGCCCCAATTTGAGAAAATGGGGATTCTTTTGGGGATTTTTTGGAGATCCTTTTGCTCCAAAGATCTGGTCGTATTAAATGCTCTTTTCAGTAAATACATGGGATAATTCTTCTCTAGGAAGCGATCCTTCAGAGTCCCTACTTGAGCATTAAAATCTTCCCTCATCGTGCAATTCCTCCTAATTCTCTTATATTGGTTGACAGGTATATTTTGTAACCATTTGTTATAGTGCTCACTGCTAAAATCAATGTAGCTATTTGCATCCACCCGTTTAAAAAAGGTCTTAGTGTGGATCCTATTATTTTGGTGAAAAATGGTCAGATCCAGGAAGTGGATGGCCCTGTCATGGACCGTTGATGTGAAATCTAAACCCCAGGTATTACTATTTAATGCAGCCAAGAAGGAATTGATATCGCTCAGATCGTTGTCCCATATGAAGAACAAATCGTCTATGAACCTTCTATAGACAACAATACCATTAACATGATCCCCATCAAAGATATGCAAAATTTCAAAAAGTCCCATAAAAAGATTTGCATAAGTGCAAGCTGCTTTCGATCCCATTGCTGTTCCGATTCGTTGGTGGTACAATTTATCAGCAAATGTGAAAAAGTTATTATGTAATATGAAGCTCATGGCCTCCAGAATAAACTCCTTTTGTACAACAGGAAATCTGCTGTCACTTTTAAGGAAATGCAGAAAGCTGTAAAGACCCAGAATATGAGAAATGTTAGAGTATAATGCGGAAACATCAATGGTGACGAATAAATAGGAGCATTTCCAAGGAATGTTATTGATAATGTCTATAAGATGGGCCGAGTCCCTTAAGTGACTCCTTAGACTTAACACATGTGGCTGCATTAACTGATCTATATAAGCCGCTAGATTAACAGTAAGGGAATTTATGCCCGAGATGATTGGGCGCCCCGGGGGATTAATTGGATCCTTGTGCAGTTTAGGTAAGTGATAAAAAAATGCTATACTAGGATTGTTTATTTGTAGAAACTTTTTTTCGGAAGCGTCAAAAATATTGTTATCAATGGCCTTCTGTATCAAGGCCTTGTAGGATGTCACCGCACACTCATAAGAGGACCATTCAACTGTATGATTGTAAATGGGGTCTGATAAAATCCTCAAAGCTTCCCCCATATAATCTGCCCTATTTTGAACCACTACACCCCCCCCCCTTATCCGCAGATCTGATGACAATATCCTGATTTTCTTTGAGATTTGATAAGGCTAATCTCTCCTTTTTGGACAGGTTGTATTTGATGCCTTTTTTAGTACCTATCACATTACTGAGATCCGATAAAATTAAATCGCTGAATGTCTTTATATGATGCCCTTGGCTGCCTGTAGGGTAAAATTTAGATTTAGGCTTGACTCTGGCATGGAAATAAGGGGGATCCGTCGAGGGGATTAGTGAAATACTCTTGTCGGTGAGAAGGGATTTATTATTTAATAAAAAATGCCTTTTTAAAGTTAATTTCCGGATGTAATTTTGTACGTCTAAAAAAACATCAAACTCTTTTGATCTGTAAGAAGGACAAAAAGAAAGACCCTTGTGGAGTACTGACTTTTCCCATTCATCGAGGACATAAGTGGAAAGGTTAAAGATATTACTAGTGCCCTCTTGGGATTTTGGCCCTATGTTAGCCTTATTTCTTTTCTGCTGGAGCCGGCGTCCTGCTCGGCACCCCCTGATGTATTTTTTCTTTTTTTTGTTACAGATTTTGGGAGGAGAAAGTCTGTTATTAGACTTTCCTTGTTTGCCCTGACCGAGGGCAAAAAAGGAACCAATGGGACAATATTAAGTGTATTGTCTATGGTAATTGTTTTGCTGGTAGTAGGATTATTGGCAGTCTGTATTACTGGTGTGACTTGTGTTGATGGGGAGAGAGTGATGTTCTCGTGAGTAGTCAAATTTAAAAGATCAATGAAATCATTGTCAGCCTGAGGATCACCTAAAACATCTGATGTATTGCACACACTCTGTGATTCAAAAAGTTCCCTCTCCTTTCTGATCTTTTCAATTTGAAGTCTAATTTTAGCCAAATGTTCTCGAGTTTCATTTGGATCTCCCAGATCTGTATTCAACTTAACTGTGCCGTTAGTGCCCATGGATATGGGTTTAGCGCTGGTGCTGGAGTTTTGTACGGTGCCAGACCGCGAGAAAACTTCATCAGCCAACTGGTCAATATTGTCTGGAACCCTCTTGTATGTCCTTTTGATAGTGGGCCGGTGGACATCAGATGGGGGAATAACCTCAGCATTGTGGGGATTAGAATTATTGGGAGGGTTGGATTTGGAGGATTTGCGGTATTTAGTATTGACATAGCTCCAACCATTTGTAGAGCTAGGCCTTCTAGGAATGAATTTACTTGAAGAAACTGAATGTGCCTCAGTGGTGACAGGGGTACTGATGATGTAGTCCTGCCTGTCCCTCTGCAGCTTTCTGGATTTACGGATGATGGTGTCATGCTCCATCTGGAAAAGGCGGGTATTAATACCTGAATTTATAAATTTATATTCTGGATGTAAATAATAACAGGTTAAATCCTTATACAGGGATGAAATTTTGTCTATAGAAGCTGTAGCAATACTAGTCCTTTTTTGGTATAAACAAAGGAGCATACCTTGCATGCAGTCCATCAAAAGTTTGTTCCATTCTGCCGTGAAAAGCAAATCCTGTGGGAAGGGGGAACCATGTTGGATCCTTAAACCCCTTGGGCAAAGTCTTTCTTCCATGTAAATTGATAAAACCTTGCATCAAGACTGTAATGGAGTTCCTCTTTCAAAGCGTCCTCCAAACAATGAAAAACTTTCCTCATGTTTGCAGAGTCCTCCTCCGTGAAAGGTGGTGGAGAGTCCGTATCGATGACCAAAACCTCCTGCTGTCCAACTGTGCGCTGGATGAGTCTCTCTCTCGAGGATAAGCGGTTGTCGAAATAATCCATGCCGATGGTGAGATTAAGTGTTGAACCCCTGCTGCTCTTTCCACAAAGGAATGGAAATTTGGTCTTAAAGCCAAAAAACCGGTAGTAAACGTCAGAAAGAACTGTGGAAAAAAGCGCACATAGGGTCTTATCCGATGATAAATGGAGATATAACAAACAGGACAGGTACTCACCTGCTGTGGTTGTGACAGGCACAACTCCTGGGAAAGCCAAAACAATTGAATGTAAAGAAAGCGGTCAGCTGCAGCCCCGATAAAGCCGTGGAGAAAAAACAATTGAGATAAAGAATCGGGTTTGATGCTGCGCTAAAAACCACAATGTCCAAGGTTGTAAAAAAACTTTTTCTTTATTTCCAAAGGTCTACGCGTTTCAAAGGCATGTCCGCCTTCTTCATCAGGACAAGGAAAAATAAAAGAACAGCCTAACACATGCTGCACCCAGAGGATACATATATACCACTTATACCTTCTGTCCTCTATTTTTATTTTTCATTTTTTCTTGTTTGTTTTTCATCCCCGTTTTTATACATCCTAAGCAGTTATATCATACCATATCATATTATATCAGTTCCCCCCCTTTGTTTTTTTCCCATATATATATATATATATATATATACATTTTTATATATTTTTTTTATATCTTTATATATAATTTTTTTTTTTTTTTTTATTTATTTATTTTTCATACCTTTTCACTATATGTTAATGTTTTTATCCATATCGTTATCTATGGTCATTTATTACGATTATCTTTTGGTTGCATCTACACATTGAGTTACGGAGGTCAATGTCACCTGGAGATGGTTATAGTTCTTTTTCCTGTAGGGGTCATTTGGAATGTCTTTTATTACATGTGTCAGTTTACCTATTCTTTTAAATTGAGCGCGTTTCTTTTAAATTTTATATGTCTAACATATGTCCTTTATCCACATGTTTTATATGATTGTAATCATTATTTCTTTTTTTACAGATAATGTTTTTATAAGTGTGTTTGTTTTAATGGAGCATCGTGTGTTTTTAGTACCCAAGTGTACATGTATTTCTTTTTCTTTTTCACTATACATTTTCCTCTTTGTTCAAACCCCGCACATCTGTATTTCTATCAGGTATATTTATACCCTTATTCCGTTCTCTTTCTTTTTGTTTCACTACCTTAACACCCTTTTTATCTGTTTTTTGTTTTTTTTTTTCCCCGCTCCTGAGCAGTTTCATTCCCTACCACGGGCATATGCTGCTAAGCAGCAGCACCAATTGTTTTTTTTTTTTTTTTCTCTCCCTTTTTTTTCTCTTTCTTTGAACTCCGTTTCACCCCTTCAGGAGTGCCAGTGTTCTAGCAATGAGCGTGGTGCGCACGCGCATTTCATTTTTTCCCACGCTCTTGACCTTTTTTTACCTCTCTCAGTCAATTGGTCTCCTCCTTTCTAGGAACCTTTGCCTGCGCACGCGCGATGGGTTTTTCATGTTACGTTTATTTTTCTCACTCAACACTTCTGTCTGGATACACATGCATACTGCATATTTCACATTAAATTCATCATGATTCCCCCTTTTTATATGGAAAGTTTTTTTATTTGTTCCTTTTTAAAGGTTCAATACTTGAAAATTGGGCACAGCTTTTTTCTAGTTCACAAGGTTTTATCCTTTCTGCACTTTAAACCATCATAGGACACACTCACTGTATATGAATATGTGTATATATATATATTTTTATATGTGTATATCTATTTTTTTTTTTTTTTTTTTTTTTAAAAAAATTCAAAAATTTTTTGCATTTCATTTTTGATTTTTATTTTTTCTTATTTATATTTTTACTGGTAACAATTTCTCTTCACTTACACCAATTTACTTTTTTCTTTTTTCCCTTATGTATAAACTTCCCCTATTTTTTTCACTCTTTTCTGTTTGCTTCATGTGCAGCTTAGTCATTTGACAGATGATGTCATTTCCGCATACATGACCACTCCCTTTTAGTGGTATATATGTATCCTCTGGGTGCAGCATGTGTTAGGCTGTTCTTTTATTTTTCCTTGTCCTGATGAAGAAGGCGGACATGCCTTTGAAACGCGTAGACCTTTGGAAATAAAGAAAAAGTTTTTTTACAACCTTGGACATTGTGGTTTTTAGCGCAGCATCAAACCCGATTCTTTATCTCAATTGTTTTTTCTCCATGGCTTTATCGGGGCTGCAGCTGACCGCTTTCTTTACATTCAATTGTTTTGGCTTTCCCAGGAGTTGTGCCTGTCACAACCACAGCAGGTGAGTACCTGTCCTGTTTGTTATATCTCCATTTATCATCGGATAAGACCCTATGTGCGCTTTTTTCCACAGTTCTTTCTGAAGCTCTTGGGCATGGGATATGATGGCTGTCTGAGACTGCTCCAGCTCCTCCACTCTGTGACCCAGTTGGTGAATGTCTCTTTAATGTCAGATAGCTCTTTTGCCAGAGGTGCTAAAGCAGTTTTGAGTATTCTGGTAATAAATGCCCTGGAGATTGGCTCACCTGGGCTATCAAGCAGTTCTGCTTCTGTGTCAGAGACATCTGAATTGTGGTCAGGTGTATGATGTCCTCCTTTGCTCTGCTCTGTTTGTTGTTGTGAGGAAAGAGTTAACCTTTTTCACTGGTTAGAAGAATAATAGAAATTCATTCTCCTTTGCAAGAACAAGACCAGGCTTATTTACGTAACAAACTTTGAGACCAAACTCAAGGACATAGAATGTTTTGACTTAGAAACAACTGAAAAACATCTTATTATGGGAAGAAGAAATGTTATAGACTGTTATGGGAATAAAAGTCATTATGTTAATTTCTCTTGCTGGGAACATGTAATCCACGCCTTTAATGAATGTGTAGATTAATGAATATATGTTTCATAGTTATGCCCTAATCAACTTTGTATAACTTTGTAATGTAAACAAAATCAATACAGTTCTTTTTGGGAGCCGCACATCTCCAGGTCTTATGTGTATAACAGCGTCTGCCTGTTTTCATTGAGGCTGGAATAGCAGAGGGGGGGTTACCGGTACTCTCTCCGCATTCGGACATCGCTGGCAACAGCTGTGACCGTTAGGTCAACCTAACATTATCTGGCGCCCGAAAAGCAGGGACCCGTGTGTCTAATCCCAGGACGCAGTGAACTGTCTTGCCATCCAGAGGAGGGGTGGACCAGACGTGGGGACCAAAAACACCTGGCCAGGTAAGAGTTGAACCTTATTCTTCTCTTTTTGCTCCCCATATCTGATCTCCTCTCTCCTCATCGTGCAAGAGGGACACTGTGAGTAAGATACTGGGTTATTGGTGGGTTTCTACTGAACTCTGAGAGAGCTTTTGCCAGCAGATTTTTTCTGTGCCTGGTTTGTTTCTCTGCCCCTCTGTGCTTTGTCTCCGTGTGTCTGCTCTCTTGCGTTTTGCTTCTGTGTTGTTGTCCTTGTTGGTTGTCATAGATCCCATACATCAGTGAGTGTTGAAAGGGAATAGTGTGCCCGGTCTGTCCAATGCATGTGTTATTTACTGCCCTAGTGTTAGTGGGAATAGCCCTGTTTGCCATTGCTATCGGATATAGAGTGTACCTTTTGGTACAAGAAGGGTAATTCAGCGCCATTCAACATACTCAGCCCCCTCTGAACAGTTAGGACACCACCTTTCAGCAGGAATACAGATCAAGAGTCAGTCTCTGGGTACTTCCAGGATAGGTGGTTCTAGACCTCACCTTAGGTAGGAATACAAATAAGGAGTTAGTCTCTGAGTACTTCCAGGATAGGTAGGTCTAGTCCAAGGGACGTTCGAGGGTCTAAAAGCTGAAGAAGATAGACGAAGAATGGGGCAAGGAATATCAAAGGACAGAAGAGTTGGATGCACCCTGCAACATCTCATTACATGTTATCATGGCAAAAGAACAGCCAGTCAGTCCAAGGAAGTTTTTAAGACATTTAGATTGAAGGGGAAGGATCAATTGGACCCCAACAAATGGGACACAATAAGAGATACTAGAGCAGGAGTGATAGCAGATAAATCATGGACTGAACTAGTCAGAACTCTTTCTGACATGGCAAAAACAGCCCACGATCAAGGCTGGATCTACCATGAAGAATCAGACACATGGGAAGAAACTGGGAAGAAGGCTAATAAGGATCAGCAGCTTCCTCTGTACCTGTCAGCTACTCCTGCAACAACTCCAAAAATAGCAAGACCCCAGGATGGACCTTCAGAAACTGTGGCCAACAAAATCCAGACTGGAGTGAAACATGCCTAGCCTGTGGAGCCCCACAGCACAATTTACAAGCCACAGCACCAGTGCCTCTTTATTCAGTAGTGGAAAGAAGAGTCCTAATAAGACCACCTGTTGATCCACAAAACCCAAATCCTCCCAGAGATGCAGTTCCTCTTACTTATGAAGACTACGTACCCTGGACTCCAGCCGAGCAGATGGCTTTCCTGCAAAATGCTCCAGACCCGACTAGAAACCCAGTCAGTTTTTCACGTTACCTGAACCAAATAGATGTCTCCTACAGAAGCACTTGGTTGGACATGGAGGGTTTGTGTAGAGTTAAAATGTCTCCCGAACTGTATGCCAAACTCACTGCCCATCTGACAGGACATGTTCCGGACAATACCCGTAATGTGGAATTGGGCCAAGACTTCATGATAAGACTCAATCTCTTCTGCGCCCAGGAGCAAAGAACTAAGGGCCCAATGGGACCAGTGCATCAAGGTCCTGTGGAGAATGTCAGCTCATTCTACTACAGATTGATGCAGTCATTCGCAGATGAAGGGCTGGACATACAAGCAGCCGCAATACGTTGCCTGATGGTAATATCCTTCATGGATGGAATACATGCACCTCTGGCAGAAAGATTGAAAGCGTGCTGCCCAGAATGGAGAAACATGGAAGACATAGATCTTCTAGTCAACAAAGCAAGTGGCTTAGAAACTGACGCAAAGGATAAAAGGAGCAACAAGAAAGTTGTCATAGCAGCAGTGGACGGTCAGCCAGAAGGTACAAGAAAGAAGGCACTGACCTGCTACTGTTGTGGAATCAGAGGACATGTGATTAGAGACTGTAGAATGAAAAAGAGGGACACTCAAAACCAACCCGAGAGTCAGGAGGAGAAGACTGCCTGACTTGCGGCAGCACGGGATAGGAATGCCAGAGGTCCATTTATACACGTCCCCCTTCACATTGGCAACAAGGAAATAAGAGCTTTGGTGGACTCAGGAGCCTCACGCTCCATGCTCCCCAGGAACCTGGTGCCTGAAGGCTCCATCTCATCCGAAGCTACTATAGTATCCGGTTTTGATTGACAAGCCCAGATAATCCCAATAACCCATCCACTGAAGGTGAAACTGGGACCACACATGTTCGTGTCCAAATTCTTAGTGTCCCCCCAGGGTGGAGATATCCTAGTCGGAGCAGATCTACTATCAAGACTGCAAGCTCAGATTGTCTACAATGAAGATGGATCTGCTATCCTGCAAACTCCAGAAGATATCCCAGAAGAAGTCCTGTGCACCCTCCAGATGATCGAAGATCAACCAGAATCTGATGTTACATGTGAGCTAAACACGGATCCAATACTTCTAAAAGTTCCTGCAAAACTCTGCTCCACATCAAAAACTGACCTCGGCACACTACCCGTGCCCCCTGTAAAAGTTTCAGTCAAGCCTGGAATTACACCACCGCAGCTGAGACAATATCCTCTCAGTGCTCAACAGGAAGCTGCCCTGGATTACCAAATAAAAGAACTGCTTAAGTCGGGAGCCCTCAGAACTACTAAGTCTCCGTACAACACTCCGCTGTTTCCTGTTAAGAAGAGACAAGTGAAAAAAGGTGACCCAGTCACGTACCGGATGGTACACGATTTGAGGGCAGTGAACTCAATACTGGAGCCCCTCACCCCTGTTGTACCAAATCCACATACACTGCTCACACAGGTGCCGGATACGTCCACCCATTACACAGTCATAGACCTTGCTAATGCTTTTTTCTCAGTACCAGTGGACCCAGCATGCCAAGATTTCTTTGCATTCACGCAAAAGTAAAACCAATATACATGGACAAGACTGCCTCAAGGAATGCAGCATTCCCCTACGCTATATACTCAGGCTATGAGTAGTGTCCTGCAAGGCTGGCAGCCTCCTGAACGCTGTGTCCTCCTCCAGTACGTGGATGATTTGCTACTGTGCTGCCCTAGTGAAGAAGAATGTAAAATGGCTTCAATAAGCCTTCTTATCTTTCTAGCAGAATCTGGATGCAAAGCAAGCAGAGATAAATTACAATTCTGCAAAATGAGGGTCACTTTCCTGGGTCATTGCCTTTCTGCGGGACAAAAACATCTCAGCCCGGACCGACAAGAAGTGATCAGACAAGCAAGCATTCCTAGGAATCTCAAGCAACTTAGAGGATTTTTAGGATTGATCTCATTCTGCAGACAATGGATTCCCAATGCGTCACTACTCATGCAACCGCTGTATGATTGCACGAAGAATGTTCCTTTTTCTCTTACAGAAGAAGCTCGACAATGCTTTGAAAAGCTCAAGGAACTAGTGATTGATGCACCTGCTCTAGCACTACCAAACTATGATCTCACCTTCTATCTGTTCGTAGCAGAGCTTCAAGGATTTGCCGTAGGTGTACTCAACCAGAAGACGGACAAACATTACATAATCGGGTACTACTCCTCTCAACTTGACATCACCAAAGCAGCACCAACCTGTGTCCGTGCTGTTACAGCAGTTTCAAACATACTGCAGAAAGCATCTGAAATCTCACTCGATTTCCCGACTACTATCCTTACAAGCCATGACATCTATGCTATTCTCAATCAAGTGCAGCTGAAACACCTCTCCATGGCAAGACAAGTCAGACTTCAGTGCACGCTGTTGCTACCCCCAAACATCTCATTTGCTCGAGTAACCAGTCTAAACCTTGCTGATCTGCTGATCTTCACAAGTTTAGAAGGGGGGACAGAAGAGAGGACAGAAGAAGAGAGTGACAAACGTAGCAGCGCACCATTTGACCATGATTGTCAGGAACTCATCGAACATGAGGCAAAGCCCCTGCACAATATTCAGGCAACACCGCTTACAAATCCAGACTTTGAACTTTTTGTGGATGGAAGCAGATATGCCGATGACACAGGCAAGTTCCACACCGGATTTGCGGTAGTAACTCTACATGCAGTCTTAGCCAAACAACCGCTACCTCCACGCATAGCTGCTCAAGAAGCAGAACTTCTTACCCTCATCTGGGCAATTGAGTTTCTGGAAGAACGAACAACGAACAGCGAACATCTACACGGACTCAGCCTATGCACATGGCATTGTGCACAATTTTGGCACTATCTGGCAGACTAGAGGATTCCTCACAGCGACAGGAAATCCCATCAGGCATGATGTGAAGAAGTGAAGAAACTAATGGAAGTAGCTTTGATACCAAAGCAGCTAGCAATCATAAAGGTTGCTGCCCACACCAAGGCTCAAACACCCGAGGCAAGGGGAAATCGCTTGGCCGATCGAACAGCAAAACAAGCAGCCTTACTCCCTTTGAAGGAGACGGAAACAGTGTCAACGACGGAGGAAGAAATGCAGAACCTCTTTGAGACACAAGAAAACGCCTCTGAGGAAGAAAAGGCCGGATGGCGGGCCAAGGGGGCAGAAAAGGTGGAGGGGATTTGGTGCCTAAACGGACTTTCCGTCCTGCCACGCAGTTGCTTCCCTGCCATTTTCCAAGCACTCCACTACCCTACACACGGTAGCACAAACTCAATCATGAACCAGATGCAACCTTATTGGGTAGCCCCCGGATTCAGACAATACGCCTCCGAGAGAATAAAAGCTTGTCACATCTGTCAACAGCATAATCCAGGCCAGCTAACTAAAACCCTGCAAAGACACATGCCAAAGACGTTTGCCCCATTTCAAAGAGTACAAATGGACTATATACAGTTGCCAAAACATGGCATCTACGAGTTTGTACTTGTCTGTGTAGACCTCTTCTCAGGATTGCCAGAGGCCTACCCTGTAAGCTCAGCCACGGCCCGAATTACAGCAAAAAAATTGGCCTGTGAGCTGGTGCCCCGGTTTGGACTCCCTGAAGTCATAGTCAGACCGAGGTACTCATTTCACTGGACAAGTTTTCCAGAACACTTGTGCCCTGTTAGGCATTCAGTCAGCCTTACACACGCCTTACCACCCACAGTCATCAGGGAAAGTGGAAAGGTTAAATGGAACTCTAAAGCTCAAACTAGCCAAGGCAGTGGAGGAGACTGGTAGACCATGGACATGTCTCCCCATAGCTCTTTACTCTATATAAGGACCACCCCGCAGGGAAAAGCACAGGCTCTCACCCTTTGAAATACTCTTTGGTAGTGCACCCAGTGCTCTTGGTAGTGCTACTTCCCGCAGGAGTTACGCCTGCAATGTGATAGCCTAACGTCTTATGTTGTTTCTCTGCAGAAGAGACTAACTGAAACCCACCAAAGGGTCTACTCTTCTCTACCTGATCCTGATGCCGTTCCAGGAACCCACTCCCTAAAGCCTGGTGACCGGGTCTACCTAAAGAAGCACGTGAGAAAGACCCTTGAGCTATGATTTGAAGGGCCTTTGACTGTTCAGCTGACCACTCCAATCTCCGTCAAACTTGAGGGGAGATCGACATGGGTCCATGCCAGCTACTGCAAGAAGGCCTAATACTGTTAAGTATTTCTATGTGTACTCCCTTTTTGGGGCCTTCTACATAATGGCAGAATTCATTTGAGACCCATCATGAAGTGTTAGCTGAAAAACTTGAAATTACAGACTGCTGGATATGTACACACGCACCTGTGACAACCTCTTCTATGCCTTACTTAGCCATACCAGTCCCAATAAACGAAGTGTTCAAATGGGGAGGCTGTTACAATAGACTATCAGTCGATGACACAAAGTATCAAAAACTGTGGAACACTAGTGTACCCATACCAATAGTAGGGTGGGTAGATTTTCCCTGGTGGCAAGGCAACCTTACTACTGGCCTTCCCGGAACCCAGCAATATTTAGCCTTTGAAGGAAGCAGCTGGGTACCCCGTAATTACACAAAAACACCTACTATGGGCAAGATTCCAACAGAAGGAATCAAAATAAGTTTTGGGCGAACCTCTGACAGTACAGATGCATTTAAACCCCTGCTGTTAGAGAGACATCTGCATGACCATGGGTGGGTATACAATTCATTGTTTCCAGAAGGCACAAATGATACTTGTTACTCCCAACCCGGAAATTTATGGTGCAATGATTCTGACCCATATGTGCCTGGCCGAGAAACCTGTGGTGAACCGGTCGCAGGGTATTGTAGTCCCCTAGGCCAACTTCCCGGATGGTGTATGCTCAGAAACATATCGGCCTTTATAGATATAGTACATAGACTCATACTCCAACATTCTGCCATCTGGGATCTCCCGCCGCAGATCTACTGGGTTTGTGGTTACAATGCCTACAAATGGCTACCAGTAGGAGTAAATGGCACCTGCACCCTTGCCCGCTTGACTCCTGCCACTTTCATTATCAATACCACTGATATACCGGCAGGGAAAATGCCTCTCCACTTACTGGTAAAGAGAGCGGCAGACAACAAAGACAGGCCTAGTGGCCGACCCCATGTGGTTCAAATGAGCCATGTCAACAAATTTTTCAGTTCTCTTTTTCTCTATCCCATGATAATGCAGATGTATGATAAGTTGGTGGACAGCACCGACTATCTTGATGATCAAATTTTTGAGGTTCTCCAAGCAGTAAATAGTACCATTGCCATACAGAGACAATTAATCATTGTAACTAACCAACATACTTTGGTACTGGATTACCTCACTGCGGCCCAAGCTGGGATGTGCGAAATAATAGGCCCCAGCTGTTGTCACTACATAGATCCAAAAGGAACCTTAAAAGCCCAAGCCAGTTTAACTGAGATACAAAAGCTGAGGAAAAAACATGATGAGGAGGTACTCAGAAGCTCAGAACCTTTTCAATGTTCAACCCTGCAAACTGGTTTAAGGGAATAGGAGGATGGTTCATGGGGACACTGCAATCAGTGTTCCAAGTGTTACTCTGTTTATTGGTTGCTTATGTAGTGTTCAAGTTGCTAATGGCTTTGTTTTCCCGCTGCTTGAAGCAATATAGATACAATGATTATTCAGCACCCCTATGAAATCACTAATATGCTTTTTTTTCTTCTCTACTCTTTCCTCTAGAAATCACCTTGGCGTATCATGATGAGACTCCTATCGAGAGACATGCAGGCAGTCCACTGGGTGATGGATGTGGACGACACTCCCTGGGCAACCCGCGGCTCAGAAAGTATCTGGAGGCTAGCCTGCTCGCTCTAAAATTCACAGCTTCTCGATGGCCCCCTGTCCATCACTCACACCAAAAGGGGGGATTGTGAGGAAAGAGTTAACCTTTTTCACTGGTTAGAAAAATAATAGAAATTCATTCTCCTTTGCAAGAACAAGACCAGACTTATTTACGTAACAAACTTTGAGACCAAACTCAAGGACACAGAATGTTTTGACTTAGAAACAACTTGAGAACATCTTATTATGAGAAGAAGAAATGTTATAGACTAGTATGGGAATAAAAGTCATTATGTTAATTTCTCTTGCTGGGAACATGTAATCCACGCCTTTAATGAATGTAGATTAATGAATATGTATGTTGCATAGTTACGCCCTAATCAACTTTGTATAACTTTGTAATGTAAACAAAATCAATACAGTTCTTTTTGGGAGCCGCACATCTCCAGGTCTTATGTGTATAACAGTGTCTGCCTGTTTTCATTGAGGCTGGAATAGCAGAGGGGGGGGTTACCGGTACTCTCTAAGCAGTCGGACATCACTGGCAACAGCTGTGACCATTAGGTCAACCTAACATTGTTTATTTTTCTGTTGCTTGTTAACGAATTTGTCCATCTCTTTCTTGTGGGGTTTGGATGCGTGATATACCTCTGCTGATGCGGGTTTCTGGCCAAACTTAACCATGTTTTATCCTGTTCATCTGTAGGTTGAGCTGGGGTTCTCCCAGGTAGCAGAGAGATTGATTTATTGCATTCCTCTAAGACCCAGTACTTGCTTGTCCGTTTAAGTTAGGTGCTTGGTTCTGGTGAATGCATGACCCTGGTGTCCCAGGGGGTATGTTCAGTGACCAGGCTTCCTGAGACAAGCAGTAAAGAGATCTATGTAAGGGGATATCTTCTTCGTATGACCTACTTGCTAGGATGTAGATCGTTTCCCCTTCACAATATAATCAGGTGTGTCCCCTTTAAAGGTCCCTTTACACACTGAGACTTTCAGCGATCCCACCAGCGATCCCAACCTGGCCGGGATCGCTACAAAGTCTCTGGTGAGTCGCTGGTGAGCTGTCAAACAGGCAAACCTGGCCAACGACGCAACAGCGATCTGGACCTGCAGAACGACCTAGCTAGTCATTGGGGACGTTGTAAAGCAGCTTTTTGAAAGGGAAGTCGCTAACGAAGTCGCTGTAAAGTCCCCTTTACACACTGAGACTTTCTAGCGATCATGCTGCACAGCGGGAAACAAAGGACCAAAGAATGGTCCTGAACGATTTGTAGCGATCAGCAACTTCACAGCAGGGGCCAGGTCGCTGATGTGTTTCACACACTGCAATGCCATCAATGTATAAGGGAACTCTGGTACTGCATTACTGCTATATGAAAAAATGAGATTTTTAGTTTATGAATTGGCCAATGCATGTAAGCCCGGAAACCAAACGGCTATCTAGGTTAAAAACATCCATGCCTGGGCAGCTAGACTAAAAATCTAACTTGAAATGCCACTATCTGGACTAACCTCCATGTCTGGGCAGCTAGGACTCCTGGTATAAGGAGTGCAGGTCAGTCTTTTGAAATATTTGCAGTGAGTTTTTTTCTGACTGAGCACTATAAACCAGGCTGTGTTCACAATCCTTATACCAGGAGTCCTAGCTGCCCAGACATGGAGGTTAGTCCAGATAGTGGCTATTCAAGTTAGATTTTTAGTCTAGCTGCCCAGGCATGGATGTTTTTAACCTAGATAGTGGCATTTTAGTTAGGGACCCGGAATATTGAGATTTACCTTGCCGTTTGGTTTCC
This sequence comes from Anomaloglossus baeobatrachus, assembly GCF_048569485.1. NCBI lineage: Eukaryota > Metazoa > Chordata > Amphibia > Anura > Aromobatidae > Anomaloglossus > Anomaloglossus baeobatrachus. The sequence continues at coordinate 363,962,073 of NC_134358.1, forward strand.
GGGCTTACATGCATTGGCCAATTCATAAACTAAAAATATAATTTTTTCATATAGCAGTAATGCAGTACCAGAGTTCCCTTATACATTGATGGCATTTAGTGTGCGGCTGTATCCATTTTGTATTTGCTAGGTTTTTTCAGCTGGCACCTATACACACTTGTAGGATGTGCAGGTCAGTCTTTTGAAATATTCACACACTGGAATGTCGCTGGGGAGGTCGCTATTACGTCACAAAACCGGTGACGTTACAGCGATGTTGTTTGCGATGTTGCAGTGTGTAAAGCCACCTTTAAGGCCCCGTCACACTAAGCAACATCGCTAGCAACATCGCTGCTAATGAACAACTTTTGTGACGTTGCTAGCGATGTTGCTGTGTGTGACATCCAGCAACAACCTGGCCCCTGCTGTGAGGTCATTGGTTGTTGCTGAATGTCCTGGGCCATTTTTTAGTTGTTGCTGTCCTGCTGTGAAGCACAGATCGCTGTGTGTGACAGCGAGACAGCAACAACTAAATGTGCAGGCAGCAGGAGCCGGCTTCTGCAGAGGCTGGTAACCAATGTAAACATCCGGTAACCAAGAAGCCCTGTCCTTGGTTACCCGATATTTACCTTTGATACCAGCCTCCGCTGCTCTCACTGTCAGTGCCGGCTCCTGCTCTGTGCACATGTAGCTGCAGGACACATCGGGTTAATTAACCCGATGTGTGCTGTAGCTAGGAGAGCAGGGAGCCAGCGCTAAGCATTGTGCGCTGCTCCCTGCTCTCTGCACATGTAGCTGCAGCACACATCGGGTAATTAACCCGATGTGTGCTGTAACTAGGAGAGCAGGGAGCCAGCGCTCAGTGTGCGCTGCTCCCTGCTCTCTGCACGTGTAGCTGCGTGAGCTGGTAACCAAGGTAAATATCGGGTTGGTTACCCGATATTTACCTTAGTTACCAAGCGCAGCATCTTCCACGCGGCGCTGGGGGCTGGTCACTGGTTGCTGGTGAGCTCACCAGCAACTCGTGTAGCCACGCTCCAGCGATCCCTGCCAGGTCAGGTTGCTGGTGGGATCGCTGGAGCGTCGCAGTGTGACATCTCACCAGCAACCTCCTAGCAACTTACCAGCGATCCCTATTGTTGTTGGGATCGCTGGTAAGTTGTTTACTGTGACTGGACCTTTAGGGTACCTTCACACTTAGCGATGCAGCAGCGATCCGACCAGCGATCTGACCTGGTCAGGATCGCTGCTGCATCGCTACATGGTCGCTGGTGAGCTGTCAAACAGGCAGATCTCACCAGCGACCAGTGAACAGCCCCCAGCCAGCAGCGACGTGCAAGCGACGCTGCGCTTGCATGGAGCCGCCGTCTGGAAGCTGCGGAGACTGGTAACTAAGGTAAACATCGGGTATGGTTACCCGATGTTTACATTAGTTACCAGTGTGAGCAGGGAGCAGGGAGCCGCGCACACTGAGCGCTGGCTCCTTGCTCTCCTAGCTACAGTACACATCGGGTTAATTAACCCGATGTGTAATGCAGCTACATGTGCAGAGAGCAGGGAGCCGCGCACACTTAGCGCTGGCTCCTTGCTCTCCTAGCTGCTGTACACATCGGGTTAATTAACCCGATGTGTACAGCAGCTACATGTGCAGCGAGCCGGAGCCGGCAGCACAGGCAGCGTGAGAGCTGCGGAGGCTGGTAACTAAGGTAAATATCGGGTAACCATCTTGGTTACCCGATGTTTATCTTGGTTACAAGCTTACCTCAGCTGTCAGACGCCGGCTCCTGCACCCTGCTCGCTTCATTTGTCGCTCTCTTGCTGTCACACACAGCGATCTGTGTGTCACAGCAGGAGAGCGGCTTTGAAGAAAACGAACCAGGGCTGTGTGTAACGAGCAGCGATCTCGCAGCAGGGGCCAGATCGCTGCTCAGTGTCACACACAGCGAGATCGCTAATGAGGTCACTGCTGCGTCACAAAAAGCGTGACTCAGCAGCGATCTCGGCAGTGAGCTCGCTGTGTGTGAAGCACCCCTTAGAGTCACTAAATACTGGACCTTATCTGGTTAATATTTGTTTAAGCTGCTGCCAGGAGGAAAAGGGGGGGAGGTGTATGCCTGTAACTCCAGTTCTCTTTATGCAGTTGCTGCAGGTCTTCACCCCCCTGACTCAAAAGTGACTCTTATGTCTGACCCTGTTAATTTACGGTGTTCCTCTAACCCCAGGCAACCCACAGCCCCTACCACCACCCGTGCACTTAACTGTCTGTCTCAAACAATGGTGCTGAAGGAGAGCTCTGTGCTTTGAGCCTCCTCTTCTGGTATCTGCTCCTCAGTGTCACAAACAAGCTCTGCAGGACAGCATTTCCCTGCTTCCAGTCACCAGCTCCAGGACCCTATCACATACGGTAGATAAGTCACCACAGGGGGGAGAATTGTTTGTGGTCCCGCTGCAGGTGATAAGGCCCTGTCTGCTATGGCCTCAGCTCCTGCTCTCACTAGCAGACATCCCTGAGACAGTGACTCCTGGGCAGTTCAGGGAGATGATAGGGGTCAGGAGAATGCTCTGTTTACCTCTGAGGCCTGCAACACATATCGGAGCCTCCGGTACGTGTTTGGTACGTTTTTTGCACGTACCGGAGACACGGAGACCAATGTTACTCTATGGTAGATGGCGCACACACACGTAAAATCACACGGAACGTGTGTCCGTGTGGTAAGTACGTGTGTGCGGTTTTCTACACGGATGACATGTCCGTTTTTGGCCGGCAGCACACAGACCCGGACCCGCTATAGTCTATGGGTCTGTGCCTGCACGGACCACACACGGAGTATGTCCGTGTTCAGCACGTATCGTCCGTGTCCGTTTTTAATCAAAAAATCAAACACTTGTTACCAATCATCAGGTCAATTGTAGTCCATTAATTCTGGCGCCAAACAAACATTTCCTGGCTCATTTGCATGCCAGACGGCAGCTGGGCACCTGTCCTCTCACTGCAGGGGAACTTTGAGCGCAGAGAACACTACAGGTACTGATAATGGCGCCCAAGATCGATACAGAGAGGCTGATTGGGGAAGTAGAGAGGCATCCAGAGCTATGGGACACACGTGATGATGGCTACCATGACAGGTTGATGGTGGAGAGAGCCTGGATGTCTGTGGCTGAACTAGTCTACCCCAGGAATGGATGGTCTCAATGCACCCCTGGAAGGAAAAATAGATATGGTGAGTACAGATATTTTCATTACTTCTGTCTTTACCTACATGTGCACATTCTGTAGGCAGAACCTAGCCATATTTGTATACTTTGTTTGGCATGTATTAATGGGCCTGACTCATTTTGAGCTACACTGGAGACTCACAAACAGGATAGTGTTGTTTTTGGGCCTTTAAACTATTCCTTGATGTTTTTTAGTAATGTCATCATGTGTATATTGGCTGCAAAGCACTTCATGCATGTACAAAAGGCATTTCAGGCTGGTCAAGCATCAATCAAACGTGTTTTAATTTTTGTTTTTATTTTTAGTTTTTTTTAAAATGTGCTGTTAAGTGTCTACACATTAATATTTTTTTGGGTTTTTGTCATGCATTACCCTTGTTGCCACCATGTCTGTAATGGTAACAGTAATTTGTAGTTTGTAATGTACAAGATTTGAGGAACATATGGCACTTTCATGGGTTTATAGACATTTAGGGTCTCATGGCTTACTGATGGCATTTTCGGGGTTTTTTTTCCGGCTATGTTTAAAGTGATAAATGATTATACATTGGTTTAATCTGTTTAAAGGTGAACTGGTTTACTTCGTCGTGTTAATTGTGTTATTATGTCACTATATGATTGTCATGGGTAGCAGTTTTAATGCACATAAATGTGTTAACCTAATTATTGAAATGTTTGCAAGACAAGATCAATGTGCCTTTTTTCAAGGAACATAATTTTTTCTTGAGTTTGATATATTCTGTTCTTTTTGGAAACAGTGGATCTTGTGAAGCATCGTTGGCGGTCTGCACGTGACCAGTTCAGAAGAGAATATAACCCAGTGCCAACCACAGCTTCAGCATCCAAAAAAAATAAATATGTCCATTATGAAAGACTCAGCTTCCTCATGCCCATTATGGAAGTACAAAAGTAAGTTTTAACCATCATATCACATGGCAGTCTTCATTACAATGCACACAGTAATTTTTTTTTTTCTTTTCACAAAAGTACAGAGGATAATCTAGAAGACAGTGAGGAGGCGCAGTCAGCACTCTTAACAGCTACAGCTACCTCTGATTCCGAGATGGAGCCAACCTCCTACAAACCACCCCCAATCCCCAACGCCAGCTAGCCAGACGCAGAAGAAATGTCATCTGATTTGGGTTTGGGAACAAGTCAATCCACTACTGTAATTCCAGGCCAGTCTACAGGTCAACAAAGTGGTCCTTCACCAGTTCTTGCAGAGAGTAGTCCACAGCAACAAACAGGCCCACAGCCAAGAATAACAACTAATACCATGCGCACAATAACCCAATCTATCCGTGGTCGCAGACATAGGCGTTTTGAAGATTTACACTCCCTGCCTGAGATCATTGATACCAGAATAATACACATGATGAATTCACTGATACCAGAGAGTGATGGAGAGAGATTTTGCCACTCCCTTTCTCCCTTTCTTGCATTGGTCCAAGCTGATAGGCAGGACAGGTTAAGGGCGTCCTTAATAACACTGATATCTGCTACCCAGTGTGAGCCCGAACCCATATATTGTTTTGAAGTGATTGAGCAATGGAGAGCTAATCCACGTGGCCACACACAAACACAATCCTACAAAATGTGGAAACCCAAACTGATGACCATTACTCAAATTCACAACTAAATACTGTAGTGCAACAAACACATATACAATGGTCTTCTTCTTCTATGGGAAGTGATGTACAAATTAGGCCAACAGTTGTCCCACATCAAACAGGTACATTAATGATACAAAGGCCATCTCAACAGCCATCATTTAACCCACAAGGCCCACAACAGACACCAATACAATCCTCTTTTAGCTATCCAAGTAATGTTCGTAATGTTCATAGACTACCTCAAATGATTCAACAACCAACATTCTACCATGTGCCTAATAATCTACAACAACAGTACTTTCAACATCAGCCTTACCCAACTAACTACACATACACACATACTCAGCCTCTTCAAACACATCAATATGTACCACCTACACTTGGTCTTCCATCTGCTCAAACAACTGCATCAATATTTGTTCCAAGTACAACAACTGTTACCAGTGGAAACACTGATCAGGCACTTACTACAACATCTCGTGTTGTGCAGCAAACATATTCAGTATGTGTCAATGCAATGGAGACTACACAGGAAAGCATCACTAGCCTAGAGGATTTAGTTGACTCATAATTTGATAAAGTATGCATTGTTAAACATTTTGTTATGTTTTCAGGATTATTGCTGGTCTCAAAAAAGTTCAAAATATTAAACATTAATTACTTTATATGCATGGGGTAATTTTTGACATTATGTTTCAAAAAATTCAACAGAGTTAACCCCTTAAGGACGAAGCCAGATTTGTACTTAATGCCCAGGCCATTTTTTGCAATTTTGACCAGTGTCACTTTATAAGGTTATAACTCTGGAACGCTTCAATGGATCCCGCTGATTCTGAGATTGTTTTTTCGTGACATATTGGGCTTCATGTTAGAGGTAAATTTAGGATGATTTTTTTTATTTTATTTGTGAAAAAATCTGAAATTTGACAAAAAAATTAAACATTTTGCAAGTTTCAAACTTTTAATTTTTATGCCCATAAACCGGAGAGTTATGTCACACAAAATAGTTAATAAATAACATTTCCCACTTGTCTACTTTAGATCAGCGCAATTTTTGAAACAAAATTTTTTGGGGTTAGGAAGTTAGAAGGGTTCAAAGTTCATCAGCAATTTCCCATTTTTTCAACAAAATTTACAAAACCATTTTTTTAGGGACCACATCACATTTGATGTGACTTTGAGAGGCCTGGGTGACAGAAAATACCCAAAAGTCACACCATTCTAAAACCTGCACCCCTCAAGGTACTCAAAACCACATTCAAGAAGTTTATTAACCCTTCAGGTGCTTCACAGGAACTAAAGTAATATGGAATGAAAAAAAATAAAAATTAACATTTTACCTAAAAATGTTACTTTAGCACTAATTTTCTTACTTTTTCAAGAGGTAACACCAAAAATTGGACCTCACACTTTGTTACCCACTTTCTTATGAGCGCGCCGATACCCCACATGTGGTCAGAAACCTTTGTTTGGGTAAATGGGAGGGCTTGGAATGAAAGGAGCAATATTTGAATTTTGGAAAGCAAAGTTGGCTGAAACAGATTGCGGGCACCATGTTGCTTTTACAGATCCCCTAAGGTACCTAAACAGCAGGAACCCCCCTCAAGTGACCCGATTTTGGAAACTAGACCCCTTAAGGCTTCTATCGAGGGGCATACTGAGCTTTTTGGACCCACAGGTACTTCACAGATTTTGATAACGTTACGTTGTCATATTGAAAATTGTAATTTTTTTCTCAAAAATGTTGCTTTAGCATCAATTCTCTCACTTTTTCAAGAGGTAATTCCAAAAATTTGACCCAAATGTTTGTTACCCACTTTTTTATGAGCGCGGTGATACCTCACATGTGGTCTGAAACCTTTGTTTGGACAAATGGGAGGGCTTGGAACGAAAGGAGCAATATTTGAATTTTGGAAAGTAAATTTGGCTGAAAAAGATTGCGGGCACCATGTTGCATTTGGAGGACCCCTAAGGTACGTAAACAGCAAAAAACCACCACAAGTGACCCCATATTGGAAACTAGGCCTCTCAAGGAATTTATCTAGATGTTTGGTGAGTACCCTGAACCCCCAGGTGCTTCACAGAAGTTTATAACGTTGAGCCATGAAAATAAAAAAATAAAATTTTACCACAAAATTGTTACTTCAACCAGGTAGCTTTTTTTTCACAAGGGTAACAGGAAAAAAATCACCATGAAATGTATTCTGCAATTTCTCCTGAGTTTGGTGATATCTTATATGTGGTGGAAATCAACTGTTTGGGCACACGGCAGGTCTTGGAAGGGAAGGAGTGCAATTTGACTGAACATTTGGCTGGAATAATTAGTGGACGCTATGTCGCATTTGGAAAGCCCCTAAAGTGCCTAAACAGTGGAGGCCCCCCACAAGTGACCCCATTCTGGAATCAATAAACCTCAAGGCTTTTATCTAGGTGTATATTGAGCATTTTGAATCCACGAATACTTCACAGAATTTGATAAGCTTAGGTTGCCATATTGAAAATTTTCATTTTTTTCACAAAAATGTTTCTTTAGCATCACATTTCTCACTTTTTCAAGAGGCAACAACAAAACGTGGACCCCACAGGATGTTATCCAATTTCTTGTGAGCGCAGGGATACCCCATATGTGGCCAAAAACCTCTGTTTGGAAATATGGGAGGGCTTGGAATGGAAGAAGCACCATTTGAATTTTGGAAAAGTTGAAATAAATTGCGCGCACCATGTCACATTAGCAGGGCCTCTTGGGTACCTATACATTAGAAACCCCCCACAAGTGACTCCATTTTGGAAACTGGACCCCTCAAGGATTTTATTCAGAAGTATAGTAAGCATTTTGAATCCACAGGTACTTCACAAAAATGTTGCTGTAGCAACAAATTTCTCTCTTTTAGGCTATGTGGCCATGATCCAGCGACACGGCGTCCAGTACACAGTGTCAGCCTTCCTGCAGAGATGTGAGTGTTGTCCACGGGAGAACGCAGCTGCCCATGCCCACGATTTGGGTTCAGGCTGCTGTGGAGCTCTATGCTACCTGCAGAGCACACTCATCTCCGCAGCATAAATTGACATGCTGAGGCTCGGGAAGCTGCGCCACAGGTCGGTTTATGCTGCGGAGAAAAGAAGCGCAGTGGGCATGGGATCTCCAAAAATCCTTCCACTGTGCTTCTACTGCACAACGCAGCGTTATGGACGCAGGGAAAACACTCTGTGTCCAAAACGCTTCAAACCCTGATTGTGGGCACATAGCCTAAAATGCTACAATGGATGAATGGATAGATGTCAAACATATATAACGTCCCACCCCCCTGCATATTCTAAGCTGGCGCCCTTTAGTGCCTTTCATGTGGCACTAAAGGGTGCCTAGCCTTGTATTTAGCCCAAAAAGAAAAAAAAATAATTAAAATAAATGACGTGGGGTCCCCCCTATTTTTGATAGCCAGCTAGGGTAAAGCAGACAGCTGTAGCCTGCAAACCACAGCTGACAGCTTCACCTTGGCTGGTGATCAATTTGGAGGGCTCCCCAAGCTGTTTTTTTTTTTTTAATTATTTATAAATAAATAATTAAAAAAAAACAAACAAACGTGGGGTCCCCCCAAATTAGATCACCAGCCAAGGTGAAGCTGACAGCTGGGGCCTGGTATTCTCAGGATGGGAAGAGCCATGGTTATTGGACTCTTCCCAGCCTAAAAATAGCAGGCCGCAGCTGCCCCAGAAGTGGCGCATCCATTAGATGCGCCAATTCTGGCGCTTCGCCCCAGCTCATCCCGCGCCCTGGTGCGTTGGCAAACGGGGTAATAAATGGGGTTGATACCAGGTGTGTAATGTCACCTGGCATCAAGCCCAGCAATTAGTTATGTCACGGCGTCTATCAGATACCCGACATAACTAATTGACAGTAATAAAAAAAAAAATTGACAACAAAAAAAAATTTATTTGAAAAAACACTCCCCAAAACATTCCCTGATTGACCAATTTATTGAAAAGAAAAAAAAAAAATCCACTGTAATCCATTTGGACGTCCCACGTCGACTCTGGACCTTCTAGAATATGGGGGACACGTTCAGGGAACGTATCCCCCATTTTCTAGGTGTGAGGACCCTCCATTTGAGGAGAGTGGGTGCAAAGAATCTGCACCCACCCTCCCTGGGTCACAGCTGCACAGTGCGAGCAGCAGCAGCAGCCAGCGTCTCACAGCACAGGAAGCTGTCAGCTGCTCTGCACATGTGACCGGCGTCTGCTGTGAAGGAGCCGGAGGAGGGGGCCGCGGGGGATCAGCGCTCCGACAGGTATGTATGACACCGGGGAACCCCGGGGGGATAGGGGGGGACCCAGCAGGGCCTGGGGAGCAGGTTTCTGTCGCATGTGTTATGGCACATGCTACAGAAACCATAGGAAAGGGGGAAATGCGGCCGGCGCGCTGCTGTGATCGGCGGTGCGCGCGGCCATCTTGGATTTTCGGGGGGGGGGGTTGGGGGTCGGGGGGGGCACTTTGGGGATACCGAGGGGACCGGAGGGAACCGGGAAAAAGATTTATCTCCCATCTGGCATGTTTGATCATGCCAGATGGGAGATAAATCATTTTTTACCGGCGCGGTCATTTACTGTAACCTGATCATCGGTATACGGTGTATACCGGTCATCAGGTGAGCGGGGACCGGAAAAACCGGCCAGAATCATGATCTCCAGGGTCTCAGCTACCCCCGGCAGCTGAGACCCCGGAAATTTTCTGACTCTGGGGGGCGCTAGACCCTTTTTTCCGACCGCCGTTAAAAAGCGGCAGAAAGGAAGAAGTACCCTAATTTGTCGCCGTTAAAAGGCGTATCGGCGGTCGTTAAGGGGTTAAACAATCACTTCCTAAACATTACCGGCCTGTAAGAATGTTGCTTTGCTCTGGACATGTTGTTTAGTCAATCCATTAGACAAAACTGTGTTTAGTGGAGAAATGCACGCACATAAACTACTACACTAACAGTCAAACACCTTTATTACTAAAAATCCAGCCATTATGCAGTATCTGCATATGGTCTGGTCCCATACTTGTATTCCAATAGTGTCAAACAAATCATGTTTGCGTGACATTATTGCATAATACAGTAGGGTGTTTTGTATGGGATTATGTCCCTGACAAAATTCTTTAAAAAAAATAATAGAATACAGTGTGTTTTGCAAAAGAAAAAAGACATACATAGGTACAATAAACAATCTGGACTACTTTTTTCAAATAATTTTTCAATTTTTTTATTACTCAGGTACATTCAGTAGTAATGTTACTGACAAAGCAATATTTACTAAGTTTTCATCAAAAAAACAACTCACAATAGCTTATTGGTAGCACAAACACAACAAAACAACAAAATACACCAAAAAATATACCTATATATGGTCATTTTCTCTTTTGTATTACATATGTGTTTGTAATTATGTAACAGAGAGATAAAACTATATAAAAATGGCAAATTTATACATGACTATGGCGATTTAAACTAAAATAATCTTTAAACTGATTCCTCACTTGTAGACCAGAAGAGGACAAATTGGTTCTAACAGTACCATTATTTACAAATGGAGCATTTAAAGCAGGCAACTCTTCAATGTCATCGTCATTGCTTTCATGTAATCTACAGTAATTATGTGACACTACTGTAGCTTTCATGACAGACTTGACGGTGGTTGGTTGGAGTTGGATGGTGGTTTGATAAATGCACCATCTTGAGCCCAAAATGCCAAAGGCACATTAAACATAGCAACGTGCTCTGGTCAAGTTGCTATTAAATTTGGCTTTTGATCTGTCCAGCCCACTTATGGGATATGGACGCATCAAATGCCTAGACAAGGAAAACCCCTGATCTGCAACCATGACAAAAGGTATAATAGGCCCATTAGTACCAGGCAATGGTCTTAGTGCAGGCAAACTTAAACTATCAGACATTAATCGTCTTGCTAAACGTGAGCTTCTGAAAATGCGCGCATCTGAGGCACTGCCATAGGCCCCAATATCAGCAAAAACAAAGCAGTAGTTTTTATCTACCATTGCCAAATTAACTACAGAAAAAAACTTGTGAAAATTAAAATATCTTGATGGAGAGTTAGGTGGTTTCTTCACTCTAATGTGCTTTCCGTCAATGGCGCCAATACAATTTGGGAAAGATGTTTTCTCCAAAAATTCGTCCGAAATGTGCATCCAATCCTGTGTTGTTGGCTGCTGCATGACATGATGCCTAAGGGTCTCCCACAGCACAGTGCAGGTATGCAGGATTATCTTGCCTATTGTAGACCTTCCCAATAAGAATTCGAAATGTAGACTGCTGATGGATTGGCCAATTGCAAGGTAACTGACATTGAAAAATAACAAGACATTACTTTGTATACTGTCTTTATTTATAACAGGGAAAAGGGAAAGGGAAAACATAAAATGAGGTGAAGCAAGCATTGAAATTACTTATTTTACAATTTTTGTCATTTTTTAACAAACAATAGGCTTTAGATATAATTTGAAAGGCAACATTAAAAAATAAATAAATAAAAAGATACAGCTTCAGGATTCCTAGCAACTATTACTATGCCAAAGAAACATACTGCAAATATAAGGCAAATTTTGCAAATAGTAAGAAAATTCAAACAACTAATATATTTAGAAAAAAACAAACCATCAAGAGAATAACATCAAAGGTCGTATATCTTAAGGGTTGGGTTAAATTTAAGAGACCACAGATACCACCTCTCAGCATATCTAGAAAAGTTACCTTCCTTCAGGGCTATGTTGTACTCATATATGTTGTGTAAGGAAACCCTACCTATAACTTCTTGTATTGAGGGGACATCTATTTCCTTCCATTTGGAAGCTAGTAAAGATTTAATGACCAAAAGAATATGGCAAGTAATTGGTTTACACGGCTTTTTCAACACCTCCAAACCAATAGATAGGAGAACTAGCTCAGAGGTCAAATGAATTCTAACTGAGGTCACCGTATATATAAGATGTTCTGTGTCTTTCCATATGGTACCCAAAAAAGAACAACTCCAAATAATATGGAAAAAAGAGCCAGTACAGCCACAACCCCTCCAACAAAGACTTGAATTAGAGGATGAGATGACATTCAATCTCTGAGGCGTATAATACCATCTGCTAAGTAATTTATAGTGTGTTTCCTGCAAATTAGCACAAGCACAATTCATATATGTGTGTTTCAAGGAAGTTTGCCATCGTTTAAGCGAGAATGAGCAATCCAGATCTCTTTCCCAAGATTTCATATACTGTAATTTAGTCAATTGGAGATCATTATTGAATATTCTGTAAATGTTACTAGTAGTGATGAGCGAGCATGCTTGTTACTACTCGGTACTCGCACGAGTATCACTGTACTCGGGCTACTCGGCGGGGACCGAGTAATCTCGCGATACTCGTGCTGTACTCGTGGTCTTCATCCCTGCATGTTGGCGCTCTTTTGAGAGCCAGCCCTCATGCAGGGATTGGCTGGCAGACCACTGCAATGCCACAGCCCTGTTAGTTGTGGAATTGCAGTGATTGGCCGGCCCGCACAGCGTGACCGAGCCTTTATACCGGCGGGCGCGCTGTGCTCTGCTCACAGCCATCCAGTCAGTGCAGAAAGAGGGTCGCTGCTTCAGGGAAAGGTTTGCGGCCCTTTATAGTTAGTTCCGGAGCAGGGCTGCAAACAGTGTGACCAGAAGTCCTTCTCAGGACTATTATAGTTGTATACAGGCAGGCAGGGTATAGCCAGGTCGGAGTACAGTAGCAGAGTCCTTCTCAGGACTATTGTTGCTATATACAGGCAGGGTATAGCCAGGTCGGAATACAGGCTAGTGACCAGAAGAGTCCTTGTCAGGACTATTGTAGCAGTATACAGGCAGGCAGGCAGGCAGGGTATATAGCCATTCCTAGTGGTGACCGTATACCAGCCTTCATCATATCTGGGGCTGGTGTACACAGTCTAAAACAGTCCAGATAGTGTCAGATTTTTCAGAAATTGTCGCTCCTGAAAACCTGTTAGGTTCTTATTGCGTCCGTGCTTGCATTTAAAAACCGAACGTGTGTGCCTGTCGGTGGCAGCGTACAGGTGCACTTGTGTGCGTTTTTCACAAACTATTATATAACGCACAAGTCTAGTGAATAATACACGTCAGTCAGCAGTGGCTGATAATGTCAGACTTCTCAGTAATTGTCGCTCCTAAAAACCTGTTAGGTTCTTAGTGCGTCCGTGCTTGCATTTAAAAACCGCACGTGTGTGCCTGTCGGTGGCAGCGTACAGGTGCACGATTTGCACAAACTATTATATAACGCACAAGTCTAGTGAATAATACACGTCAGTCAGCATTGTCTGATAGTGTCAGACTTCTCAGTAATTGTCGCTCCTAAAAACCTGTTAGGTTCTTATTGCGTCCGTGCTTGCATTTAAAAACCGCACGTGTGTGCCTGTCGGTGGCAGCGTACAGGTGCACCTGTGTGCGTTTTTCACAAACTATTATATAACGCACAAGTGTAGTGTATAATACACGTCAGTCAGCAGTGGCTGATAGTGTCAGACTTCTCAGTAATTGTCGCTCCTAAAAACCTGTTAGGTTCTTATTGCGTCCGTGCTTGCATTTAAAAACCGCACGTGTGTGCCTGTCGGTGGCAGCGTACAGGTGCACTTGTGTGCGTTTTTCACAAACTATTATATAACGCACAAGTGTAGTGTATAATACACGTCAGTCAGCAGTGGCTGATAGTGTCAGACTTCTCAGTAATTGTCGCTCCTAAAAACCTGTTAGGTTCTTATTGCGTCCGTGCTTGCATTTAAAAACCGCACGTGTGTGCCTGTCGGTGGCAGTGTACAGGTGCACTTGTGTGCATTTTTCACAAACTATTATATAACGCACAAGTGTAGTGTATAATACACGTCAGTCAGCAGTGGCTGATAGTGTCAGACTTCTCAGTAATTGTCGCTCCTAAAAACCTGTTAGGTTCTTATTGCGTCCGTGCTTTCATTTAAAAACCACACGTGTGTGCCTGTCGGTGGCAGCGTCAGGCTCCATATTGTCCCTGGATAGAGATGTGCATGAGGGCCTCAAAACATTGTTCCCATTGCAAAGGAGCGGGTCTCCTGTCGTTGTAATGCCCATTCTGAAAGAATGGGCGAAAAAATTTACCACTGGGGGTATACCTGAAACAACGGCCTAACTATTGTAACGGTCATCATGATGGCGCATGAGGAGAAGGAGGAGCAGTCCAGCGATTAGCCAAAGTCCAGAAGTGTGTTACCATGGGTGAGTGGAGGTACATGGCAAAATCCCGTTACAAACTTTAAATTCCGCTGTCATTTGCTGGTGGTGTGGTGAAGTCTGGCCCAATCCAACCCTTGTTCATCTTGATCAGAGTCAGCCTGTCAGCATTTACAGTTGACAGGCAGGTGCGTTTATCTGTAATGATTCCACCTGCGGCACTAAAAACACGCTCTGACAAAACGCTAGCGGCAGGGCAGGCCAGGACTTCCAAGGCGTAGAGAGCCAATTCATGCCACGTGTCCAGCTTGGATACCCATTAATTGTAAGGCACAGAGGAATGTCGGAGTACAGTTGTTTGATCTGCAAGGTACTCCTTGAGCATCTGGGCAAACTTAGGATTTCTTGTGGCACTACCCCGCACCTCAGGGGCTGTGGTATGTGAGGGGCTGAGAAAACTGTCCCACATCTTAAAGACTGTTCCCCTACCTCTGGCGGATTGGACTTGTGCCCCTCTCGGCTGTACGCCTTGGTTGTCCACTGATTCCTGACCTATGCCGCTAGCGTTTTGTGAGGGGAATGCTTTGCCTACTTCCGTGACTATGGCCTTCTGGAACTGCTGCATTTTTCCTGACCTCTCCGCCTCGGGAATAAGAGACATAAAGTTCTCCTTTTAGCGTGGGTCTAACAGTGTTACCAACCAGTAATGATTGTCGGCCAAGACGTTCTTAACGCGAGGGTCACGAGACAGGCAGCTTACCATAAAGTCAGCCATGTGTGCCAGACTCTTAACAGCCATCACTTCAGTATCCTGACCAACACGATGACTGAACATGCTGTCCTCCTCCTCCTCCTCCTCCTCCTCATCATCTACCCTGTCCTCTGGCCAGCCACGCTGAACCGAGGATATGACTGCATGTCATATCCTCAATTTGGCCAGAGAGTTGCTCCATGTCTTCATCCTCCTCCTCGTCATAGTCCTCCACTGCACGTTGTGATGAGACGAGGCTGGGCTGTGTGTTATCACCCACACCCACTACTGTTTCTTGCTCAAACTCATCGCGCTCCGCCTGCTATGCATCATGGTTGTTTTTTGAGCAGAGACCATTTTAGAAGGCAGAGAAGCGGTATGATGACACTAATAATGTCGTCATCGCCGCTCACCATCTTGGTGGAGTCCTCAAAGTTTTGGCGGATGGTACATAGGTCGGACATCCATCTCCACTCCTCAGGTGTTATGTGTGGAGTTTGACCCATTTCCCGACGGCTTAGGTGATGCAGCTACTCAACAACTGCCCTCTTCTGCTCACATATCCTGACCAACATGTGCAGAGTTGAATTCCAATGCGTGGGGACATCACACACCAGTCTGTGAGCCGGAAGATGCAAATGGCGCTGAAAGCCGGCAAGGCCGGCTGAAGCAGTAGGTGACTTTCGAAAATGTGCAGACAGGCGGCGAACGTTTACCAGCAGATCAGACAGCTCTGGGTATGACTTTAGAAACCGCTGAACCACGAGGTTGAGCACATGGGCCACGCATGGAACATGTCTCAGCTGGCCTCGCCTCAAAGCCGCCACCAGGTTCCGGCCATTGTCACACACAACCTTTCCTGGCTTTAGGTTCAGAGTTGTGAGCCAGTGATCTGCCTGCTGTTTCAGAGCTGTCCACACATCTTCTGCATTGTGGGGTTTGTCACCTATGCAGATTAGCTTCAGCACAGCCTGTTGCCGCTTCGCCGAGGCAGTGCTGCAGTGCTTCTGTGTCGCCCTGGACAAGCCAGGGGCCACAGAGCACAACACTTACACACCCCACACTCCCTGCAGGCATATCATAGTCAAAACACAAAATCCTTGTTGCCTTCCCCAGGGGCTGTTGTCCACACCAGGGGGTGGAGCCAGGCGGTTGGTCTCCACCCACCAAGGAGGAGGGAAAACACAGGCAGTGAGAGTTAAGCTAAGGAAGTGGAAGGAGGAAAGTAGTAGAGAGGAGAAAAGTGACAGCAAAGAGCCTGAAGTTGGTCCGGGTGTGTGGCCCGGACAGGACAGCAAGGTTGGCAGGATGTGGTGACCGTCTGCAGTGGAGGCCGATTGGAGTCTGCCGTAAAGACCGTGGACGGGTGGTGACCCGGCCGTACCGGACCGGTATACAAAGAGAAGCCAGCACCATTGGCAGGGGCCTTTCGGATCCCGGCAAGGCTTGGTGTCGCCGTGAATTTGCCAAATCCGTTAGTGAAGGGGACCTCAGGGTTTACAAACAGCCAAGTCACGATAGAAGGCAACCGTCCAACCGTGAAGGGGAGACACCGCCACCGCCAAGGGCAACCGTCTCCCAGGGCCAGCGCCTGTGGGCAAAAGGGGCTCCTCCGGCCCATATCCAGGTCGGGGAGCGGGTTACCGGTGGGAAACCATCACTACCAACACTGAACTTAGGTGCAGGGAGAGACAGTCATCACTAACCTGCAGGGAGGAACAACCGCAGCCGTCCGAGGGACCCGTCCATCCAGCCACTTGTTTTACCGTGAACTGTGTCATCATCATTGGGCTGAGTGAGTACCTCCGTGCCGTGCGGCACAGCGCTGCCCCTGCGACCCTGCACCTCATCAGGCCCCGCAACCCGCCTGTCATCCATCTCTACCCCATCACCGGGCCCTGGGACAACCAACCCCCCTACCCACGGAGGGGAGAAATAACAACAAAGCTGCTCCCTGTCACAGGCTCCCGGGATCCCCGTCCAGAGCAGCGGTGGTGTCCACACAATCACCACAACCGTGGGTGGCGTCACGGGCAATATCCCCAAAACCCAAACGACCCCTTTTCACTCACGGGCGATGAGCGCCGCTCGAGTCCCCGGGATCCGGCCATCGCTCGAGCCACCGAACAGCAGCAGCCGTAGAGCAGCGGCAGCCGGACCCGAGCAGTGAGAGAGCGCAGCGTCCCCTCCTCCGCCCACGTCACTTCCAGCTTGGGACTGGTGTGGAGGGTAAAGTGGATGAGGATGCGCAGGAGGAGGAGGAGGCTGAGGAGCATGACATTCCGGAGCTGTAGAGTGTGGGTGAAACCCTGACTGAGGTAGGGCCTGTAAAACTTGGTGTGTGAAGGACGTGTTCCGTCCCTCGCTCAGACTGGGTCCCAGCTTCCACAATATTAACCCAGTGTGACGTCAACGAGATGTAGCGGCCTTGCCCACATGCACTTGTCCACGTGTCTGTGGTTAGGTGGACTTTGGCTGAAACAGCGTTGTTCAGGGCACGTGTGATGTTTTGTGACACGTGGTTATGCAATGCGGGGACGGCACACCGGGAGAAATAGTGGCGGCTGGGGACCGAGTAATGTGGGACAGCTGCCACCATCAGGTCGCGGAATGCTTCTGTCTCAACCAGCCTAAAAGGCAACATTTCCAGCGCAAGCAGTCGCGAAATGTTAGCATTTAGAAGTGTGGCATGTGGGGCGTTGGCAGTGTATTTGCGCCTGCGTTCAAAGGTTTGCTGAATGGATAACTGAACGATGCACTGGGACAAGGACGTGCTTGATGATGGTGTTATTTCTGCGTGGGCAACTGCAGGTGCAGGGCCGGAGGAGGCTTGTTCGCGGGCAGCATGGACAGGGGATTGGCTCGCATGCACAACAAGCGAAGACGTAGCAGTGACATCAGCAAGCACTGCTCCTCGACTCTGTTGTACATCCCACAAAGTCGGGTGCTTGGCTGACATGTGCCTGATCATGCTGGTGGTGGTCATGCTGCTAGTTTTGGTACCCCTGCTGATGCTGGCACGGCAGGTGTTGCAAATGGCCTTTTTAGAATCATCTGGAGCCAACTTAAAAAACTGCCAGACTCGGGAAGACCTAACATTTGTACAGGCACCTTGTGTCGTGTTGTTCCGGGGAACAGTTGCCTGACGTCTGCCTGGGGCCACCACCCTGCTTCCTACTGCCTGTTGGGATGCTACGCCTCCCTCCCCCTGTGCACTGCTGTCCTCGCTCTGCATATCCTCCTGCCAGGTTGGGTCAGTTACTGGATCATCCACCACGTCATCTTCCTCTTCCACACCCTGCTCCTCCTCCTGACTTCCTGACAATTGTGTCTCATCATCGTCCACCCCTTGTTGAGACACGTTGCCAACTTCGTGAGAACGTGGCTGCTCAAATATTTGGGCATCTGTACATACGATCTCCTCATGACCCACTTCAACATGAGCTGGCGAGAGGCCAGAATGTGCGAATTGAAACGTGAACAGCTCTTCCGAGTGTCCAAGTGTGGGATCATTAATGTCCGAGGACGTGTACTCAGCCTTGTGGTAGGAAGGAGGATCAGGTTCTGAAATGTGCGGTGCAGTATCACGGCTACTGACACTTGACCGTGTGGAAGACAGAGTGTTTGTGGTGGTGCCAATCTGACTGGAAGCATTATCCGCTATCCAACTAACAACCTGTTGACACTGGTCTTGGTTCAAGAGCGGTGTACTGCTGCGGTCCCCAAGAATTTGGGACAGGACGTGCGAGCGACTAGATGTGGCCCTTTGTTGTGGCGAAATTAGAGCTTGCCCACGACCTCGGCCTCTGCCTGCACCACCATCACGTCCACTTCCTTGTTCCTTGCCAACGCCCTTGCGGATTTTGCAATGCTGTGCTGACGTGAATTCACTAGACTTGTGCGTTATATAATTGTGCTTCTTACTGCCTGTTGGGATGCTACGCCTCCCTCCCCCTGTGCACTGCTGTCCTCGCTCTGCATATCCTCCTGCCAGGTTGGGTCAGTTACTGGATCATCCACCACGTTGTCTTCCTCTTCCGCACTCTGCTCCTCCTGACTTCCTGACAATTGTGTCTCATCATCGTCCACCCCTTGTTGAGACACGTTGCCAACTTCGTGAGAACGTGGCTGCTCAAATATTTGGGCATCTGTACATACAATCTCGTCATGGCCCACTTCAACAGGAGCTGGCGAGAGGCCAGAATGTGTGAATGGAAACGTGAACGAACAGCTCTTCCGAGTGTCCAAGTGTGGGATCAGTAATGTCCGTGGACGTGTACTCGGCCTGGTGGTAGGAAGGAGGATCAGGTTCTGAAATGTGCGGTGCAGTATCACGGCTACTGACACTTGACCGTGTGGAAGACAGAGTGTTTGTGGTGGTGCCAATCTGACTGGAAGCATTATCCGCTATCCAACTAACAACCTGTTGACACTGGTCTTGGTTCAAGAGCGGTGTACTGCTGCGGTCCCCAAGAATTTGGGACAGGACGTGCGAGCGAGTAGATGTGGCCCTTTGTTGTGGCGAAATTAGAGCTTGCACACGACCTCGGTCTCTGCCTGCACCACCATCACGTCCACTTCCTTGTTCGTTGACAACGCCCTTGCGCATTTTGCAATGCTGTGCTGATGTGTATTCACTAGAATTGTGCGTTATATCCAGGTTTTTGCAAAACGCTCACAAGTGCAGCGGAAAGCTGCCACCAACAGGCACACACGTGCGGTTTTTAAATGCAAGCACGGAGGCACTAAGAACCTAGCAGGTCTCTATCCAGGGACAACGTGGAGCCTCCCAATTTTTGGCTGCCCTGCCAAAGGGCTATACTACAATAGACCCACTTCCTTACAATAGGCACTTCAGGTTTACAGGCCCTCATGCACGTCTCTATCCAGGGACAACGTGGAGCCTCCCAATCTTTGGCTGCCCTGCCAAAGGGCTATACTACAATAGACCCACTTCCTTACAATAGGCACTTCAGGTTTACAGGCCCTCATGCACGTCTCTATCCAGGGACAACGTGGAGCCTCCCAATTTTTGGCTGCCCTGCCAAAGGGCTATACTACAATAGACCCACTTCCTTGCAATGGGCACTTCAGGTTTACAGGCCCTCATGCACGTCTCTATCCAGGGACAACGTGGAGCCTCCCAATTTTTGGCTGCCCTGCCAAAGGGCTATACTACAATAGACCCACTTCCTTACAATGGGCACTTCAGGTTTACAGGCCCTCATGCACATCTCTATCCAGGGACAATGTGGAGCCTCCCAATTTTTGGCTGCCCTGCCAAAGGGCTATACTACAATAGACCCACTTCCTTACAATGGGCACTTCAGGTTTACAGGCCCTCATGCACGTCTCTATCCAGGGACAACGTGGAGCCTCCCAATTTTTGGCTGCCCTGCCTAAGGGCTATACTACAATAGACCCACTTCCTTACAATGGGCACTTCAGGTTTACAGGCCCTCATGCACGTCTGTATGCAGGGACAGCGTGGAGCCTCCCAATTTTTGGCTGCCCTGCCTAAGGGCTATACTACAATAGACCCACTTCCTTACAATGGGCACTTCAGGTTTACAGGCCATCATGCACGTCTCTATCCAGGGACAACGTGGAGCCTCCCAATTTTTGGCTGCCCTGCCTAAGGGCTATACTACAATAGACCCACTTCCTTACAATGGGCACTTCAGGTTTACAGGCCCTCATGCACATCTCTATCCAGGGACAATGTGGAACCTCCCAATTTTTGGCTGCCCTGCCTAAGGGCTATACTACAATAGACCCACTTCCTTACAATGGGCACTTCAGGTTTACAGGCCCTCATGCACGTCTGTATGCAGGGGCATTGGTGAACCTCCCAATTTTGGACTGCCTTGGCAAAGGAAAATACTACAAAAACTCACTTCCTCAAAATGGGCACATTAGACTCAGAGTCCTTTATGTACGTCTCTTCTCAGGGACATCGGAGTGCCACGTAAAATCTTTCATGTATTAATCTCAGAAAGTAACATACATTAGCTCTATCTCACTATTGGGTATGTGCCCTTAACATTTCCGCCATGAAAATTCATTTTGGTGTCATTTTGGAAGGTTTTCTGGTGAGTCCGTAAAAATGGCGTAAAACGCGGACAAAATTGTTCACAGCTGTGACTTTTGAGTGATAAATGCTTCAAGGGGTCTTCCCCATGCTGTTGCCATGTCATTTGAGCACTCTTCTGAGACTTTTGTGCCATTTTTAGGGTTTCTACATGCTGCCGGGGGTCATTTCACAAAAATACTCGGGTCTCCCATAGGATAACATTGGGCTCGGTGCTCGGGCCGAGTACACGAGTATCTTGGGATGCTCGGCCCAAGCCTCGAGCACCCGAGCTTTTTAGTACTCGCTCATCACTAGTTACTAGTTTTCCAGAAGATCTCATTAGTCGGATTGTGCAAAAGAACATTCAGTAATCTCGGAATCTTGAAGGCAGAAGTTGTTGTATCTGCCAAAAATTCACTTATCCTAACTAGAGATGAGCGAACCAGCCGCGGTTCGGCTCGAGCTCGGTTCGCCGAACCGAGGTCCCGTTCGAGTTCGGTTCGGCGAACATTCGACGAACCGAACTCGAACCAATAGGAAAGAATGGGAGGCAAACACAATCACAAACACATAAAAATGCATTATAAATGTACACATACAGTTAATAAACATTGCCATAACACTTACCGGTGCCTGTTATGCGTCCTGCATGCTGTCTCCTGTCACTATTCCTTCCAATGATCGCTACGTCCTCCCGATAACCAGCACTGACAGGACCTTCCGTGACGTCGTCAAAATAGCCATGTGACCAGTCACGTGGCTATTATCTCATTGGCTACAGACTGGTCACATGGCTTTGACATCATGTCCTGTCCTAGGTCCTGTCATTGCACTCTCCGGTACACGGTGCACATTTGTGTATCGCCGTGTACCTGCGACATGCTCTAGCACACGGTCGACTCCCCGTTCCGTTAGGGACCGGCTGACACAGCCGGTCATTAACGGAGATCACCGTTGCCATAGCAACGCAGTTAGCGGTGACGTCACCACTAACCGCGGCTCCGGGAATCACATGATCGGAGCACCGTTGCTATGGTAACGCGTCTGTCAGCATTACCGCTGTTACCGCTAACAGCTAGCAGCATTGATCTCTCACGGAGTGAAGGCTGCACGACAAGCAGTGTCTTCCCCCATGCAGCAGTGATGGAGCAGAGCTGCATTTGTTGAACGAGAAAGACAGAAGACCATAAATCGTGGAGGGCTGACAGTGAGTAATAAACATGGAGTCTCTAATGTGTCTGTGTATTTATTTCTATTAAAGTATTTTTTCTCTGTGTGGTGTCTTTTTTTTAACCCTTTATTGGAGATTCTTAATGGCCGGGTCAAACGTGCCTGACATTAAGAATCTCTGGCTTAATACTAGCTAGTAAAACAAAGCTAGTATTAACTCATTATTACCCAGCAAGCCACCTGGCTTCAGGGCTGTTGGAAAAGTTGGATACAGCGCCAGATGATGGCGCTTCTATGAAAGCGCCATTTTCTGGGGCGGCTGCGGACTGCAATTCGCAGCAGAGGCGCCCAGAAACCTTGGGCTAACCTGTGCTGCGGATTCCAATCCCCAGCTGGTTAGTTGTACCTGGCTGGACACAAAAATGGGGCGAAGCCCACGTCATTTGTTTTTTAATTATTTCATGAAATAAGTGAAATAAAAAAAATGGGCTTCCCTATACTTTTGGTTCTTAGCCAGGTACAAATAGGCAACTGGGGGTTGGGGGCAGCCGTACCTGCCTGCTGTACCTGGCTAGCATACAAAAATATGGCGAAGCCCAAGTCATTTTTTTGGTGGGCAAAAACATTCTGCATTCAGTCCTGGATGCAGTATGCTGAGCCTTGTAGTTCTGCAGCTGCTGTCTGCTCTTCTCCATACAGACAGACAGCAGCTGCAGAACTACAAGGCTCAGCATACTCCATCCAAGACTGTATGCAGGAGTTTTTTGCCCCCTGAAAAAATTATGTGGGCTTCGCCATATTTTTGTATGCTAGCCAGGTACAGCAGGAAGGTGCGGCTGCCCACAACCACCAGTTGCCTTTTTGTACCCGGCTGGGAACCAAAAATAAAGGGAAGCCCTTTTTTTTATTATTTCATGAATTTCATGAAATAATTAGAAAACAAATGACGTAGGCTTCTCCCCATTTTTGTGTCCAGCCAGGTACAACTAGGCAGCTGGGGATTGGAATACGCAGCACAGGTTGGCCTGAGCTTTCTGGGCCCCACTGCTGAGAATTGCAGTCTGCAGCCGCCTCAGAAAATGGCACTTTCATAGAAGCGCCATCTTCTGGCGCTGTATCCAACTCTTCCAGCACCTGCCTGCTATACCTGGCTAGCATACAAAAATATGGCGAAGCTCACGTCCTTTTTTTGTAGTTTTTTGGCAAAAAAAATAAAAAATGCTTCCCTGGATTTTCCATTGCCAGTGAAGGTAACACCAAGCAGTGGGGGTTAGCAGCCAGTAGCTGCTTGGATTACCCTTAGCTAGCAATACAAAAAATGCAGCGGGAGCCCATATATATTTTTTTAATTATTTATTTAAATAACTAAAAACAAAATGGGCTTCCCTGTATTTTGATTGCTGGACATCACAGTGCTGTAAAAATAAATCTTTAAAAAAAATGACGTAGCGCTCCGCGGTATTTTTGATTCTCAGTGCAGATAAAGCAGACAGCTATGGGTTGCCACCCCCATCTGCCTGCCGTTACCTTGGTTGGCAATCAAAATACAGGGAAGCCCATTAATTTTTTCTATTTAAAAAATAATTAAAAAAAAAATGATGTTGGGTCCCCCCATTTTTGATAGCCAACTAGGGTAAAGCAGACGGCTGTAGCCTGAAAACCACAGCTGGCAGCTTTACCGTGGTTGGGGATCCAATGTGGAGGTCCCCCCAGGCTCTTTTTTTATAATTATTTTATAAATATTAATAATTACACAAAAAAAGTAGGGTCCCCCCCAAATTGGATCACCAGCCAAGGTAAAGCGGACAGCTGTGGTCTGGTATTCTCAGGGTGGGAAGGTCCATAGTTATTGGGCCTTCACAGCCTAAAAATAGCAGGCCGCAGGCACCCCAGACGTGGCGCATCCACTAGATGCGCCAATCCTGGCGCTTCACCCCAGCTCATCCCGTGCCCTGGCGCAGTGGCAAACGGGGTAATAAATCGGGTTGATACTAGCTGTAAAGTCACCTGAGATCAAGCCCAGCAGTTTGTGAAGTCATGGCGTCTATTAGATACCCAACATCATAAACTGTCAGTACTAACAAAAAAAATAGACAAAAGAAATTTATTTGAAAAAACAGTCCCCAAAACATTCCCTCTTTCACCAATTTATTGTAAGAAAAAAATAAAGGGGTCCCACGACGACTCTGGACCGTCTAGAATATGGGGGGAGACACTCAGGGAACGTATCCCCCATTTTCTAGGCGTGCAGACCCTTCATGTGAGGAGTGTGGGTGCAATGAATCTGCACTCACTCTCCCCGGGTCCCAAGCAGCAGAGTCCATGTTGTAATGGTTGCTACCAAAGCTGCAATGCCCTGCTCATGAGGTAAGGGCATGCCTAATCAGGAGAACTATTCTACATTTTTAAATATTGGTATTTGCTGATATTATTGCTATTCCACCTACTATATATTGGGGATAGGATCTTGGAGATGGAATACCCCTTTAAGTCCAGTTATCCAGCTGAATGAATACTTAACAACAGAGCTCGCTATTTAGATGTGTTTTCTTGTGTCGTATAACGGACTCTCATGTTTGGTAGTCGTTCAGCAGGGAAACTATAAAAGCAAATCCCTCCATTTGGAAATGTAGTTTAGCTCTCCTGATCAATTATGTTCCTTACCTCATGAGCAGGGCATTGCAGTAATAATAATAATTTATTCATTTATATAGCGTTATTAATTCCATAGCGCTGTATGTCTTTGGAGTGTGGGAGGAACTCCTTGCAGATGGTGTCCTTGGTGGGAATTGAACCCAGGACCTCAGCGTTGCAAGACTGCAGGGCTAACCACTGAGCCACCGTGCCGCCCATTTAGCTTACAGATGCATAACCACCACTCACTGTGTCTGAACACAGGAAGCTGAGCTGACAGCCGCTCTGTGCATGCGGCAGCGTCTATTGTGAAGGAGAGGGCCGTGGGGGATCAACGCTGCACAGGTACCGTGGGACACCAGGGAACACCGGTGGGGTTATAGGGGGTGACCTGGCAGGGCCTGGGGAGGAGTTTTCTGTCGCATGTGTCATGGCACATGCGACAGAAATCAGAGGAGTAGGGGGAATGCGGCCGGCGCGCTGCTGTGCGCGCGGCCATCTTGGATTTCTGGGAGGGCATCAGGGGGCACTTTGGCGACACCGGGGGACCGGAGGGGACCGGGGAGGAGATTTATCATGTTTGCTCATGCCAGATGGGATATAAATAATTTTTACCGACACTGTCATTTACTGTAACGTGATCACCGGTATACGGTGTATACCGATGATCACGTGAGCGGGGACCGGAAAAACCGTCCTGAATCATGATCTCCAGGGTCTCAGCTAGCCCTGAAACCCTAGAGATTTTCTGATGCTGGGGGGCACTATTCACTTATTTTTGCCTGCTGTTTATAAACGGCAGATCAGAATAAGGCTACATTAACATGACCGATCCATTTTTGCGGTCTGCAAAAAACAGTCCGTTTTTTTTCACGGGTGCATCCGTGTGGCATCCGTTTCCGTTCCGTAGACGGTCCGTATGTCATCTGTTTGTCATCCGTGTGCCTTCCGTTTTTTTTTGTGTACTGCAAAAAAACTGAAGGAGGGAAAATACATAAATTTACCCAGGATCCATAGCTTCAACCTACATGAGACGGTCACATGTTCACTCCAGTGCCATTTTCTACTGCTTTTCACAGCGTAGAGTGGCTGGTGATTTTCTTGTGCTTGTACACTTCATATCAGTCTTTTCTGTCATTATAATGGCAGAAAGACACATAATGTCCCACTCTCCTGCATTTTGTAATTTTGCACCCTTTGGTGCCTTTCATGTGGCACTAAGGGGTGCTTAGCTTTGTATTTAGCCAAAAAAATGAAAAAAAAAAAATGACGTGGGGTTTCCCCTATTTTTCTAGCCAGCTAGGGTAAAGCAGACGGCTGCAGTCTGCAGACCACAGCTGGCAGCTTCACCTTGGCTGGTAATCCAAAACTGAGGGCACCCCACGCTGTTATTTTAAATTAAATAAATAATTAAAAAAAAACAACACGTAGGGGTCCCCCCAAAATTGGATCACCAGCTAAGGTAAAGCAGACAGCTGGGGTCTGATATTCTCAGACTAGGGAGGTCCATGGTTATTGGACTCTCCCCAGCCTAAAAATAGCAGGCCGCAGCCACCCCAGAAGTGGCGCATCCATTAGATGCTTCAATCCTGGTGCTTCGCCCCAGCTCATCCCGTGTCCTGGTGCGGTGGCAAACGGGGTAATATATGGGGTTAATACCAGATGTGTAATGTCACCTGGCATCAAGCCCTGGGGTTGGTGAGGTCAGGCGTCTATCAGATACCCGACATCACCAACCCAGTCAGTAATAAAAAAAAATAGACGACAAACACATTTTTATTTGAAAAAAACACTCCCCAATACATTGCCTCTTTAACCAATTTATTAGAAAGAAAAACAAATCCAGGTCTGGTGTAATCCAAGGGGTTGCCATGACGCTCCACACTGTCCCAGTCAATGAAGAGCAGAATGTTCCCCATTGGCTGGGAGAGCAGTGCAGTGACCTGAGCTAACATCAGTGGGTCAGCCCAGGTCACTGCAGGGCATGACAAGTGCTGCTGTCAGCGAGGTACATTACCTGCGCTGATCTCCTGCACTGCTGACAGCACCTGTCACTGAGTTCAATGACCGCCGCCTTCACAGCCAAGTATCGCGAGAGGCCCGTGACGTCACCGCTAGTCAGTCTCGGGTCGGAAGCGAGAGAAGGTGATGTGACAAGCGGCGGCCATGGAGGACAGTGACAGCGCTGAGGTCGGGACTTCATCACCGCAGGTAAGCCGAGCGGGACCATGTGTGCAGAGTGCCAGGTGGGCGGGGCCTAGCGGGGTAATGTGTGCAGAGTGCCAGGTGTGCAGAGTGCCAGGTGGGTGGAGCCTAGCGGGGTAATGTGTGCAGAGTGCCAGGTGTGCAGAGTGCCAGGTGGGCAGAGCCTAGCGGGGTAATGTGTGCAGAGTGCCAGGTGGGCGGAGCCTAGCGGGGTAATGTGTGCAGAGTGCCAGGTGGGCGGAGCCTAGCGGGACCATGTGTGCAGAGTGGCAGGTGGGTGGAGCCTAGCGGGACCATGTGTGCAGAGTGCCAGGTGTGAAGAGTTCCAGGTGGGTGGAGCCTAGCGGGGAAATGTGTGCAGAGTGCCAGGTGGGCGGAGCCTAGTGGGACCATGTGTGCAGAGTGCCAGGTGGGCGGAACCTAGCGGGACCATGTGTGCAGAGTGCCAGGTGTGCAGAGTACCAGGTGGGCAGAGCCTAGCGGGGAAATGTGTGCAGAGTGCCAGGTGGGCGGAGCCTAGCGGGACCATGTGTGCAGAGTGGCAGGTGTGCAGAGTGCCAGGTGGGTGGAGCCTAGCGGGGAAATGTGTGAAGAGTGCCATGTATGTGGAGCCTAGCGGGACCATGTGTGCAGAGTGCCAGGTGGGCGGAGCCTAGCGGGGTAATGTGTGCAGAGTGCAGGTGGGCGGAGCCTAGCGGGACCATGTGTGCAGAGTGTCAGGTGGGCGGAGCCTAGCGGGACCATGTGTGCAGAGTGCCAGGTGGGCGGAGCCATGTGTGCTGGCGGCGGAGTGCGAAGTGGGTGGAGCCTAGCGGGGTCATGTGGCTCTGAGGACGTCAGTGTCGTGGACTGCATGGCTGGGGACAGGTGAGTGTGAGTGTGTGTGTGTGTGTGTGTATGTATGCCGCGTGCAGGAGGGGGCGGAGCGAGCTGAGCGGGGAAGTGTCAGCTTCCTGCACACGTAACTTGGATAAATATCGGGTTACTAACCAAAGCGCTTTGCTTGGATACACGATGTTTATCTTGGTTACCAGCTTCTGGCAGGCTGCCAGCGATGGCTCCTGCACACTGTAGCTGTAAAAAGCCCTGTTTTTTGCTGCTAGAACCGTTCTCGAACGTAACTAAATCTATCGAACTTTAGCAAAAAGCTCGAGTTCTAGTTCGATCTAGAACACCTCCCAAAATCACTCGAACTGCGAACTGGAGAACCGCGAACCGCGCTCAACTCTAATCCTAACCCAATTAATCTTTTCTGTATCAGGCAGATGGTATACCTCAGCAAGAGCCTCAAATCCTAAAAGAGAATTATTTCTTAATAAATTACACATGTTTAAAATTCCCTTCTTTTTCCAATCATCTAGTTTAATACGTGGGATTAATAATTCTAATAAATCTAACGAGACCTCTCTAATCTCGCTGAGGGGTTCGCCCTGGCGTAATAAAATATCTTGCAGTAATCTCCACGCTCTTATTTCTGCCTTGGTAGTCGGATTATCCACTAAGCGTTTGTTTCTTTTTATTAAATATGACAAGATCACATAATAGCTAATAATAATAATCGGGTTCTTATTATGGGGGATTTCAACTATCCAGACATACAGTGGGACATAGAATCTTCTGGTTGTGCTAAAAGCTGTAAATTCTTATCTACCATTCAAGACCATTTCCTCTCTCAGATGGTAGATGAACCGACGAGGGGAGATAATTTGCTACATCTGGTCCTGTCAAATAGACCGGATACAATTTCAGATCTACAGGTCCGGGAGCACTTGGGCACCAGCGATCATAATATGGTAAGCTTCAACGTAATATTCAATAGAACATTTCAAAGGGGAAATGCTAAAACCTGGAATTTTAGGAAAGCTGATTTCAACAAACTAAGGGAAGAGCTTAAATGTGTAGATTGGGACAAAGTCATGGTAACTGGGGATACTGAACATAAAAGGGGAAAGTTTAAGGATATATTGCTAGAGTCCTGTAAAAAACTTATACCCTCTGGTAATAAAACGTCCCGGAATAAAAAGAAACCACTATGGATAAATAAGACTGTACAAAGTATAATAAAACAAAAACAAAGGGCGTTTAAAATCTTGAAGGCTGAGAATACAGAAATAGCATTGCAGGAGTATAAAGATATCAATAGGCAATGCAAAAAAGAAATCAAACAAGCAAAACTTGCTACTGAAACAAAAATCGCCAATGACATTAAAATAAATCCCAAAATCTTTTATAAATACATTAATGCCAAAAGGAAAACAAAGGATAGTATTGGCCCCTTAAAATATAATAACAAGTTAGTTATAGAGGACAAACAAAAGACTGAGATATTAAATAGGCATTTCTCATCTGTGTTCACCAAGGAACTGACTGTACCAGGCATCATTCAACAAGTGAAAAATCAAAGTTCACCACCCGATATAATTAATTTAACACAAGAAGAAGTACGCCTACGTCTGAGTAAATAAAACATTGACAAATCCCCAGGGCCAGATGGCATTCATCCACGAATATTGAGGGAATTGAGCTCCGTAATTGACAGACCGCTGTATCTCATCTTTTTAGACTCGCTTGTAACAGGGTTGGTGCCTCAGAATTGGAGGATTGCTGATGTGGTACCGATATTTAAGAAAGGTAAGAGGGTAGATCCAGGCAGGCAACTACAGTCCAGTAAGCCTGACATCAGTAGTATGCAAAGTTTTTGAGGGCATTTTAAGGGATGACATGCAAAAATATGTTGCAGAAAATAATATAATAACTGACAGACAGCATGGATTCATGAAAGATAAGTCGTGTCTAACCAACCTGTTGGGGTTCTATGAGGGGGTAAGTGCAAACCTGGATATTGGTAATGCAGCTGATGTGATTTATTTGGACTTTGCAAAGGCATTTGATACTGTACCACATAATAGGCTTATACTAAAGCTCCAGAAGCAAGGACTGGGGGAAACTATATGCAACTGGGTAAGGAATTGGCTAAAAGATAGGAAACAAAGAGTAGTCATAAATGGAACATTCTCTAAATGGGCCATAGTCAGCAGTGGGGTGCCGCAGGGATCTGTGCTAGGACCAATTCTTTTTAATCTCTTTATTAATGACCTTGTGGATGGGATTGATAGTAAAGTGTCAGTCTTTGCTGATGACACCAAACTATGTAGGATATTAAAAACTGACCTTGATAGTATAATATTACAAAAAGATCTGGATAAGATGTCAGAATGGGCAGATACTTGGCAAATGAGATTTAATGTTGATAAATGTAAAGTAATGCACCTAGGACGGAGTAATCCTATAACTGCGTATACATTAAATGGAAGTAAACTCGGGACTACAGAACAGGAGAAGGACTTGGGTATTCTCATTACAAATAAGCTGAGCAGCAGCACTCAATGTCAGGCAGCAGCTGCTAAAGCAAACAAGATTCTAGGGTGTATAAAAAGAGAGATTAGATCCCGCGATCCCAACGTATTATTACCCCTCTATAAATCACTTGTAAGGCCACATCTGGAATATGGGATCCAGTTTTGGACTCCACATTTTAAAAAGGACATTCAGAAGTTAGAGTCAGTTCAAAGGCAGGCAACTAGACTACTACAAGGAATGGAAGGCCTCCCATATGATGACAGGTTGAAAAAGTTAGATATGTTTAGCTTAGAAAAAAGACGTCTCAGAGGAGATCTCATTTATATGTATAAATATATGTGTGGTCAATATAAAGGACTGGCACATGACTTATTTCTTCCGAAGACAATACTAAGGACCAGGGGGCACTCACTGCGAGTGGAAGAAAAGCGATTCCAACAGCTAAATAGGAAAGGGTTCTTTACAGTTAGAGCAGTCAGACTGTGGAATGCCCTACCACAAGAGGTAGTAATGGCAGATACTATAACAGCTTTCAAAAAAGGGCTGGATGATTTCCTCAGTACACACAACATTGTTGGTTATAAATGACTTAGTGACCAAATGTAGAACTGGTGGAGGAAGGTTAAACTAGATGGACCTAGGTCTTTTTTCAACCTTAGTAACTATGTAACTATGTAACTATGTAACATCCCGTTTATGACGATTATGGCACAGGCCTTTCTCAATGTACATCCAACTATTCTTGAAATGATCCAGTAATGTGTTTTGGGTTTGCTTGACCAAATTCGTCAAATAATAGGCTTGGATATTAGGCAAGCCAATACCTCCATTTTTCTTATGCTTAAATAAGGTAAGTTTAGAGATTCTGGGAACCTTCCCCTGCCAAACAAAAGATGAGATCTGTGTTTGTATTTTAATCAATATTTGTTTAGGGATAGTCAAGGGCAGACAACGCATTATATACAACATTTTTGGTAGAATAAGAGCTTTATAAGAGACTATTTTCCCTACCCAGGACGTTTCATTGATTTTTAAGGTATTCAAAGTGGCTTGAATTACATCTAAGGCACGCCTGACATTAACCGAAATTATTTTCTGTAAATTAGAAGGGATAATTATGCCTAAATATAGAAGCTCATTGGACGACAAGTCGAACGTAAATTCTAACTGCAAAAAATGACGTAAATGTGGGTCTAAATTATACTGCAACATTTTAGATTTGGAATGATTAGATTGATAATAGGAAATATTAGAAAACTCTGTAATAATAGAACTAACACGCCGCAAAGACTCCAACTGATTGGTTAGCGTCAAAAGAATGTCATCCGCATATAATGAGATCTTGTATTGTCTTCTATTATAATGGATGCCCCTAATATTTTCATCTAATCTAATGGATTCAGCAAGCGGTTCTATCATAAGGGCAAAGAGTATAGGGGACAACGGACAGCCCTGTCTAGTACCATTAGAAATACGAAACTTATTTGAAAGGAAAAGATTCACCAAAATCCGTGCCGTGGGGGTAGAATATAATTTTAAAATTAAATTTAAAATTTTCCCATGAAAACCAAATTTGACAAGAGTAGCGGACATGTAACCCCAATGAATGCGGTCAAAGGCCTTTTCGGCATCTAAGGAGAGCAAAATGGTGGGCAGTTTCTCTTTTTCTACATAGGACAAAAGATTAAGTAATCTTCTAGTAGCATCTGAAGCCTGTCGAAGTTTAATAAATCCAACCTGATCCATATTAATTAAACTAGGGATTATTGGCAGCAATCGATTGACTGTAAATTTAGAAATGATTTTGGTATCAGTATTAATAAGAGAATTGGGCCTCTATTTAGAAATGTTTAAAGTAGTGTCTGTGCTCTTTGGGAGCAAGATAATGTTGGCTTCCAGCATTTCTTCCGGGATATTTGTTCCATTCAGAAAAGAATTTATGAGCTTGGTAATATAAGGGCATAGAGTTGTATCAAATGACTTGTAGTACTCATTATTAAACCCGTCAGGACCAGGTGATTTTTCTAACTTTAACTGTTTAATAACAGTCAATACCTCCTGTTCAGTTGCAGGCTGATTAATAATGTCCAAGTCTACCTTATCAATAACAGGAAGATGTAGTTTTTCTAAAAAGGTATTGATCAACTGTGAAGTAGGCTGAAATTGATTGGGGTTGTCTTTCAGATTATATAAATCTGAGTAGTAAGCTGCAAAAGCCTCAGCAATGTCGCCAGGATGTTTGCATAGTGAACCCGACTTGTTAATTGCCAGAATTCTCGTTTTTTTGTCTATCTTGTGTCACCCTCCGCAACATCAATTTACTTGGTTTATTAATAGAGTGATAAAAACATGTCTTACTAGCTAGTTGCAACTGATTGAACTCTCCAGCCAAGCAAGATATCAATTGTAGCCGCAGCTCCATTAGTTGTGAGTGAAGCCTTTGGGTTGGTCATAGAATCTGGAGGCTCTCTACTTGTGTTATTTCCTTACTTAAAGCTTTGATTTTTTCTGAAATTTTTTTACGATTCCTTTTGTTAAGTTCAATTAAAATCCCTCTGATAAATGTGACGACCTGATAGGCCAGGGCATCACACATTTTTTCCTGATACCCTTGTGAAAATAAAGCTAACTGGTTAAAGCAACAGTTTTGTGTTCTCCGGCTGTGCTCCCGTCTCCTGGAGCAGACATCTTTGACCTCCGGCATCCAGAAGCTTGTTTCTGCAGAGTTCCAGTGTCTCTGCCTTGGGCCATCCTCTTACATCCTGGACATTCCCTAGGGGCGGGGAGTTCAGGTTTCACACCCTGCTGTGGTGTTACCTTATTTTGTGACACCTGGTTACCACAGGGGCTATGAATGTACACGTCAGATAAACCAGCCCCATATTTTTCCATATATAACATCTGATGTCTGTGTACAAAGTATAGCGCATAAAGCATACAGGAGAATACATTATTGGCATGTGATATTGTGACTACAGTTACCAGATGTCATATATAGGATAATATGTGAGGATATACATTATATGAGTACATATATGTATATATTTATGACAGTGTATGTACAGTATAACATCTCATGTCTGTAGCACTGTATATTATATACCAGTCACCAGTGGCGTAACTAGAGTTTGATGGGCCCTGATGCGAAATTTGGACAGGGCCCCCCCTCCCCCTCCACATACCCCGACACTTAGGGTATGGGATAATGACACTGACACTCGGGGTACAGGATAATGACGCTGACACTTGGCTTTTACCCACAGCACCCAGGTTTCCCATGATCTGAAATCCCTCTATCAGCACCCAGCTTTGCTATGTTCTGATATCCATCTTTTCCTCGGCACCTAGCTTCCCCATGCTCCGCCATACATCTTACCCTCAGCACCCAGCTTTCCCATATCAGAGCATGGGAAAGCTGGGTGCTAAGAAAAGATGTACAGCAGAGCATGGAAAAACTGGGTGCTGAGGGAAAGAGCCTTTTCCCCCTCACCACAAAACATTACCATCCCATGCTTGTATTTTTGTCCTCCCTTGTATATAGTTCTCCAAATACTATAATGGCCCCCAGATAGCCTTCCATATAGTATAAAGGGTCCCACATAACCCTTCATATATTAGAATGCACCCCCATAGTTCTCCATGTATTACAATGCATTTCCCATAGTTCTCGATGTATTATAATTCACCTCATAGTTCTCCATATTTTATACTGCACCACAGTCCTCCATGTTTTATAATGCACCCCCATAGTCCATGTATAAGGTAGGTTCCATAGTCCTCCATATATTATAATGTAGCCCCCATAGTCCTATATGTATTATAATGCAGCCCCATAAATCATCATATTGTATTATGCAGCCCCATATTCCTCCATGTAAAATGCACCCCTATATTCCATGTATAAGGTGTCCTTCATTTTGTATAATCCAGCTCCATAGACCTCCATGTATAATGCACCCCTAGTCCATGTATAAGGTGTCCTTCATGTTTATTATGCAGTCCCATAGACCTCCATGTATCATGCAGCCAGCCCCCCCCAGGGCCTCAATGTGTCATGCAGCCAGCCCCCCCAGGTGTCATGCAGCCAGCCCCCCCAGGGCCTCCATGTGTCATGCAGCTAGCCCCCCCCAGGTGTCATGCAACCAGCCCCCCTAGGGCCTCTATGTGTCATGCAGCCAGCCCCACCAGGGTTTCCATGTGTCATGCAGCCAGCCCCCCAGCGCCTCCATGTGTCATGCAGCCAGCCCCCCCAGGGCCTCAATGTGTCATGCAGCCAGCCCCACCCCTGGGCCTCCATGTGTCATGCAGCCAGCACCACCAGGTGTCATGCAGCCAGCCCCCCCAGGGCCTCTATGTGTCATGCAGCCAGCCCCACCAGGGCCTCCATGTGTTATGCAGCCAGCCCCCTCAGGGCCTCTATGTGTCATGCAGCCAGCCCCACCAGGGTTTCCATGTGTCATGCAGCCAGCCCCCCCAGGGCCTCCATGTGTCATGCAGCCAACCCCCTCAGGTGTTATGCAGCCAGCCCCCCCAGGGCCTCTATGTGTCATGCAGCCAGCCCCACCAGGGTTTCCATATGTCATGCAACCAGCCCCCCCAGGGCCTCCATGTGTCATGCAGCCAGCCCCCCCAGGTGTCATGCAGCCAGCCCACTCAGGGCCTCTATGTGTCATGCAGCCAGCCCCACCAGGGCCTCCATGTGTCATGCAGCCAGCCCCCCAAGGACCTCCATGTGTCATGGAGCCAGCCCCCCCAGGGCCTACATGTGTCATGCAGCCAGCCCCCCCAGGGCCTCCATGTTTCATGCAGCCAGCCCCCCCCCCCCCCGGTGTCATGCAGCCAGCCCCCCCAGGGCCTCTATGTGTCATGCAGCCAGCCCCACCAGGGTTTCCATGTGTCATGCAGCTAGCAAAATAAAAAAACAAGTACCTCTCTTCTCCTTCTGACCCCTACGACTGCGGTAGTTACGCCCCTGCCCCCATATGTCACACACCCTGTGCTCCCCATACAGCCTGCACCCCCCATATCACACACACTACACCCTGATATGTCTCACACCCTGCCCCACATATCTCACCCTGCCTGTACGTCACATATTATCTGTGTTATGTATTGTTTTCCCAGATATACAATGTTATATGCATTGGACTGATCAACCCTTTTCCTGGCTGTAGTATATTACAAATTATATATTATATATACAGAACCATATATGGCATATAACATGTGATGACTTCTAACCAGTCTCATAGTTGATTAGTAGTGTAGTATGCTGCTTTATCTCCGAAATGGTGTGTTATTGCAGCAGACTGGGTGATGCTGGAGCAAATGCCCTCCCACTAAGTGTGGGAGGGCATTTGTGAGTGCGACCTAATCAGTGTGAAAGTTCAAGCTGCAGCAATAAATCTCAATGTGTCCACAGACCTGACAATACAGAAACCAGCCCTGGACTTAGGAGGTGAGCAGTATCCTATCACCTCCTCACTGCACAGAGAGGAGAAACCTCCAGCCTCATCACTATCTGTAGCTCATACTTACTGATGCTTCTTTTCATTTCTCTCACAAACTCCTCTCTAGCACAAAGAAGAAGCAGCCAGGCATGTTTCCTCCACAGTATGCAGTGTGGGCATATCTGCATTACTGTGATGCGGCCCTAATCGCCTGTTTGAAGACAGGCCAGAAGGGCAAATGCCCCTCTGCCTTCTGGCCAAGTCCACCTCTGGCTAGCATTTACCATTTGTGGGGCGAGCTCAGATCCTAAAGGGGGCTTTACACGCTACGACATCGCTAATGCGAACTCGTTGGGGTCACGGAATTGGTGACGCACATCCGGCCGCATTAGCGATGCCGTTGCGTGTGACACCTATGAGCGATTTTGCATCGTTGCAAAAACGTGCAAAATCGCTCATCGGTGACATGGGGGTCCATTCTCAAAAATCGGTACTGCAGCAGTAACGAAGTTGTTCCTCGTTCCTGCGGCAGCACACATCGCTCTCTGTGACGCCGCAGGAACGAGGAAGCTCTCCTTACCCGCCTCCCGGCCACACTGCTGAAGGAAGGAGGAGGGCGGGATGTTACGTCCTGCTCATCTCCGCCCCTCCAATTCTATTGGGTGGTGGTTCAGTGACGCAGCTGTGACGTCGCTGTGACGCTGAACGAACCGCCCCCTTAGAAAGGAGGTGGTTCACCGGTCACAGCGACGTCGCCGGGCAGATAAGTAGTGTGACGGGTCTGGGTGATGTTGTGCGGCACGGGCAGCGATTTGCCCGTGTCACACAACAGATGGGGGCGGGTACCCATGCTAGCGATATCGGTACCGATATCACAGTGTGTAAAGCGGCCTTTAGCCTTCTCCACACACAGTTCACTCCAGAGCTTATGTTCATGTATGTGCTTATGTCCTAAGGGGTTAACTCAATGTTCTAGACCAGACCATTACAGATTCAAAACCAGACCTAAATTAATGTGGCATAAAGTTTAGGTCGGGAAGGGATTGATAAACAAGAACAATGTAAAGCAATTAAATATTGGAATAGTTCCCCTTTAAAGTCCAAAAGGAATGATATCCTAATGCCACACCTGGGTCTTGAGTCACAAAACTGACAGAGTCATGGTGACCTGTTTTCACGGTGAGGCTGGACTCACACGAGCGTATGGCATCCAATGCGAGAGCATCGGATGCGATATGCTAATGTCCCCCGGCTCAGGCTCTGCTGCGAGCGTGAGCCGAGTGTCATGCGACTGTAACCAGATCTTGCAATCGGGTCACAGCTGTGAAGCTGAGTGCAGGCGCTGCGGAGGAGAGGGAGGGGTTAATCCACCCATCTCCTCCACTGTCAGCCTGTGCGTATATCGCACTGGACTGGGATAACATCCAAGTGCAGTCCGATGTATCTCTCGCATCCATTCACTTGAATGGGTGCGAGAGATACGACGGTAGCAGCAAAACGCAGCATGCTGCCGCTTTTCTCGCATCCAGAATCTGGATGCGAGAAAAGCTGAGCAACAGCTCGCACTCATAGAATAACATTGGTCCGAGTGTAATGCGAGAATTTCTCGCATTGCTCTCGTCCGTATTTGTCGCTCGTGTGAGCGTACCCTGAGTCCAATGTTACATAAAGAGCTGGTACGCCACCTGCTAGCAGATAAAGTTGAGTTAGTCCATGGCTGACATCTTTTCTGATGATCTGGAGAAATGATCACAGAAAAAGATATAAAACTTGTACAGGTAAAAAAAGCTTTACAAGAAAGCACAAATAGTAATTTATATGTCATTAGTAATGTTCACATTTCCAGATTATTGTATTTCACACTAAAGGATTTTCACAGTAAATGATAATGAAACCTACCATGACACTTCACTAATAAATTACACCACTTATTTATTTTGTGCGCAAAAAATGTTGGCACTTTATCAATAAAATATTGTTTTGGTAGAAGTATACTGTATAGTAAGCATTAGTAAAGAAATAATGAGTTAAATGTCTTAGACATGGGATCAGGAAGCAATAACCTATACCACTGTGTCA
This sequence comes from Anomaloglossus baeobatrachus, assembly GCF_048569485.1. Classification (NCBI taxonomy): domain Eukaryota; kingdom Metazoa; phylum Chordata; class Amphibia; order Anura; family Aromobatidae; genus Anomaloglossus; species Anomaloglossus baeobatrachus. Next base: position 363,999,822 of record NC_134358.1, read on the forward strand.
TTGGTTGGACAGCTTAATGTTTTCTCATGCTCACAGTGACCTTTCCTGTAAGATCATATAAACAGCTATGGGAATTGATTTTTTTATGTCACAAGTAGTTTTAAAATGAATCACATTTTAGTTAGATCTCCTACATTACTCTACTATTCCCAGTAGTCGAAAATGACCTATACTATTATACCACAGGCTGTACTATTGCCTAGATTATAAAACAGTTTATTCACAGCTCACATAAAAAGTCCTATAATAATCTAAATCATATTTAGGACCTTACTGCGGTATGGAGGACAATAGTAACCAATTTTATATATATATATATACATATATATATGTATATATATATATATATATATATATATATATATATATATATATATATATATATATATATATATAGTGTGGAAAATAAGTATTCGATTCACTGCTGATACTGCTAGTCTTCCTACCTACACAGAATGGAGAGGTGTGTAAATTATATCATAGGTACACTACAACAGTGACAGACAGAAGCCTCAAAAAATCCAGAAAATCACATTGAATGATTTGTAAATAATTAAAACTATGAAATGTGATCTCCATGGTTTAAAAGAGATTCATGCGTAAATATATAAAACAATTTTTTATTGATATTTTATTGATATATACAATTTAAAAAACAGGGAACATACTCCTATGAGGGAACATAAATAGCATGACAACCCAGAGTAAATGAATTCCTATGTATGAGGATCAGCATTCAACTACCGCAAGAAATAAATAAATACCGTGTACACATAATTACAATATACTATTTAAAAATATACACAGATCCAGCAAAATCAAAAGCAGGATAATAAAGTGCAACACAATGTATCTAATTGAGCTGGCACATAGATCTAACTGCTAGGCAAAAAAAATGCTTGCAGTGCAATTCGTAAAGTTTTCCATGATTATTACCTTACAATTGCAAGTAGTATGTGGGCTATGCACTAAGGTTTTTTTCCCTGGGAGTTAGATCTACAGTATGTGTTATAGCCAGGTCCATTAGATACAGTACAATCTGTTGCACCTTTTTTTTTTTTTTTTTTTATTGTAATATGTATTTGAATACTGGTCCTCACACATAGAAATTAATTTATTCTGGGCTGTCACACTATTTGTGTTCACTCATGGGAGTATGTTCTCTAGTTTTTATATTGTATTTTAATATATCGTTTTATATCTATATTTTTGCTTGAATCTATTTTAAACCATATAGACAGGGCCACCACTAGGAATGTCAGGGCCCCACACTGGCAAAATGTTTGGGCCCCCTTGAGACTCCGCCCAAACACCACCCCAGCTCTGCCTCTACCCCTTAAACCTTTCACAGTCCCACCGCCAGTCTTGGAAAAACTATGTGTGTATATATATATATATATATATATATATATATATATATATATATATATATATATATACATACATATACAGTACAGACCAAAAGTTTGGACACACCTTCTCATTCAAACAGTTTTCTTTATTTTCAGGACTCTGAAAATTGTTGTTCAAATTGAAGGCATCAAGACTATGAATTAAAATATGTGGAATGAAATACTCAAAAAAGTGTGAAACAACTGAAAATATGTCTTATATTCTAGGTTCTTCAAAGTAGCCACCTTTTGCTTTGATTACTGCTTTGCACACTCTTGGCATTCTCTTGATGAGCTTCAAGAGGTAGTCACCGGAAATGGTTTTCCAATAGTCTTGAATGAGTTCCCAGAGATGCTTAGCACTTGTTGGCCCTATTCCCTTCACTCTGCAGTCCTGCTCACCCCAAACCAACTCGATTGGGTTCAGGTCTGGTGACTGTGTCGGCCAGAACATCTGGCGTAGCACCCCATCACTCTCCTCCTTAGTCAAATAGCCTTACACAGCCTGGAGGTGTGTTTGGGGTCATTGTCCTGTTGAAAAATAAATGATGGTCCAACTAAACGCAAACCGGATGGAATAGCACACCGCTGCAAGATGCTGTGGTAGCCATGCTGGTTCTGTATGCTTTCAATTTTAAATAAATCCCCAGCAGTGTCACCAGCAAAGCACCCCCACACCATCACACCTTCTCCTCCATGCTTCACGGTGGGAACCAGACATGTAGAGTCCATCCGTTCACCTTTTCTACAAAGACACGGTGGTGGGATCCAAAGATCTCAAATTTGGACTCATCAGGTCAAAGCACAGATTTCCACTGGCCTAATGTTCATTCCTTGTGTTCTGTAGCCCAAACAAGTCTCTTCTGCTTGTTGCCTGTCCTTAGCAGTGGTTTCCTAGCAACTATATTACCATGAAGGCCTGCTGCACAAAGTCTCCTCTTAAAGGAGTTGTCCGACATAAACTCAAAAATTTTTGTTAAGCTAATCTGTGCTGTATTGTCATATAAAACACCCATACATTGTTATTTTTTGTTTTCTAACTTTTGTTCCTCTTGAATTATCCCTTTCTTCTCTGCAGCTCTTTGTTTACATTTAGCTCCAGCAAACATGATAACTTCCTGTGCAAAATCTCCCAGTCAGAGCTGGCACCGCCCGGCCTCAGTATCCAGCCCCACCTCAGTGTCCAGCCTCGCCCCCTTCCCGCCCTCTGCCCGCCCCCTGCACATGCATTCCCTGTCAGTATTCTGCCCCAGCACCTGACCTGTTATCACTACAGCATTGGAAATAACAGCCCCACATCGGGCTCTGCACCGCACACACAGATAGGGCTCTGCACCCCCCCACCACATAGGGCTCTGCACACCACACACACATATGGCTGTGCATCACACACACATTGGACTCTGCACCGCACACACACATATGGCTCTGCACCGCACACACACATATGGCTCTGCACTGCACACACACATATGGCTCTGCACCGCACACACACATATGGCTCTGCACCACACACACATTGGACTCTGCACCGCACACATCGGACTCTGCACCGCACACACACATAGGGTTCTGCACACCACACACACATAGGGCTCTGCACACCACACACATAGGACTCTGCACACCACAACCCACATAGGGCACTGCACCGCACACACACATAGGGCTCTGCACCGCACACACACATAGGGCTCTGCACCGCACACACACATAGGGCTCTGCACCGCACACACACACACATGGGGTTCTGCACCGCACACACACAAACATATAGGGCTCTGCACCGCACACACACAGTGGGCTCTGCACACCACACACACATATGGCTCTGCACCACATGCACATAGGGCTCTGCACCGCACACACACATAGGGCTCTGCACACCACACACACATATGGCTCTACACCACACACACATATGGCTCTGCACCGCACACACACATATGGCTCTGCACCACACACACACAGGGCTTTGCACACCACACACACATATGGCTCTGCACCACACACACATAGGGCTCTGCACACCACACACATATGGCTCTGCACCGCACACACACATATGGCTCTGCACCACACACACATAGGGCTCTGCACACCACACACACATATGGCTCTGCACCACACACATAGGGCTCTGCACCCCCACACACACATATGGCTTTGCACACACACATAGGGCTCTGCACCGCACACACACATAGGGCTCTGCACACCACACACATAGGGCTCTGCACCCCCCACACACACATAGGGCTCTGCACCGCACACACACATATAGCTCTGCACCGCACACACACATATGGCTCTGCACCACACACACATAGGGCTTTGCACACCACACACACATATGGCTCTGCACCACACACACATAGGGCTCTGCACACCCCACACATATAGCTCTGCACCGCACACACATATGGCTCTGCACCACACACACATAGGGCTATGCACACCACACACACACATATGGCTCTGCACCACACACACATAGGGCTCTGCACACCACACACACATAGGGCTCTGCACACCACACACACATAGGGCTCTGCACCGCACACACACATAGGGCTCTGCACCGCACACACACATATAGCTCTGCACCGCACACACACATATGGCTCTGCACTACACACACATAGGGCTTTGCACACCACACACACATTTGGCTCTGCACCACACACACATAGGGCTCTGCACACCACACACATATGGCTCTGCACCGCACACACATAAGGCTATGCACACCACACATACACATATGGCTCTGCACCACACACACATAGGGCTCTGCACACCACACACACATAGGGCTCTGCACACCACACACACATAGGGCTCTGCACACCACACACACATAGGGCTCTGCACCGCACACACACATATAGCTCTGCACCGCACACACACATATGGCTCTGCACCACACACACATAGGGCTTTGCACACCACACACACATATGGCTCTGCACCACACACACATAGGGCTCTGCACACCACACACATATGGCTCTGCACCGCACACACATATGGCTCTGCACCACACACACATAGGGCTATGCACACCACACACACACATATGGCTCTGCACCACACACACATAGGGCTCTGCACACCACACACACATAGGGCTCTGCACACCACACACACATAGGGCTCTGCACCGCACACACACATAGGGCTCTGCACCGCACACACACATATAGCTCTGCACCGCACACACACATATGGCTCTGCACCACACACACATAGGGCTTTGCACACCACACACACATATGGCTCTGCACCACACACACATAGGGCTCTGCACACCACACACATATGGCTCTGCACCGCACACACATATGGCTCTGCACCACACACACATAAGGCTATGCACACCACACACACACATATGGCTCTGCACCACACACACATAGGGCTCTGCACACCACACACATATGGCTCTGCACCGCACACACATATGGCTCTGCACCACACACACATAAGGCTATGCACACCACACACACATATGGCTCTGCACCACACACACATTGGGCTCTGCACACCACACACACATATGGCTCTGCACACCACACACACATATGGCTCTGCACCACACACACATAGGGCTCCGCACACCACACACACATAGGGCTCTGCACCGCACACACACATATAGCTCTGCACCGCACACACACATATGGCTCTGCACCACACACACATAGGGCTTTGCACACCACACACACATATGGCTCTGCACCACACACACATAGGGCTCTGCACACCACACACATATGTCTCTGCACCGCACACACACATATGGCTCTGCACCACACACACATATGGCTCTGCACACCACACAGGCATATGGCTCTGCACCACACACACATATGGCTCTGCACCGCACACACACATAGGGCTCTGCACACCACACACACATATGGCTCTGCACCACACACACATTGGGCTCTGCACACCACACACACATATGGCTCTGCACCGCACACACACATATGGCTCTGCACCACACACATAGGGCTCTGCACCCCCACACACACATATGGCTCTGCACCGCACACACACATAGGGCTCTGCACCGCACACACACATAGGGCTCTGCACCCCACACACACACATATGGCTCTGCACCACACACATAGGGCTCTGCACCCCTCACACACATATGGCTCTGCACCGCACACACACATAGGGCTTTGCACCGCACACACACATAGGGCTCTGCACCGCACACACACATAGGGCTCTGCACCGCACACACACATAGGGCTCTGCACCCCCCACACACACATATGGCTCTGCACCACACACACATAGGGCTCTGCACACCACACACACACATATGGCTCTGCACTTTACACACACATAGGGCTCTGCACCCTCCACACACATATGGCTCTGCACCGCACACACACACACACGGGGCTCTGTACCGACCCCCCCTACCCCCATAGGGAACACATGTAGGGAATACATACTCACCGATCCTCGGTCCCTGCCGCTCCTGCACGTTCGCACGCTGTCTGTGCTCTGGCCATATCCGCACAGTAGTGACGTCACCGCTGTCCTGAACTGTCAGACACAGACTGCATGGGCAGTGATGAGAAGCAGCGCTGCGCTCCCTCTCATCAACGCTTTCAAATATATCGGCAACTGTGATGCCGGTACATTTGAATGTGCGATCCTGAGCAGGGGGCCCGATGCTGGCGCTGACACCACGGCAGCCGCCGCCAGGCCCCTCCCCCAGGTCACGGACCCCACAGCAGTGCAGGGGGAGGTTGTGGGTAGAGTATGGGGTGCAGGGGAATGTGTGCGAGGGTGCAGGGAAGGGGGGCGGGGACTCCACGCACTGTATAGTCCAGCAGGGCGGCAACATGCTGTTTCCAGATTTGCATGTCAATATGGTATTGCCCATGTTGACACGAAATGACCGGAAACAGCAAAATCGCGGCAGGAGCAGTCACATGACCACTCTGAGCCTGGGGAGAGGGGCTGACAGCGGGGCAGGTAAGTGGTCTCTATATACTTACCTGCCCCAATGTAGCCCAATAGGGTAATAATAAAAAAAGCAAATTAAGCCGGATAACCCCTTTAACAGTTGTTCTAGAGATGAGAAGGTGCGTCCAAACTTTTGGTCTGTACTGTATATTTATATATATATATATATATATTATATACACAGTGGAACCTTGGATTAAGAGTAACTTGGTTTGAGAGCGTTTTGCAAGACAAGCAAAGCTTTTTACAAATTTGTAACTTGGTTTAAGAGCAATGCTTTGCAATAAGAGCAAATATTCACCATGCACACTTCTGGTTCTGTCCTTTCACCACACTCTGACCCGCTCTGGACATAACTTTCTGTAAATATGTACTGTATACTGTATACAATTGTACAGTACAGTATATACTATATAGCATGTCTATCAATTTGCATTTGTGGATAAAGTATTGTACTTTCTTATAGATAACCAGTGCAGCACATTACTTGTATTGTACCTCCCGCACACTAAAAATTCTATTGTAAGCTAATGTGCAGTTTAATTTGTTTTATATGTTTTTACTGTACAGTATTTTGTATTAGTGTACTTTAATATTTATATGAATACAGGACATTATTTTATATTACTGTAATAAGTTTGTATAAATATAGTAAATATTTTTGGGCTGTGGAACGAATTGTCTGTGTTATCATTATTTCCTATGGTAAAATTTGCTTTGATATAAGAGTATCATCAAATCAAATTCAAATTATAGTAAGGATGATCACTTATGAAAACCAGAAAAAAACTCTCTAAAACGTCACGTTTATTAATTCCATTAAAATGCTAAACTGATTCTAAGATACTGGAATAATATCCAAATATGCAAGTAAATAACAAGTCGTGATGTGTGATACTTAAGTGAGGTCCTGAATTAGGGCAGTGGGCAAGTTGTAAATAGGTTGTAAATAGGTTATTATATAAGGTATCACAATGATGGGATAAGGGGATCTAATATTCCCTGATGTTAATCCCTACCTAGCAACGGAGGTCAAGTACACCTTAATTTTTTGGGTGCCCCCCGTTCCTTGGCGGCTAGCCCTATTTGTCCCTGTCACTATTTCTGACCTAGAACCACCACCAAGTGCAGTGTGCTGGAGTGCTTACGTGGTCATGTGTCATGAGTCATTATTTATAAAAATATAATACAATTGTACCCAAATCTCATGTAAATATTAAGATTCTCAATTCTCAGTTTTAACAAATACCTATATGGCTATGAAACTGGGAAGATGCATGAAAATAAGGGTCTGAGCAAAAGATATGATGGACCTGAGGTCCTAGTACTTATCCTTATCAGAATTGATAACAACTTAACTGGTGCGGGTCCTTTTACTGATCTAAAATTAAAAAGCACAAGGATGCTACCAGTGACGGACTGTAATAGTCTAGATATATTCTCGAAACTAGTGGTGGGTGAGATCAGGAAAATTAAACTCAAAATAAGTAGCTGTGAACCCAATTTGACACCTAGTGAGAAGGAAGTCCCCAATAACCTGGAGAAAAATCAATTGATAACAATAAAACCCTCAGACAAAGGGGGCAATGTTGTAATCATGGACACACTAGACTATGTGAAAATGTGTACCAGAATTTTGTCTGATAGAGTCACATATGCTGTCCTCCCCTCGGACCCTACTAGGGAATTTATGTCGGAACTTGAAAGCATGACATCGAAGGCCTTGGAAAAATCCTTGATTTCTAGGGATGAATATAACTTTCTGAATAATCAATTTCCAACTATAGCTATGTTTTATTCGATCCCTAAGATCCATAAAGGGCTCCGTCCCCTTAAAGGATGCCCAATCGTGTCAGGCGTAGATGCGTTGGGACAGAACCCAGGCATATATCTTGATAGAGTACTTCGCCCGTTTGTTACAACACAACCGTCATAGATTAGAGACACTACAGACCTACTGTGTAAAGTGGATGGAATACATGTGGATGCTAATACCATCTTGGCATCCATTGATGTGGAACAGCTTTACAGCTGTATTCCACATGACAGGGGTGTGGAGGCGGCACAATTCTATCTCGATGCGAGAGGGAATCAATATAGGGAGCACAATGCCTTTGTGATTCAACTTCTCACATTCGTGTTGACCCGCAACTACTTTCTATTTAGTAACCGATTCTATCACCAGCTCAGGGGCACAGCAATAGGGAGCCCTTGTGCCCCCATCTATGCTAATATGTTCCTGGGCTGGTGGGAGGATAGGGTGGTCTTTGGGAACGAGGATGTCATATGGGGACCCCAGATTACATTCTGGGGTCGATACATTGATGACATCCTCGTCCTCTAGACGGGGGGTGCTAGAACCTTTCAGGAATTTGTTGCTAGCCTTAACATCAATCAGCTAGGCCTGAAATTCACATATGAGATAGGCGGGGACAGCCTGACTTTTCTGGACACAAAAATATTCAAATATGAGGATGGCACTTTGGGCACGAGCGTCCACCACAAACCAACAGCCCCAAACAGCCTCCTTAGGTGGGAAAGTCACCACCCTCTACCCTTACGCAAAGGAATACCTAAAGGACAGTTCCTTCGTGTTATAAGGAACTGTTCATCCCTTAGTGAATTTAAAAAGCAATACAGCAACTTGTGGACCGTTTTAGAGCAAGAGGGTATCCTTCACATGTCATCAAAACAGCCTATAGGTCAGCGCGAGATACCAACAAAAGAGACCTGTTGATTCCATGTTTGAGACCTATAACTGAGTCTATCACAAGACTTATAGGCTCATATGACGATCAGAATGACAGAGTCATCAGCATTCTGAGACGCCATTGGGGTATATTACAGGCAGACCCCGATTTGAAGGATTTTATTACCCCGTACCCAAGTGTCACCTACTGAAGGGGGAAAACAATAAAAGACATGGTGGTCCATAGTCACTTTGAACCGAAAAAAGGGGAAGGAACATGGCTGGATCGGAAACCGATTGGCACATTCAGATGCAGATCTTGTAGCTACTGCCCATACATTGACCAGACAAAAACTTTCTCTAATCTGACTACACGCAGAAGATTTTATATCAATAGCTTTGCTAATTATCGGACAGAGGGAGTTGTCTATAGATGCACATGCTTGTGCCCAATGAGCTATATTGGCAAAACCAAGCACCAGCTCCGTGTACGGATAGGGGAACACCTGGGGGACGTAGTGCACAAGCGAGATACACCTATTGCTAGACATGTGACACAATGCCACCAGGCTAACCTTAAATCTATCCAATTCCAGGTTATTGAGGTTTTATCGAAATCTCCAAGGAAGGGTAACTGGGATGAAAGAATCCTGCAGCGGGAGGCAAAATGGATCTATTTGCTTGATACACTCAAGCCCAAAAGCTTGAATGAAGTTCTCTGCTTCCCTAGTTTTATTTAATAGGCGTCACTTTTCCACCTCCTAATTCTTATATAAGAAAACCCCGATAAATTGCATGGAAGACTTTTTGTATCCAGGGAGGCACCTGGGAGAAGGGTGTCAATCTGTAATCGATATGAGTAATCTTTAAAATGACATGTTGAATTGCACTCCCCTCATCCCCCAAGAAGTGGGCGTATATAGTAAAAGGTCTGGGGACCCCCACATGTGTATATATATGTGTGTGAAAAAACGAAATATCATATATCTGGGATACGTTTCTCCCCAAAATATTCCTACCATTAATTAACATGCACGATACATAAGTTCACCCTAAGGTGCCATAACTAATTCACATCAATATAGATGGCACCTATTATTACCCTATAATTCTTTAATTAGAACATCACAGCAGTGACAGAATTAATGAAGTTGCTGTGACTAAATAGAATATGGACTGGCTGTGATAGATGAGACAACTCTTAAATCAGAGGTGCTTTTGATTGCAGAAATATCTAATTGATATTAACAACACTGACATAAGTGACATAATTTTTTTTCCTGACTGAGAAACTTTTTAAGACACATCTGCGTTTCTCAATATACTAAATAGGATAACTGAAGTGAGCACTAATATATATTATGAGTGCAAACCAAAAAAATACATAGTACATAAGGATAAGGCTGCACATCAAAGTTAGATAATAGTATAATGCTATAAGCATACCGAAAAACATTGAAGCATACAATGAAAAATGCCACTTGTTAACTTGAAAGTGTGAATAATGAAATGCATACCTGCCATGAATATTAGGAAAAAGGAGATACAGTGCCTACAAGTAGTATTCAACCCCCTGCAGATTTAGCAGGTTTGATAAGATGCAAATAAAGGCCCCGTCACACTAAGCAACATCGCTAGCAACATCGCTGCTAACGAACAACTTTTGTGACGTAACAGCAATGTTGCTAGTGATGTCGCTGTGTGTGACATCCAGCAACAACCTGGCCCCTGCTGTGAGGTCGCTGGTTGTTGCTGAATGTCCTGGGCCATTTTTTAGTTGTTGCTGTCCCGCTGTGAAGCACAGATCGCTGTGTGTGACAGCGAGACAGCAACAACTAAATGTGCAGGCAGCAGGAGCCGGCTTCTGCCGAGGCTGGTAACCACAGTAAACATCGGGTAACCAAGACGCCCTGTCCTTGGTTACCCGATATTTACCTTTTTTACCAGCCTCCGCCGCTCTCACTGTCAGTGCCGGCTCCTGCTCCCTGCACATGTAGCTGCAGGACACATCGGGTTAATTAACCCGATGTGTGCTGTAGCTAGGAGAGCAGGGAGCCAGCGCTAAGCAGTGTGCGCTGCTCCCTACTCTGTGCACATGTAGCTGCAGCACACATCGGGTAATTAACCCGATGTGTGCTGTAACTAGGAGAGCAGGGAGCCAGCACTCAGTGTGCGCTGCTCCCTGCTCTCTGCACATGTAACTTCGTGCGCTGGTAACCAAGGTAAATATCGGGTTGGTTACCCGATATTTACCTTAGTTACCAAGCGCAGCATCTTCCACGCGGCGCTGCTGGCTGGGGGCTGGGACACTGGTTGCTGGTGAGCTCACCAGCAACTCGTGTAGCGACGCTCCAGCGATCCCTGCCAGGTCAGGTTGCTGGTGGGATCGCTGGAGCGTCGCAGTGTGACATCTCACCAGCAACCTCCTAGCAACTTACCAGCGATCCCTATCGTTGTTGGGATCGCTGGTAAGTTGTTTAGTGTGACTGGACCTTAAGTTAGAGCCTGCAAACTTCAAACAAGAGCAGGATTTATTAACAGATGCATAAATCTTACAAACCAACAAGTTATGTTGCTCAGTTAAATTTTAATACATTTTCAACATGAAAGTGTAGGTCAATTATTATTCAACCCCTAGGTTTAATATTTTGTGGAATAACCCTTGTTTGCAATTACAGCTAATAATCGTCTTTTATAAGACCTGATCAGGCCGGCACAGGTCTCTGGAGTTATCTTGGCCCACTCCTCCATGCAGATCTTCTCCAAGTTATCTAGGTTCTTTGGGTGTCTCATGTGGACTTTAATCTTGAGCTCCTTCCACAAGTTTTCAATTGGGTTAAGGTCAGGAGACTGACTAGGCCACTGCAACACCTTGATTTTTTCCCTCTTGAACCAGGCCTTGGTTTTCTTGGCTGTGTGCTTTGGGTCATTGTCTTGTTGGAAGATGAAATGACGAACCATCTTAAGATCCTTGATGGAGGAGCGGAGGTTCTTGGCCAAAATCTCCAGGTAGGCCGTGCTATCCATCTTCCCATGGATGCGGAACAGATGGCCAGGCCCCTTGGCTGAGAAACAGCCCCACAGCATGATGCTGCCACCACCATGCTTGACTGTAGGGATGGTATTCTCGGGGTCGTATGCAGTGCCATCCAGTCTCCAAACATCACGTGTGTGGTTGGCACCAAAGATCTCGATCTTGGTCTCATCAGACCAGAGAACCTTGAACCAGTCTGTCTCAGAGTCCTCCAAGTGATCATGAGCAAACTGTAGACGAGCCTTGACATGACGCTTTGAAAGTAAAGGTACCTTACGGGCTCGTCTGGAACGGAGACCATTGCAGTGGAGTACGTTACTTATGGTATTGACTGAAACCAATGTCCCCACTGCCATGAGATCTTCCCGGAGCTCCTTCCTTGTTGTCCCTGGGTTAGCCTTGACTCTTCGGACAAGCCTGGCCTTGGCACGGGTGGAAACTTTCAAAGGCTGTCCAGGCCGTGGAAGGCTAACAGTAGTTCCATAAGCCTTCCACTTCCGGATGATGCTCCCAACAGTGGAGACAGGTAGGCCCAACTCCTTGGAAAGGGTTTTGTACCCCTTGCCAGCCTTGTGACCCTCCACGATCTTGTCTCTGATGGCCTTGGAATGCTCCTTTGTCTTTCCCATGTTGACCAAGTATGAGTGCTGTTCACAAGTTTGGGGAGGGTCTTAATTAGTCAGAAAAGGCTGGAAAAAGAGATAATTAATCCAAACATGTGAAGCTCATTGTTCTTTGTGCCTGAAATACTTCTTAATACTTTAGGGGAACCAAACAGAATTCTGGTGGATTGAGGGGTTGAATAGTAAATGACACTCTGAATAAACTTTTCACAATTTAAAAAAAAATAAAAAAAGAAATAACATTCTTTTTTGCTGCAGTGCATTTCACACTTCCAGGCTGATCTACAGTCCAAATATCACAATGCCAAGTTAATTCCGAATGTGTAAACCTACTAAATCTGCAGGTGGTTGAATACTAGTTGTAGGCACTGTATTTAGCAATCGCATTGATCAATGTAACTGAGCCCCAAAACCTCGTCAAAGTATATCTCTATATTGGGGTCCCCAGCTCTATGACCCTAACTCTGTGTCATCTCATTGCAATTAAAAACTGCTGTGTGTGGAGAGGGGTAACCAAGGACATTCTTATATAGGAGATGGAAAAAAACGTGGGTCACTGCCCAGTGACGATCAGGTGGGCGGATTTTTTAGTAACTAGCCACCTATGTATGAGCGGGGAACCCAGCGCTGACACCACCCATATATGTAGATGAGGGGTGGAGCACAGCGTCCCACAGAGATCGCTGTTTGGTGACGCTTAGGGAGATGAATATACAGTTAGGTCCAGAAATATTTGGACAGTGACACAATTTTCGCGAGTTGGGCTCTGCATGCCACCACATTGGATTTGAAATGAAATCTCTACAACAGAATTCAAGTGCAGATTGTAACGTTTAATTTGAAGGTTTGAACAAAAATATCTGATAGAAATTGTAGGAATTGTACACATTTCTTTACAAACACTCCACATTTTAGGAGGTCAAAAGTAATTGGACAAATAAACCAAACCCAAACAAAATATTTTTATTTTCAATATTTTGTTGCGAATCCTTTGGAGGCAATCACTGCCTTAAGTCTGGAACCCATGGACATCACCAAACGCTGGGTTTCCTCCTTCTTAATGCTTTGCCAGGCCTTTACAGCTGCAGCCTTCAGGTATTGCTTGTTTGTGGGTCTTTCCGTCTTAAGTCTGGATTTGAGCAAGTGAAATACATGCTCAATTGGGTTAAGATCTGGTGATTGACTTGGCCATTGCAGAAGGTTCCACTCTTTTGCACTCATGAACTCCTGGGTAGCTTTGGCTGTATGCTTGGGGTCATTGTCCATCTGTACTATGAAGCGCCGTCCGATCAACTTTGCGGCATTTGGCTGAATCTGGGCTGAAAGTATATCCCGGTACACTTCAGAATTCATCCGGCTACTCTTGTCTGCTGTTATGTCATCAATAAACACAAGTGACCCAGTGCCATTGAAAGCCATGCATGCCCATGCCATCACGTTGCCTCCACCATGTTTTACAGAGGATGTGGTGTGCCTTGGATCATGTGCCGTTCCCTTTCTTCTCCAACCTTTTTTCTTCCCATCATTCTGGTACAGGTTGATCTTTGTCTCATCTGTCCATAGAATACTTTTCCAGAACTGAGCTGGCTTCATGAGGTGTTTTTCAGCAAATTTAACTCTGGCCTGTCTATTTTTGGAATTGATGAATGGTTTGCATCTAGATGTGAACCCTTTGTATTTACTATCATGGAGTCTTCTCTTTACTGTTGACTTAGAGACAGATACACCTACTTCACTGAGAGTGTTCTGGACTTCAGTTGATGTTGTGAATGGGTTCTTCTTCACCAAAGAAAGTATGCGGCGATCATCCACCACTGTTGTCATCCATGGACGCCCAGGCCTTTTTGAGTTCCCAAGCTCACCAGTCAATTCCTTTTTTCTCAGAATGTACCCGACTGTTGATTTTGCTACTCCAAGCATGTCTGCTATCTCTCTGATGGATTTTTTCTTTTTTTCAGCCTCAGGATGTTCTGCTTCACCTCAATTGAGAGTTCCTTAGACCGCATGTTGTCTGGTCACAGCAACAGCTTCCAAATGCAAAACCACACACCTGTAATCAACCCCAGACCTTTTAACTACTTCATTGATTACAGGTTAACGAGGGAGACGCCTTCAGAGTTAATTGCAGCCCTTAGAGTCCCTTGTCCAATTACTTTTGGTCCCTTGAAAAAGAGGAGGCTATGCATTACAGAGCTATGATTCCTAAACCCTTTCTCCGATTTGGATGTGAAAACTCTCATATTGCAGCTGGGAGTGTGCACTTTCAGCCCATATTATATATAATTATATTTCTGAACATGTTTTTGTAAACAGCTAAAATAACAAAACTTGTGTCACTGTCCAAATATTTCTGGAACTAACTGTATGTTTTAATGAATACCGCCCAATACCGGCGGGAATTTTGAAAACGGAAGTGGCAGGCTATGGATCTGGGGGTTGTGAATCCCTACGCCTTAAATATACGAATCTAGCACGCGCATCAGTCATATGGATTTGATGCTACAGTGAAACGTTACCATTGCAGGCACTCACTGTTTACAGAGCCTCCCACAGTATTGCTGACCTGGGAGGAGGTCTCATTTCACGTCCAGCACCTGATAGGGTGATTCAGGACACCAACTGGACCCACATAAAGACAACACAATGTTATCTAATTCATGACCAAAAAAGAAAAAATGAGGAGGTATGTGCAATTCAATATGGGTCATGTGATAATGAATCTTATATATATCTAAAAGAACGATAATCTCTTTATTATAGATTGATGGCCCAAATTGACTAGAGACATTTTGATATATATACATCCCCTGTTGAACCCCAAAACGTTGGGGGGAAACGCGTCGGGATTCAAGATTAGTCCTGGCAGGATAAGTACTAGGACCTCAGGTCCATCATATCTTTTGCTCAGACCCTTATTTTCATGTATCTTCCCAGTTTCATAGCCATATAGGTATTTGTTAAAACTGAGAATTGAGAATCTTAATATTTACATGAGATTTGGGTACAATTGTATTATATTTTTATGACTTATGACTCATGACACATGACCACGTAAGCACTCCAGCACACTGCACCTGGTGGTGGTTCTAGGTCAGAAATGGTGACAGGGACAAATAGGGCTAGCCGCCAAGGAACGGGGGGCACCCAAAAAATTAAGGTGTACTTGACCTCCGTTGCTAGGTAGGGATTAACATCAGGGAATATTAGATCCCCTTATCTCATCATTGTGATACCTTATATAATAACCTATTTACAACCTATTTACAACTTGCCCACTGCCCTAATTCAGGACCACACATCACGACTTGTTATTTACTTGCATATTTGGATATTATTCCAGTATCTTAGAATCAGTTTAGCATTTTAATGGAATTAATAAACGTGACGTTTTAGAGAGTTTTTTCTGGTTTTCATATTTGATATAAGAGTAACCTGGTTTATATATACCCTGTTTCCCCGAAAATAAGACATTTTTTTTTGCCCTGAAAAAAGCACTATGTCTTATTTTCAGGGGGTGTCTTATTCTCGAGGAGACATGGTTGGGGTAAGTTTACCACCCACAAAAAGCAGACCGCCCCCCATCCCAGGATCATCATACTTACCAGCCCAGGGCGTCTGTATTGCTCCCAGATCCTTCTGTGATCTCCCATCAGGTACGCTGCATGCCTCCCCTGTGTCTGGCTGACTTTAAATCTCACACACACACACACTTCTCCCTGTGATCTCCCTGCAGCTGTGCTCCCCTGCGTCTGGCTGACATCAGATCTCACACACACACACACACGTCAGATCACACTCACTCACTCACTCACAAACACACACCCACCCCACGATCCCAGCAGCTTTGCTGCACACCGTGCTCCTCTGCCTCCTGCCAACACTCACAGATCCGATCGCTTACGTTCACACACAGTCACACATCAGACAGAATACAAGCACACATCTGATCGCATACACTCACACACACCCCACTTCTCCCTCTGCCCTCCGGTGGGCGGTCCCAGCAGCTGTGCTGCACGCCGTGCTCCTCTGCCAACACTCACAGATCCGATCGCATACACTCACACACACACACTCACACATCAGACAGCATACACGCACACATTCGATCGCATACACTCACACACACACTGACGATATCACACATACGCGCTCACACACTCACAACATCCGGAGATACCTCATGCTTCTGGCTATGTGATCCTCTGGCAGGTCCTGGAAGGTCACTGCACGCACAGTATCGCCGCCGAGAAGCAAGCGATATCACTGGATGTTGTGAGTGTGTGGATGCGATCTGATGTGTGTGTGAGGTGTGTGTGAGAGTGAGTGAGTGTGATCTGATGTGTGTGTGTGTGTGTGTGTGTCTGTGTTTCGCCGCTGCAGGACCTTGATGCGCTCACCTGCTCCCAGTCGGCTTCTGGTGAGTATGATCGGGGGTCCTCTTTCTTCTGTCTTCTCTCTTCTGGTGGTGCCCGCTGCCTATAATGAAGTGTCCTGCAGTGTCTTTAACTCTTTCACCACTGCATGACACTTCATTATTGACCGCAGCTATGTCTTATTTTCAGGGGATGTCTTATATTAAAGCTTCCCCGAGAACTCCTGGGATGTCTTATTTTCGGGGGATGTCTTATTTTCAGGGAAACACGGTATATATATATATATATATATATATATATATATATACGCACATACAGTCATGGTGTTAGCAACCTTGAAATTCCAGAAATTGAAGTATTTCCCTTAGAAAATTAATAATGCACCCTCTACACTGCTCCTCCCCATAATACACCCTCTACACCACCGCTCTCCATAACACACCTTCCACACCACCTCTCTCCATAATACACCCTCTACACCACCCCTCTCCATACTATGCCTTCTACACTGCCCCTCTCCATAACACACCTTTTACACTGTCCCTCTCCATAATACACCTTTTACTTTGCCCCTCTTCATAATACACTTTCTACACCACCACTCTCCATAATATACCATCTATACTGCCTCTCTCCAAAATATACCCTCTACATCACCTCTCTCCATAATACACCCTCTACATTGCCTCTCTCCATAATACAACGTCTACACTGCCTCTTTCCATAATATCTCTCCCACACTACCCCTATGTACTGTATAATGTCCTCCACACACTCGGCCTCTGTGTATAAAATTTCTCCCACACACACTGCCTCTGAACATATATTATCCCTCACACACTGTCGCTCTATATAATTTCCCTCACATACGCTGACCCTCTCTATACTATACCCCCACACAAGCTTCCCCTCTTTATAATATCCTCACACACACACTGACCCTCTGTATATCAACCCACATACACTACCCCTTTATATAGCAAATTATAAGAAAAATAGAGCTTACCTGCTTACTGTCCATGAGATATGAGAAATAAATCTGGAGGATGCAGGAAAAAAAGGCTGGTGCAGCTCAAGACAGACATAGGAGAAAAAGGACTACATAGGTAAGGATGGTTGACCTCGAGGAGATCAACATCCAACACCCCGGAGACACCATCATGTGTTTCTCAAAGCAGTGACACTAGAACAAGGCCCCCAGGAAAATATGCTAAACAAGAATGCCGCGGAGACACCATCATATGTTTCTCAACGTTGGCAAGAAACTAGCCAGGTCTTTCACCGGGAAGGAACAACCACGGGAAGGGCAGTCTCCAGTCAAGGAAACCGCCTATACCAAAACATGGTATCCATCCACAGACAGCTGTTTTGGGGTATTTGCCCCTCATCAGTGTGGAGTAGGAAACTGGCTAGTGGGAGCAATGTCTAGTAGAAGACTACATAGGTAAGGATTGTTGACCTTGGGGAGATCAACATCCAACATCGCCGAGACACCATCACGTGTTTCTCAACGCAGTGACACTAGAACAAGACCCTCTGGGAAAATATGCAAAACAAGAATGCTATGGAGACACCATCACATGTTTCTCAATGCTGGCAGGAAATTAGCCAGGTCTTTCAATGGGAAGGAGCAACCACGGGAAGGGCAGTCTCCAGTCAAGGAAACCACCTATTCCTAAACATGGTATCCATCCACAGACCACTGTTTCGGGGTATTTTCCCCGCATCAGCGTAGAGTAGGAAACTGGCTAGTAGGAGCAATGCCTAGTAGAAGACTACATAGGTAAGGATGGATGACCTTGGGGAGATCAACATCCAACACCGCGGAGACACCTTATTCCTTCCCATAATACACCCTCTACACCACCCTTCTCCTTAACACATCTTCCACACCACCTCTCTCCATAATACACCCTCTACACCACCCCTCTCCATACTATACCTTCTACACTGCCCCTCTCCATAACACACCCTTTACACTGTCCCTCTCCATAATACACCTTTTTCACTGCCCCTCTTCAGAATTCACCTTCTACACCGCAACTCTCCATAATATACCCTCTATACTGCCTCTCTCCATAATACACCCTCTACACCACCTCTCTCCATAATACACCCTCTACATTGCCTCTCTCCATAATACACCTTCTACACTTCCTCTTTCCATAATATCTCTCCTACACTACCCGTATGTACTGTATAATGTCCCCCACACACTCGGCCTCTCTGTATAAAACTTCTCCCACAAACACTGCCTCTGAATATATATTATTCCCCACACACTGCTGCTCTATATAGTATCCCTCACATACGCTGCCCCTCTGTATACTATACCCCCACACAAGCTTCCCCTCTTTATAATATCCTCACACACACACACACACACTCTGACCCTCTGTATATCAACCCCATACACTACCCCTACATATAGTAAATTATAAGAAAAATAGAGCTCACCCGCTTAGTGTCCATGAGATATGAGAAATAAATCTGGAGGATGCAGGAAAAGAAGGCTGGTGCAGCTCAGGACAGACATAGGAGAAAAAGGAGTCTGCACAAACCATCCGGTAATGTTCTTTATTTATAAATTCATGATAAAAATCATACACATGGGATGGCGAAGGATAAAAACACTGATGCGTTTCAAGTACGTAATGCACTCTTAATCATAGCAAATTCACAGTGGTTACACACAGTACATTTATATACAAAGAAACCAATGAACAATGAAATACGTGTGACAGTTAATTAGCTATATACATTTCATGTGGAGAAGCACAAAAAAAACAAAAAATAAAGGGAGACCCAAGCTGCAAAAATTTAATTAAGTTAAATAACCTATGCTACATTAAGCATTATTCTACTGTATGTTAATAAAAATGGTAATTTCTGAAGTTCATTTCACTAGAAAATGTAGTATCTAAAGATAATATCCAAAATGCTTCATGGAGCAACAATTGTTTCTGCCAGCTACTACCACGTATTGGTTTCTTAACCATTTCAATACAATAGAATCTCAGATTGGCATACACCGCATTGTGCATTGTAACAAAATGTTTAGTAACACCACCAGAGTAAGTGACATTTTTCTTTTCAATATTAGAGCTATGCTTAGCTATATGTCGCGGGCAGGGAGGAGGGTGTCAGCACACCGCGCTCACCCCTTCTGCTCGGGTCCGGCAGATGCTCAGTGGTGGCTCGAGCGGTGGGCCGGATCCCGGGGTTTCTCGAGCGACACTCCTCGCCCGTGAGTGAAAGGGGGTTGTTGGGTGTGGGGATTGTTATAGTTCGTGACGCCACCCACGGTTGTGGTGATTTCACCACCGCTGCTCTGTACGGGGCTCCCGGGGATGGTGATGCGGAGCAGCCAGTTGTTGTGTTGCCCCTCCGTGGGTAGGGGTGGTGATCCCGGGGCCCGGTGATGGAGAAGTAGGTGCGGGGCCCGATGGGCGCAGGGACGCGGGGGCAGCGCTGTGCCTTGCGGCACTGTGGTACTCACTCAGCCTGAGACGTGACACAGTTTTTATGGTAAACCAAACGGCTGGTAGGACGGTCCCACAGACGGCTGCACCTGCACTCCCGGTAGGTGACGGTGATGTCCCTCTTCCTTGCACCTATGGTTGACTTGTGGTAGCGGTGGATTCCCTCCGGTTACCCGCTCCCCGACTGCAATCTGGGCCGGAGGAGCTCTACACTTTGCCCGCAGGCGCTGGCCCTGAGAAACTGGTGCCGTGGCGGTGGCGGTGTCTCTCCAATACGGGTTGGGCTGTTGCCTTCAATCGGGACTTGGTTGTTGGGGGATCTGCGTCCCCGTCACTGACGGATTTGGCAAATCTGGCGACTCCTAGCCTTGCCGGGGTCCGAGAGGCCCCTGCCCTGGTGCTGACTGTCCTTCGGAACACTGCTCCAGACCTCCGGGCACACAGCCAACGGGGTCCTTCCAGGAACTTCCAAACGGTCCCCCTCCAGACAGTCACCGCCGTCGCTGACCTTGCTGTTCTGGCCCTACACAAAGCTGGACCCTTCAGGCTTTCTTTCTTTACTGTCACTTCACTTGCTTTCCTCCTTTTCCACTTTTCTGCTTTCACTTTCTTAACTCCTCTACTTAGCTCCTCACACTTGCCCTGCCCGGGCTTCTCTGTTGTTTACTCAAGCTCGTCCCTGAGCTATCTGCCTGGTTTTTCCCGCCTCCAGAGTTGTGAGCTCCTCGGTGGGCGGAGCCAACCGCCTGGCCCACCCCCTGGTGTGCATCATCAGACTCCTGGAGGAAGGCAACAAGGATTTGTGGTTAGCATTGATGTGCCTACCTGGAGTGTGGGGTGGGGTGGTGTTGTGACCTGTGTCCCCTGGCTTGCCCAGGGCGACACATATACGATTCTTTATTTTTCATGTGGTACATCCTACACATTTCATACAACATTCGGTGCATTCCACACAACACATAATAGATATTATCTGTAGTTAATACCATTTGATAGCACAAATTCATAAGTTTTATTTTTTGCCATGGAACAAACATTACAACGACTGCCTGCACATTTGTGGAAAACTTTGACATCAAGCAACATTGCAACTATATTTGTTCCACAGAAGAGACTTGGTGAGAGAATTTATGATTTTATACTATAAAATGGTATTAACTATACAATTCCAGAGTTTATTGAGACAGTCACCACATTGTGTATTGTGTGGAATGCACCAATTATCGTACAAAATCTGAAGGATGTACCACACCAAAATTAATAAAGCGTATAGCTGAGCATATCTCTAATATTGAAAAGAAAATTGTGAGAGGAGTATTTCTTTTCATTTATTCAAACAAATGATGACTAATGGTGTACAGTTTTTATGTTACATAACTTGCTTGCTGATAATTTGCTACTGACAGTTTCAAATTAAAATTTAAAACACCACCACCTGAATCTTGTAGCAGGAATCATACTTTTTGATGAATTCTATATCTAACTTATAACTGACGTAGCTACCATAAACATTACCTCAAACTTGGGCCCCCTAGATTTGAACAGTCAAACTCTGATCTCTTATATGAACAATAGAGATGAGTGGATCTTCCGAAATTCGAATTTGCAGTGCCTATCGAGTTTTGACCCCCAAATTTTATTTGCAGCAAAGAAATTCACTCAAATTTCAATATAGGAAATGAGAAAAAGAGAATAAGACTAGGGATGAGCGAACTCGAACTGTAAAGTTCTGGGTTTGTACCAGATGCCTAATGTCCGGGGCTCGAACTCGAACACAGACTTTTCACAGAAATCTCCGAGTTTGGAGTTTGGGTGCTGTTCGATTGCTGAAAAATGTTTGTTGAAAGGCTGCAGCACAGTCAATCAACAGGCTTTTCGGCATAGGGAAGATACCTGTACGCTATTGGGAGCAAAATAAATAAAAAAAAATAACATGGGGTCCAGTTTATTTTTGATAACCAACCAAGATAAAGCAGACAGCTGAGGGCTGTAGCCCACAGCTATCTGCATTACTTGCACTGGTTATCAAAAATAGGGGGGAACCCATATCATTATTTTTTACTTTATTCCCTATCTACATTTGTTTGCAGAGCAATTGTCTTTCTCTTATCCTGATTTTGCTTTCTTTTACAGACCCCTTGCCCTAGCCCTTACTATGACCATTTTACAGCCATTTTACAGCATTAAAGTTTGGGTCCCCATTGACTTACATGGGGTTCCGAACCAAATTTTTAACTAAAGTCTGGCTGAAGCTGGCAAACCCAAACATCCACGGGTCTTCTCATCCCTAAATGAAACTAGCATTGTGAGGTAGTGAGCAAAGCAATGAAAGATGACATTAGCATGCTTTGTGATGGTGCCAGTCAAAAAAGATGGGGTTCCGATTATGTTCATTATGATATCTCTTCTATTTACTTATGTAATTTGGAAACGCAAACCACTATATGGAGTTACTGTTACAGTTGCCGAGGTGCAGCAAGCGTCTGGGAGTGGACCCACTAGGCTGTACACCAGACTCCCCTGGAGGAGCTAACCATTAGCGAACCCCTATACAGGGATTATCTGGCTCAAACCCAGGGTGCCTAAATGCATGACTGCCAGGAACCAGTGGAGGTAGACTCTAATGGAGTGGAAAAGTCTCTTAACGACCAGTACTGGATTTGCTTGGATGTAATAGCACGGAGATGATGACTGAGACTTGCAAGCATGAAGGTGGTGGCTCAGACGTGGCGGCACAGAAGTAATGGCTCAGACGTGGCATCACAGAGGTAGTGGCTCAGATGTGGCAGCATGGAGGTGGTGGCTCAGACGTGGTAGCATGAAGGTGGTGGTAGTGAGTAGGCTCTAGGATGAGCCACAGGTTAGAAACACGAGACTTGTGCTAGGACATACAACAAGCAGAACTAGACATGGTAGCGTAATGGGACCTGAGAAATAGCAACGTAATAATTAATAGGCAACACTGCTCAGGCATCTCCCCTAAGGGGAGGCAGACTTAAATACATTTAGCGTAAAGGGTGACCTTAGGAAACAGTTCCGGGTAATGAAACACCAGCCCTTTAAGAAAGGGGCATGGCTGCACGCACCCTACGGGCACTCACAGAAGGCCTGCACATGGCCTGAAAGCAGGAGGAGGCTGCGTCAGACCCCAGGGCAGGAGAGAAGCATGTGGAGCCACTGGGCAGGTGAGAGCAGCAACCTCACAAAGGCATGGGAGTGGAGGTGTGTGGGGGTGCCCTGCTGGGACGAGGACTGGGCACTGCAGATACAAACCGAGTCTACAGGGTTTTATGGGGAAGCAAGCATTGCCATCTGGGAACGCTGAGATCTGCCTGGCCACCAATGTACAAAATATGATAATCATATAGGTGTCACAACTTCAGTATTGAGGAGAAGCAAGTGTAGCCATAATAAACTACATTAGCCCTCTCAATGATGTTGCCAGGCAAGTTTTATGTTATATTGGGTGAATCGTGAGTCAAATCCCAAAGTGTTCAAATTTTCCAGGAAGGGCGAATTTTAGGAAATTCAACTCGAACTTGATCAACTATGAATCAATCCACTCATTTCTACCAACAGTGTTCTGCATTGTGAAAAATTAACCGTAAGATGCTTGTTTGTAGAATGCAATGATCTTCAAAATCATGTTCTCAGGAACACATCATTTCTGTGTAAACAGATGTGCTATCAGTCCAATGTTTCTGCACACAGAACAGTCATGTTAATGATTGGTTTGTACATAAAACGTTCACCGATATCTCTAACAACCTATTAAATAAACACCTTATTCTTGAAGTTTATTTCATGTGTATGCAATCTTGATGCAACAGAAAATTGTTCCTTGTTCCTTATTTTCATTTGTTACAGAAGTTGTAGAAAATCTAATTAATAATGAAAAAAAGAAGGCCGACTAAAGTTTTAGGCTAAATTCACACTTTTGTTGTTTTGCATCAGTCACAATCCGTTTTGTGACTGAAGTGACTGATGTGTTGCAGATTGTGGTACAACTGATGGGACGGATTCGTTAAAAAAATGGATCCATTAGGGTATTTTCACACATCCGGTTAATGCTGTCAGGTACAATCCGGTGTATGCCTGATGCTACGGAGCCGGCGCAGATTGTGGTAAAACTGATGTGACGGATCCTGTAAAAAAGCGGATCCGTTGTAGCAGTTTGTACTGAGAATCCAGCTGTGGCCGTAACCTGAGGGATGTCCCGCTGATCTTGCGGCTCACTTCAGTCACTCGTACTACTTGCTGTCACAGTTGGAGGATCCAATGGTGGCCGCAGGTAACCTGAGTGATGTCACCACTGACAGCGAGACTCACGTTAGATGCTCTGTGGAGCTCATAGGAGCGGCGGTGCTCTACTGCTGCTCCTGTCAGCTTCCGATGTAGCACAGATGAAAGCATCTTAGGACCTCTTGTGGATTACGCCGGACCTGGAGGGATATTTGGGGAGTAATAAAGTGGTGAAAGAGGGTGTTTTTTGTCTTTTATTTCAAATAAAGGATTTTTTGGGTGGGTGTGTGTTTATTTTCTTTAACTTACAGGTTAATCATGGGGGGGTGTCTCATAGATGCCTGCCATAGTTAACCTAGGACTTAGTGGTAGCTATGGGCTACCATTAACTCCTTATTACCCCGATTAGCACCGCACCTGGGCTATTCGGGATGCGCCAGGTAGAGTCCTGGGAATGTCGCATCTAATGGATGCAGCAATTCTGGCCAACTGCTGGATGATATTTTTAGGCTGGGGGGCACCCCATAATGTGTGGCTCCCCATCCTGAGAATTCCAGCCCTCAGCAATGTGGCTTTACCTTGGCTGGTATCAAAATTGGGGGGGACCGCACGTCGGTTTTTTTTTAATTATCTATTTATTTTTTGTACTGCATGCTATAGACCCGCCCATCGGCAGCTCTGATTGGTTGCAGTGAGACAGCTGTCACTCGGCGAGGGGCGGGTCTGACTGAAACCAATCATAGGTTCCAGTGGGCGGGGAAGCAGTGAATACGAAATGGAATAATGAGCGGCCGGCATTTTCAAAAGCAGGAGAAGCCGCTGGAGCAGTGTGACAGCCATGCAGCGCCAAACCGCGATCGGTGAGTATGAGAGAGGGGGTGAGAGGGAGATACCGACCGACAGATTGAGAGAGACCGACAGAGAGACCAACCGACAGAGAGACCGACTGACAAATAGAGAGAGAGACCGACTGAGAGAAAGAGAGAGACCAACACCAACAGAGAGAGAGAGAGAGGGAGAGAGAGATATTTTCTAACCAGAAAGGAATTTACACATCTGAGCATGCTCTGTTGATAAAATACGGAACCGTCGCCGGAATCATTTGATGGTTTGGATGGATTCAGGCGTCCATAGGCTTCCATTATAACTAACGATGGATGCCGACGGAATCCTGCGCACTGTATTTTTCCCACGCTAAAAAAAACATTACATTCTGCGTTGCTTCCGCCTGACGGTCAGTCATTCCATGACTGATCAGTCACATAGCAGATGCAACGCAGGGCCGTCAGTCACAATCCGTCCTTTATACAAGTCTATAGGGAAAAACGGAATCTTG
Organism: Anomaloglossus baeobatrachus; assembly: GCF_048569485.1. NCBI lineage: Eukaryota > Metazoa > Chordata > Amphibia > Anura > Aromobatidae > Anomaloglossus > Anomaloglossus baeobatrachus. The sequence goes on from NC_134358.1 coordinate 364,025,993, forward strand.
CAAAATATTTTGCAGGATATCGTATTACCTCAAGGCTAAGGATTGTGACTGATGCAAAACAATGCAAGTGTGAATGTAGCCTAACTCAACTATATTATAAATTGTGATATTCTGAAAACTCAGACTGACTGCTTCCACAAGGATATGAATGGAAGAAGAGACGGTCGTGTGGAGCATTGGGGTAGAAAAGGAAGTTTAGAAGATTAAAAATATTAACAAACCTTTAATTATCCCTCTAAATAGCCACAACATGTTTTGATAAACAAAGCTATCTTCATCAGGTGAAATCATACCACCTGATGGAGAAAGCTTTGTCTATCGAAACGCATTGTGGTTATTTAGAGGGATAATTAAAGGTTTGTTAATATATCTAATCTTCTAAAGTTCCTTTTCTTCCCCAGCGTTCCACACGACTGTCTATTCTTGCATCCACATACCTCTAACCCCCTGAGAGGTTAACAGCAAGAGCTAATCCGGGTATTGTTCTTTAATCCTGCTCAGAGGGCTGGAGGACCTGCAGTATCCCGGCATCCTAGGAGCAAGACTCCAGGACCTGTGGTGAGACATTTCCAGTGGAATCTGGTCACGTGGTACCACCCAGAAGTACTCAGCAGTTGGCGGCAATGGAGGCCAGCGGTGTCCGGATTCCTCCAACAGCAACATCTTTACCAACAAGCCAGAACTGGGGCTGTGCAGGGGTGCACAACCCCAATAGGTGAGTGGCCTTTTGGCCAATAACTCTTATCCCACTAGACCACCAGGTACTTTCACAGTGCGCTTCCTTTGTTTACTTCCCATATGCTTCCACAAGGAGACTGATGGATCTCTGTGCTCACATATTATACATCTGAAGGTCTGATAATGTAAATGCCCCACAAGAACTTCTAATTCCCACACACCCCCATATTTAGCATACACTAGATTACACTGTTCCCAAAGCAGGATCATAGAACATTGTATCCTCCAAGAATGGAGACTTTATTTATTTTAGTAATAAAATGCAGCAGTCCCATTTGTGTCATTCTGTAGCTTGCAGTGTCTAATTGAGTTATAGCTATGTTTTCCAAAATCATCACAAATTACATATACTGAATTTACTGTCATCATGCTCGACATCTGTTTATTTTGCAGTTCCAGACAAATTTGACCCTGGCTATTTTTTTCCTTGGAAACCATCCAGTTTCCATAATTATTTGCTGACAAAATACATAAAAATATCTCTGGTTTTCTCCCAATTAGTGTGTTTGTGAGCACTTACAACCTGCCAACTCAGGATTAGTAGACTTTAATACTTAACTTACACTATTTCAAAAGTAATAATATTATATTTAGTATTGTATCTCCAGACACTACAGATAAGCAAATGTTTTGAAAACTTGACTTTTCAAGCATTGCCTAATTTTGATAAAAATCAATAAGCAGCAACATGAATGTCCTGTAAAGACCCCAAGTGCCCTGAATAGACATGTATTCTCAGGTCTCTCAGGTCTCAATATCCAACCGTCTTTAGTACACGTGACGCCCTGCTAAACCAGGTAGTTACACATTAGGCCCCCGCATAACACCTTCCCTAACAGGGTTATTTACAGCCGACCTGAAACCCTAGTCCACCCCCTCAGAGCAAGACAGGCACACCAGTGGGCGGGACCAGGCGGTTAGGAAACGCCCACCTAGGGGTATAGACAGCCCGGGGCGGGAAAAACCAGTAGTCGAAGTAAAAGTTGAAGTCTGGAGTTCAAGTTGAGAGGAGTGGAGGCTGGGGCTAGGTGTAGCTCCAGCGGAGGAGAATTCCAAGTTGAACGGTGCCAGGGTTGGAGCCCTAGTACCTTGGCTGGGTGGCAGACGGTGGTCTCCGTCGGTAGGCGACGGAAAGATGGCAGCTGGAGATCCGAGGTGGACCGGGACAGGGTTGGAGCCCACCGGTACCGACACCAGAGACCTGACCCGGAAATCGTGCACAAACTGGGTACTCGGACCTTGAAGCCAGGACCAGAACCAACGGCCTAGCTAATCAACCGATTGAGGGCAGGATTATAGGTCCTGTCCCAATGAAAGTCCCAAAAGCAGACAATCACCCACAGAGAGGGATAGGACAACCGCCAGGGCCCATAGATCCCACGGGTCTGCGTCAGCGGGCACGGCTCCTCAGGTACACAAAAAGCTGGGAGCGGACTCCCGTGTTCCATACCGGGAAGTCTAAACAAACAACAGAACTAGTGTAGAGGAAAAGACGGCGACCACCACGACCTGGTGGGGGAACAGAGTACAACCGGCCGTGGCGGCCGGCCACCAGCACCTTGGTTTACCAAAAGACTCACGTGAGTCATTTAATTGGGAGTAACCAAACCTTCCCTGGTACGTCCGGGTGCACAATCCCTTGCTATCGCCATACCCTGCACACAGACACCGGGTGTCCCACAACAGCAGCGGTGGTGTACCACTTCACCACACACCGTGGGTGGCGTCACGAACGGAATACGGCCAAGCCCGTACAACTACGTCACCCTTTTCATTTGGCGTGTCTGCGTGACCCCCGGGTCTAGAGGATTCCTCGAGCCACACAGTGGGTCCGGATCCGAGCAGTCCAGCTGCTACAGGCATGGGGCGGCACACCCCAAAATCTGACATCACGAACAGGATTGTAACCCATCCACCTACCCTTTGGATGTGCGCCTTGATTTGGACAGTCAGCGGTGATCCGTTGAAAAATTTCCAGAAGTCATTATTTTGCCGCCATTTTTAGGTGAGAAAAACTACAGCACATCGTCTTTTCCCCCCCCCGAGAAAGGGCGCGAAGCTGACACCCCGCCCCCTGGGAACAAGGCCGGAAGAAAACTACACCCTGAGGCCGAAAACGAAACTAACCTGCCGCTCAGTGTGTAGAGTGTGACCCGAGCAGATAAAGGGCAGAGACGCCAGGACTCTGCTACCCTTTTGTTCCTGGACACCGACGGAGAAAGATGGCTGAACAGTCTGGTAAACCAACTGTGGAGGAACCTGTGCCCGAGACAGCCGACTGGGGGGAAGCCCAGATGGACCGAATGTGCCGCAGAATCCAGGCTCAGGCCAATTTCCTGCTAAAGTGATGGACGGCCGAGATGGCGGAATTGGCTGCAGCCGTCCGGGCCCGCAAAGTGGAGGCGACCTGGGAGGAGCGGGTAAGCGATCCACGCCCCTATGTCCCACCGGGACCGGCCAACCAGGCCGAGGGGCCCAGTCTGCCCCCATCCGCCATGCCACCTCCCTCGCTGCCCGTACCTGTAGCCGACACTCCACTCGGTCCCCTACCACAAGCAACGGCAGCGGTACCGGTCCCATCTGCCTGTGAGGACCCGCCATCGGAATCCTCAGGCCGTGAGCACGCCACAGCTCCAGCACCTGCACCAGCTCCAAGCCAGACTGAGGCCCGGAAGACGTCCCCTCTGGTCCCGAGCCAGGCCGCAACCCCGACGACATCACTCCTGGTCCCGGAGAAGGCAGCGCACTCAATAACGACGGCCCCGCAAGTTGAGAGGAGTGGAGGCGGGGGCTAGGTGTAGCTCCAGCGGAGGAGAAGTCCAAGTTAAACGGTGCCAGGGTTGGAGCCCTGGTACCTTGGCTAGGTGGCAGACGGTGGTCTCCGTCGGCAGGCGATGGGAAGACGGCAGCCGGAGATACGAGGTAGACCGGGACAGGGTTGGAGCCCACCGGTACCGACACCAGAGACCCGAATTGGAAACCGTGCACAGAGGGAGTACTTGGACCCTGAAGCTAGCACCGGAACCAACGGCCTAGTTAATCAACCAATTGAGGGCAGGATTATAGGTCCTGTCCCAACCAAAGTCCCAATAGCAGACAACCACCCACAGAGAGGGATAGGGCAACCGCCAGGGGTCATAGATCCCACGGGTCAGCGTCAGCGGGCACGGCTCCTCAGGTACACAAAAATCCGGGAGCAGACTCCCGTGTTCCATACCGGGAAGTCTAAACAAACAACAGAACTAGTGCAGAGGAAAAGATGGCGACCACCAGCCCGGGTGGGGGACCAGAGTACAACCGGCCGCGGTGGCCGGCCACCAGCACCTTGGTTAACCAAAAGACTCGTGTGAGTCATTTAATTGTGAGTAACCAAACCTCCCCTGGTACGTCCGGGCGAGCAATCCCTTGCTATCGCCATACCCTGCACAGAGACACTGGGTCCCAGGGCAACCATCCCTACCCACGGAGGAGTTAACATCCAGCTGCCACTACATCTCCCCCGGGTGTCCCACAACAGCAGCGGTGGTGTCCCACTTCACCACACACCGTGGGTGGCGTCACAAACTGAATACGGCCAAGCCCGTACAACTATGCCCCCCTTTTCATTTGGGATGTCAGCGTGACACCCAGGTCCAGAGGATCCCTCGAGCCACACAGTGGGTCCGGATCCGAGCAGCTCGGCTACTACAGGCGTGGGGGCGGCACACACAGACGGCTGTAGTATTTAACAGGCAAAAGGAAAATGCAGCACTTCCATCTAATATCATTAAAACTTTGTTTTATATGTAATCCATTAAAACAGAGGAGTGAAAGAAGGATGTTTTTTTTTAAATGACATGTTTCTGGTGCACTATGCACCCTTTGTCACAGTACACTCTACTATTAGCACACTATGACTACGGGTGCACAGTGCACCAGAAATGCGTCGGTTTTACCGCCCCCCTTCTTTCACTCCTCTGTTTTAATGGATTGCATAAAAAACAAAGTTTTAATGATATCAGATGGAAGTGCTGAATTTTCCTTCTGCCTGTTCATCTTCGCTTTGCTTCACCAGCTGATTCAAGCACCCGTTCAATTATCAATATCCCTGGCTCCTATTGATTTTCAACTTGCTGAGCTCCACTTTAGGCCTCAAACACACATCCGTGAAAAAACACGCACGTGTGTTACGTTCCGTTTTTCGGGTCCATTTTCCGTTTTTAAGTCCGTTTTTATGGTAGTGTGGCATTCGTGTGTATTGCGTATGCTAGCTGTGTGTTTGTGTTGAATGTCCATGTGTGCGTGAGATACGTAAGTGACATGTCCGTGTGTTGTCCACGTGTTACCCGTGTGAAATGTTCTGTGTGTGATGCACAATGACGTTGATACATGTCGGCTGACAGCAGACAACGACGCGCAATGAGAATGAACTTGGGTGAATTTCACCCGACTTCATTGTCATACCGCGACTCTGTCTGTGTCGCGTACTGATTAGCGGTCACCTGTGAAGGACTCACCGGTGACCGCTAATATCCCCTGAGTGACTGAAGTGAGCAGCGCGAATAGCACTGTTGTCACTCAGGTTACCCGCGGCTAGCTAGATCCTCCACCCGTGACCGCAACTCACCTGTGACTTCATCGCTGTCACTCGGGCGACTTGCAGTCACAGTTGGAGGATCCAGCGGTGGCCGCGAGTAACCTGAGTGACATCATTGCTGATCGCGCTTCTCACCTCAGTTGCTGTGTGGAGCTGACAGTAGCAGCGGTGTTGTTCTGCAGCTCTTGTCACCTTCATGTTGCAGAGCTGGAAGCGACGCGGGACCTCCGTGGATTACGCCGGACATGGATGGCTTTTTCGGGCTTAATAAAGTGGTGAACGAGGGTATTTGTTAGTGTTTATTATTCCAAATAAAGGATTTCTTCGGGTGTATGTGTTTATTTACTGTAAGTTACAGATTAATCATGGAAGGTATCTCGGGGAGACGCCTGCAATGATTAATCTTGGACTTAGTGGCAGCTATGGGCTGCTGCCATTAACTCCTTATTACCCTGATTGCCAAACGCACAAGGACAAATTGGGAAGAGCCGGGTAGAGTCCCAACACTGTCGCATCTAATTGATGCGGCTATTCTGGGCGGCTGCTGGCTGATATTGTTAGTCTGTGGGGCTCCCCATAATGTGGGGCTCCCCATCCTGAGAATACCAGCCTTCAGCCATTTGAGTTTACCCTGGCTGGTATCAAAATGAGGGGAACCGTACGTCGTTTTTTTTAAATTAATTATTTATTTATTTTACTGCTCGATATTGACACGCCCAACGGTGGCTGTGATTGCTTTCAGTAAGACAGCTGTCACTCAGCGTGGGGGCGTATCTCACTGCAACCAATCAAAGGCGCCGGTGGGTGGGGAAAACAGGGAATACGAGATTGATTAATGAGCGGACGGCTTTTTCAAAATAGTAAAAGCCGCCGAAGTTTTTTTAACAGCTGTGCAGCGCCTCCCCGGTGATCGGGGAACGGTGAGTATGAGAGAGGGAGGAGACTGACCGACAGACTGAGAGAGGGACAGACAAGACAGAGAGACCGACCGACAGACTGAGGGAGATTGACGGACATACTCAGAAAAAAAAGAATGACCGACATCGCTAGAAAAAAGCACAAAACGTACACGGAGCATACGGAGATGCATTCGTGTTACATACGTGTGCTCACGGACCCATAGACTTCCATTGGGTTCGTGTGTGCGTGTTCAGTGCTGAAAACGGACATGCTTCCGTCCAAAACGGATACTTATATGTAACACGGACACACGGACCGTATGAAATAATGCACGTGTGACCCAAAACATAGCATGACATTGGTGCACGTTTGTCCGTGTCACCGGTATATACGGAAACGGACCAAACACGCACGTGTTTCACGGATGTGTGTTTGAGGCCTTATACAGTATTGTCAAAGAGACCTCCACCTATATATCTAGGGGTAAACAGATGGTAGCCAATGGTAATCAGAAGTCTGCTTAATAACACATTTCACTTTTGGAATTTTTATTCTTTTTAAAATTAAAAAACATTCCAAACGTTATTCCTTTTGTGAAGGCAGACGCTTGCTATGTCTGTGTTACTGTATGTTACTCAGTTTGTATGGAAAAAGCCATGGCGGTAATGCAAAAGTTAATCCTTCTTGGGGAATAGCAACAGATTTGGTGTAAAAACTGAGCAATCATAAATTTTGAATAATTTTTGCTGAGCAGCAACTGGTTTGGTGTTTTTTCATAATAACTACTGAAAGCATCAGGGCCCAGACAGTATTGTCAATGAAGAAGCAGTGAAAAGCACAATTCCATTGCCCAAACTCCATAAAGCTTACTTAAGTCATCTTTTTTTTAAAGAAAATAATTTTTATTACTTTTATTCTTTTTCATTTGCCTTTTACAGGAAAAAGAGATAGGCAAATAACAGCAGTGTTTAACAAGTATTACAATAATGAGGTATGTTATCAGTCCAAGGGGTAATGAACAAGGATGCATTATCATACCTAGTTAACAGAACCTGACACAATTAAGGTCAATACAAGCTGAATCAGCAACATTAAGAAGATAAGTTTGGTAGGAGATCTTAAGTCATCTTTTCACAAATTTAACCCAGGTTAGGACCTCTTTCACATGTCAGTATTTTGCATCAGTGTTTCACCAATATTTGGATGCCAAAACCAGGCGTTGAATGTAGAGAGAAGAACTATAATTGAAAGACTGACACCTGTTCTGGATTTTGGAGACACTCCTGGTTTTGGCATCGAAACACTGATGAAACACTGATGAAACACTGATGAAACACTGATGCACAATACTGAAGTGTGAAAGGGGCCTAAGAGGAAGCAATCTGAGATTATGGTATTATTTTCTTGGCAACAGAAGTAACAGCCTGACTCTTGGGTATTAACGTTTTTCCAGCTTCTAGGGTATTTAATAAAACCTTTTAATTTAGAAGCCCCAACGTCTTCCATTACACTATTCATCTCCAGCAGCCCATGGTGTTGAGAAAGCTTTTTGCTAGTAATAAGCGAACACTAAAAATCTTGGTTGCTCCAGCCTTCTCAAGAGATCTGTGGGAAGGGGGGAAGAAAAAACACTAAAATGGATGGAAACAGCACTCAAATAGATTGGGAGCAGCATGGGGAACACGTCTGGATGCATCTCTGACTCCCAGATCACTGTTAGGGTCAATACTGTCAGAGTATTATGCCAAACCGAAGATAAAATGGATTTTACAGGACAAAAATGTGCAGAAACATTCTTTCCCGTATTGTTCGGACTATAAGACACATCGGACCATAAGACGCACCCTGGTTTTAGAGAGGGAAAATAGGAAAATAACATTTTAAGCAAAAAATGTGGTCATGACACACTATTATGGGGCGAGGATCTGCTGCTGACACTATTATGGGGGTAATATCCCCAAATTCTCTACTAAGGTACCCCATCCTGGTAATGATCCTCCTGCCTTGTGTATATATTTATGTCCCTCATCCTGGTATAGCCCCATCTTGCTATATACTGCATCCTGGTATGTGCTCCCATCCTGCTATATACGCCATCATCCTGCTCATATACGCCATCATCCTGCTCATATACCCCCATCATGATGCTCATATACCCCCATCATCCTGCTCATATACCCCCATCATCCTGCTCATATACCCCCATCATCCTGCTATATGCCATCATCCTGTTCATATACTCCCATCATCCTGGTATATGGCCCCATCATCCTGCTCATATACCCCCATCATCTGCTCATATACCCCCATCATCCTGCTATATGCCATCATCCTGTTCATATACTCCCATAATCCTGGTATATGGCCCCATCATCCTGCTCATATACCCCCATCATCCTGCTATATGCCATCATCCTGTTCATATACCCCCATCATCCTGCTCATATACCCCCATTCCACGCAGCGTCGCTCCTCCTCCTGTCTGTGCCGGCAGTGCTGTGTTGAGCCAGCCACGTTCCCTGCAGCACTGCGATGTATTGTCCTCCAGTCTGCCGGCGTGGCTGTGAAGACACACGTGCGTACAGCGATGACGTCATCGCTGTGAGCACCACTAGTCTCCAGTTCACACAGCGCGGCAGGCAGACTGGAGGACATTGCGATGCTGCAGGGGAACGGTGAGTACATTGATTCACTGCACCCCGTGCTGATGATGATGCGCGGGGGTCAGTGAATACAGCCGAGCATGATCACTCCAGGCTGTAGTTGCCAGGGGTGATCACGGCCGGCTGTTAATTATGCGCGCGTCCTCGCCCATCATCCCGCCCACCTATCAGCCCCGGCTTCAGCGCTCAGAGATGGGCAGGAGGATGGGCGTGCATATGTAATGAGCGGGCCCACGTGGTCACGGCAGGCGCTGCTGCTGCCTGCTCGTGCCCCCGATGACCCGCTCCACCGCAGCACTCTCATTCCCCGCAGCCATGCCCTACATTCAGACCATTAGAAGCACCCCCCACTTTCCCCCAACATTTGGAGGAAAAAAAGTGCGTCTTATGGTCTGAAAAATACGGTAATATTGTTGTATATAAGGTCAAATAAAAAAGAGAAACAAACCATGACTCTTCACCCCTTAGGCTAATCATTCACTTCATCTTTAATAAAGCATACGCACACATACATTTGTGACACCCTGGCCTATCAGGTCATCACAGGGTATTGTGCAATCTGCCCTTCTGTGCAATATCCACCTCCTCCTTGGTTACGGGTCCCCAACTTGTGGTGTTGCCAAAACCAGTTAATTAAAATTCTAGGAACACTCTGCACCACACCCACCAGACACACCAATGGACGTCCTGAGTGGAATAGGGTCGCCCACTTGGGGGGTTGGTAAGGGGAGGTCAGGGGTGTCAGGAGTAGACCAGTGTAGTGTTGGAGGTGAAGGAGAGAGGAGGTCAGGAGCTGGGCTCCTTGGAAGTAATTAGGTGGCAGACGGTGGTCTGGGCCTAGTAGGAGCTAGACCCCTGGTCACAGAAGATCAGGACAAGGGGCAAGGAACTGTCAAGGAGGACAGCGAGCGGCCTTGTACCATCCCCTGCTGGGACCATGGCACGATGGGGTACGTGGACCCTAGGTCAGGGAGTAGCTTTAGTCAACCTGACAATTCACCCGATGAGAACGGAGCCTTCAAGATCCGCTCTCCACTCGCTCTAAATTCGAGGTACTAGAGCAATGAGGGGGATAGGACTTTCCACACAAAATGGTCCAGGAAATTCCAGGCGTGAGCCCTGAGAGCAAGCTCCCACAGTTAGCCACACTGGGGAGCAGGACCCGATTAGTTTTAAGATACTAACTAAGCCAACTAAGAAGTAGACAAAGTGGCCAGGGAAGAGGTCACAGATCATCAGGGAACACCACTGGGGACGGGACCCAAACTAGCTCCCCTTGGCGGCAGCGGTGTCTAGAACTTTGGTTTACCAAGTTGTCGGTGTCAGGTTCATGAACTGAGTACGCAACTGACCCTGTCATCCCCCAACAGCACTTCTCAACTCCATCACCGAGTCCCGGGGCATTCCCCCTACCCCTGGAGGGTCACAACACCTGATTGCCCATGTCATCACCCCTGGTACTCCCCAACAGCATAGGTGGTACTTCACCCTACCACACACCACGGGTGGTGTCACAAACTTTAAATACTCAATCCCCTGTAAATATCCAATCATTTGAGTGGCCGCATGACCCCTGGGTCCGGATGCCCCTCGAGCCACCGCGGATCCGAATCCGAGCAGACCAGCTGATGACGTGGGGGCAGCACACGTCAAACTCCTGGCGTCACGAACAGGATACGAGCAGGACCCACTTACCTGGGTGACGTGCACTTTGAACACCTAAACTGCGAGTCAAAATCTCGTTTCCCGCCTTTTTCTGCCATTTTCCACCATCTTTTCACACCAAAACGCCATCTTCCCTGTGAAAGCACACAAAGCAGGAGCCCCGCCCTTCGTCCTGAGTGTGAGGCCGGAACCGGAAGTTCCCAGAGGGTCACAGTATCGAGAGGAGTGCTGAGTGAAAACCGAGGGGGCGTGACGGCATATAACAGCAGCGGTAGAGAAGCAGGGACTCCAGGACTCTGTCATAACGTTCCTGGACAGCGCAGAGTCAAGATGGCAGAGAGGTGCCGCTACTCAGCAGAGAATGCAGCTCCTGGAGCAGCTTCGTGGATGGAGACGCGGAGGATGTCTGCGGCGGTGCAAACCCGTGAGATTGGAGTCCCACAAGAGGAGCAGGTAAGCAGTCACCCAGTCCCAGTTGATTCCACTAATCCGGCCGATGTGGCTGTGGGATCTGGGCCGCCCTCGCTTACGGCAAGCACTCGTCCGCCATCCCGTCACCTCCGCCCCCTGCAATGGCTGATCCAGAGACGCTGCCCGCAACACCGGCAGTGGATCCCTCGACTCCCGATGGAGAAGACCAGTCTGCGGCCTCTGACCAGATTAACCCGGTTACCGTGGACTCGGAACCGGAGGAGATGGAGGAAGGCGATTCAGGTTCTAGTACCCCAGAAGCTGCATGGGTGCCACGTTTTGGAGGAAACGGCTGTCGGATGACTCTATCATTGCAATCACTAATGGCATTAGAGATAATGGAAGTGGAAGCAGAGTCCACTTCGGATGAAGAGATCTCAGTTGACACTATGGAAGAAGTAGTGCCTATCTGCCGTCGCTGTGGTTTACCAGGGCACTTTGCAAGAGTGTGTCCCGGAGGTGCCCGACGTTAAAGGGATCAGAACCTGCAAGTTTTAAAGTTTTATATGGACTGTCACCTTTGTTGAGCGTTCTCCAGTGTTCAAATGGAGGAGGCTGTCGGGGACAGGCTGAAGGGTGCCTGATGGAAGGTGACAGGAAAGTCTGCTATAATTAGACTGCACCCTCCTTGTTGAATCTTTTTCCACCCTTTGTTACAGGGAAAAGGCCATTAGGGCCTTGGACGGTGCAGTGCTGGTAGATAGCGCCAGTAGACCCAAACTAGCTGCCCTCGGCGGCAGCGGTGTCCAGAACTTTGGTTTACCAAGTTGTCGATGTCAGCTTCTTGAACTGAGTGAGTACGCAATTGACCCTGTCATCCCCCAATGCCACTTCCCAACTCCATCACCGTGTCCCGGGGCATTCCCCCTACCCATGGAGGGTCGCAACACCTGGTTGCCCCCTTCATCAATCCAGGTACTCCCCAACGGCAGCGGTGGTACTTCACCTTACCACACACCATGAGTGGCGTCACAAACTTTAAATTCTCTAGCCCCTGTAAATACCCCCTTCATTTGAGTGTCCCCCGGGTCCGGACGCCCCTTGAGCCACCGCGGATCCAGATCCAAGCAGCCCGGCTACTGACGTGGGGGTGGCACACCTCAAATCATATCTATGTAATAGGATGACGACAGCTGTCCAGACTGTATCTCACAACAAGAAGTACTCCGAAGTAGAGTTGAGCGCGGTTCGTGGTTCGTGGTTCTCCAGTTCGCGGTTCGAGTGATTTTGGGGGCTGTTCTAGATCGAACTAGAACTTGAGCTTTTTGCTAAAAGCTCAATAGTTCTAGTTACGTTCGAGAACGGTTCTAGCAGCAAATAAAACAGCTAATTCCTAGCTGGCTTTCCGCTGTAATAGTGTAAGTCACTCTGTGACTCACACTATTATGACATTTCAGTGTATAGTGTGCGGGAACAGCGCATTCAGATCACTGCTGTATGTATAATGGCGATCGCAATTTTTTTTTTTTTCCTTGTCTTCCTTCCCTAAGCGCGCGCGTGTAGTGGGGTGGGCCAGCATGTCAGCCAATCCCAGACACACACACAGCTAAGTGGACTTTTAGCCAGAGAAGCAACGGCATGTGTGATAGGATGTCCATGTCACATGTCCCTGCATTATAAAACCGGACATTTTCCTCCAGCACGCCATTATCTCTTCTGCGTCCTTGGTGTCAGACATCACTGGCGCAGCTCCTATCGCCGATACTGCTGTATATGCTCCATACACAGCGCTGGACAGCTTAGGGATAGCACTTTCTATCAGTCCTTTTAAGGGCTCATACCGGCAGGGTCAGAGCCATAGGTGACAGGTCCGTGAAAACAGAGTTTAACAGCTACACAAGATGACAGCGTCTGTGTAGCTAAGGTCAGGGATTTCCTCTCTGCATTTCCCCATTAGGAGGGATAGAAAGGCAGGCTTCCTTTCCTCTACCCAGAGACCCACAACCCTGCCACTGTACCCTCCTGCCCTTTGCACACTCCAACTCATTGTTACTAAGCCATTATACTAGCAAACACTGAGTGAACTTAGTGGCATCCTAAACGTGGCTATTGGACTTCTGTATAGTCCCACTAGTGCAAAGATATTTGCAGCACGTCTGCCTGCATTGCACACTCAAACTCATTGTTACTAAGCCATTATACTAGCAAACACTGAGTGAACTTAGTGGCATCCTAAACGTGGCTGTTGGACTTCTGTATCATCCCACAAGTGCAAAGATATTTGCAGCACGTCTGCCTGCATTGCACACTCAAACTCATTGTTACTAAGCCATAATACTAGCAAACACTGAGTGAACTTAGTGGCATCCTAAACATGGCTATGGGACTTCTGTATAGTCCCACTAGTGCCAAGATATTTGCAGCACGTCTGCCTGCATTGCACACTCAAACTCATTGTTACTAAGCCATTATACTAGCAAACACTGAGTGAACTTAGTGGCATCCTAAACGTGGCTGTTGGACTTCTGTATTGTCCCACTAGTGCAAAGATATTTGCAGCACCTCTGCCTGCATTGCACACTCAAACTCATTGTTACTTACTAAGACATTAGAATACCAAAAATTGAGTAAACTTAGTGGCTTACAAGAAGTGGGTGTTGTACTCCATTAGTGCCCCACTGGTGCAAATCTATGTGCAGCACCTCTGCATGACACCCTCCTGCTCTGTTTTTAAAAGCTATAATAATAGCAAAAACTGCTGCAACTTAGTGGCATCCTAAACGTGGCTATTGGACTTCTGTATAGTCCCACTAGTGCCAAGATATTTGCAGCACGTCTGCCTGCATTGCACACTCAAACTCATTGTTACTAAGCCATTATAATACCAAACACTGAGTAAACTTAGTGGCATCCTAAAAGTGGCTGTTGGACTTCATTAGTGTCCCACTGGTGCAAAGCTATTTCTAGCTCCTCTGCATGACACCCTCCTGCTCTGTTTTTAAAAGCTATAATAATAGCAAAAACTGCTGCAATTTAGTGGCATACAAAAAGTGGCTGTTGTACTCCATTTGTGCCCCACAGGTGCCAAGCTATTTACAGCACCTCTGCATGACACCCTCTTGCTCTGTTTTTAAAAGATATAATAATAGCAAAAACTGCTGCAACTTAGTGGCATACAAAAAGTGGCTGTTGTACTCCATTTGTGCCCCACAGGTGCCAAGCTATTTACAGCACCTCTGCATGACACCCTCCTGCTCTGTTTTTAAAAGCTATAATAATAGCAAAAACTGCTGCAACTTAGTGGCATACAAAAAGTGGCTGTTGTACTCCATTTGTGCCCCACAGGTGCCAAGCTATTTACAGCACCTCTGCATGAGACCCTCCTGCTCTGTTTTTAAAAGCTATAATAATAGCAAAAACTGCTGCAACTTAGTGGCATACAAAAAGTGGCTGTTGGACTTCTGTATTGTCCCACTAGTGCAAAGATATTTGCAGCACCTCTGCCTGCATTGCACACTCAAACTCATTGTTACTTACTAAGACATTATAATACCAAAAATTGAGTAAACTTAGTGGCATACAAGAAGTGGCTGTTGTACTCCATTAGTGCCCCACTGGTGCAAATTTATGTACAGCACCTCTGCATGACACCCTCCTGCTCTGTTTTTAATAAGCTATAATGATAGCAAAAAATACTGCCATTTAGTGGCATCATAGAACTGCCTGTTGGACTTCCATTAGTGTCCCACTGGTGTAAATCTATTTGCAGCACCTCTGCATGACACCCTCATGCACATTTTGCTACGCTAATTTTATAGCAAACTCAGGGAATTCCTTGCTGCATTTGATCATTCGGAAGGATAGAAAGTGAGGCTTCCTTTATCTTTTCCTTCTGTTCATAGACAGCATCTCCAAGTCCACACCCGAAGAGCAATTTCTCCTCCACGTCTAAGTGTGGAGAGGCAGCTAGTGCGCATGAGTGTGCCGATTTACCCCAGCTACAGCCTAACTACAGTGTTTCGCCTAGTGAGTATGCTCAGCCTGACTGTGCCATTCCTGAGGCTAAGTCTTCATTTCGGGATACAGCGCATGCTCCAACACTTAGTGCGAAAAGCCTCTTTGCACAGGTACTTGCATTCCGTGCCGGGTCTAAGTCCTGTTTTGTGCCTAGACACCATGCTAAAGCTGATAGTCTTTTGTCAGAGACTGTATTTCATGCAACTGACCATGCTCAGGCACTTACTGCATCAGAGACTAGGTCCGGTAATGAACTCTTTGGCCCTGCCCCTGATGTGGGGGGCCCATATAGACCACAGGGCATCAGGTGTCCTGACGATGTGGCTAGGCCACTCCCAAATGGCTTGCAGAGGCCCGCCCCTATGACTTGTCACCTCATTATTGATGGTCAGACGATAACTGGTGAGGTGTTTGTGTCGTGGCAGCCATGAGGTCATTATTGAAGTTTCGGTTCCAAATAGGACGCTAGTTATGCCACTCATGACGTGTCACTCTGCTTTTGTCTCCAGGAGGTGCATTGTGGTCCACCCTGGTTTGGGGCGGACCAAGGTTATAAAACGGGCTGGAGCCAACAAGGAGGTGCGCAGTCTTCTATTATGCTCCGAAAGAGCACACCTCCATGTGTTGAACCCATTGCGGCTTTAGGCCAGAGGTAGGCAGGGATAGGGCGTCGATGCAGGCCGCCACCACAGTTGGTAACGCAGAACGGTTAAGACCAGCTCCTGTCCTACAAGTCCTGCTTGTGCAGCCCAGTGGCATTAACAGGCCTGCTGCTGCTGATGCGCCTGCTGTCCACAGGTGTGGCCCCAATGCACACGGTCAGCGTACTGAATGTCCCCTGTGATGTTAACAGGGAGTTCCTGGGCTGGGTGGGCGTGTGGACCCTGTGACGCTAACAGGGCTCCCAGTCTCCAGATCTGAGTGGCGTCTAACTCGGTTCAGGCTACTATTAGTTTCATAGCCACAGAGATCTGTATCCTCCAACTAATCTTCCAGTTGCCAACCTCTCCTTTTCCATCTGGGAGCACGGTGGACATTGACTGCTGATGGGGATATATACCTTTCTCTTTCTTTTCTTATTAATTTTCGTTATATAGCGGTAACATAGTATATACCACCTTATCCAAATCTGCCAGTCCCACCGTAACAGATGGTGTTTCTTCATCAAATGTTACTTTTGCTTAACCACCAAACCCACGGACAAAAACTTTTTTCCCCTTTCCAACACACCTGTTCCCCTTTCCACCAGCATCTGTCCTTTTTCAACTCATTTGGTATATGACCAAAAGTGCAACTCTGCAGGGACACCGTACTCAACGCCGTCTCAGCACAGCAGCCAGCCCTCGGTCCCTCAGATGTGGACAAGTAAAGACCATTTCCTCCTATCCATGACAAAGCGTTGAGATTCACTCTGTGCAGCACTGGTGTTTACTGGAAAAGCAGATCTAAGATTGCGTACCACCTTCTGCAGATACTCCTGTATACGTGCGTCCCTTTCTACGGCAGGAATTATTTCGCCAAATTTTGTCTTGTACCGGGGATCTAACAGTGTGGCAACCCAGTAGTTAGCATTACTTCGAATTCATACAATCCGAGGGTCATGTTGTAGGTAGTGCAGCAAGAAGGCGCTCATGTGTCTTGTGCATCCAGGAGGACCAAGTGCTTGGTGTGTTGGTGGCAGAGAGGTGAGAATCGTGCCTCCTTCCTCTGCCGTCTCCCCCCAACCTCGCACAACCTAAATGTGAGCAAGCTCTCACTCATCTGCTGAGTCTTCCATGCCCATCGCCAGTTCGTCCTCCATTTCTTCATGGGCTCCTGCACCTTCCTCAACAATTTTTGCAGATACTATGCACCCTTGTTAATCCCTCTCCCCCACCGTCCCTTGACTTCCGCCTAGGTGCCGCTCACCGTCTGGACCTTGTAGATCTTATTATCCCTTCTGCTTATGACTCCTCCTGTACTTCCTCCCCTTCCTCTTGGACCAACACCTGACTCCGAATAATGCATACAGTGTGCTCCATCTTGTAGATGACCAGAATTGTCACGCTGAGAATGGCATCGCCAGTGCTAAAGATCTTCGTCGATATTTGTAAACTGTGTAGAAGGGTGCATGGGTCCTTGATCTGACACCACTCCAGCAGCGTGATCTGCACCACCTCTGGATCAAGTTAGCCCAGAGTATACGTCATACCGTATTTCAGCAGGGCTCTGCGGTGCTGCCACAGATGCTGCAACATGTGCAGATTCAAATTCCTGCGTGTCGGAACATCGCATTTCAGGCGTTTAACCACCAGACCCTAAGACTTCAGGAGTGATGAAAGTTGTTGAGCTGCAGGGTGCGAAGGATGAAAGTGAGCACATAGCAGCGTGCCCGCTGCACAAGGCCATGTAGGCCGGGATGGTATTTTAAAAGTTGCTGGAGAATCAATTCAACACGTGAGCCATACAAGGCACGTGTGTCACATTGCCCTGACGAAGGGCCGCAGCCAGGTTTGCATCATTGCCGCACACGGCTGTTAAGTCACCAACGTAGTCCACTCAATCAATTTGTACTCCGGTCGCCAGGTGACAACGTGTTCCTTTCGTGCAAAGTGCTGATGATGGGAAAGGAGTCGATGCCTGCGGCGCAGGTGGACGCAGGTTATGGTCACCCACTGGGTTGCGTTACCTTGACAGATACAGAACCACAGGCTGAATGTAGGTGGTGGGTATCTCACAGATGAAGTACCATCATTCAGCTACAACCAATGGGAAGACACCACACCCTTTTTTAGGCCCCTCCTGTCTGCAGACCACTGCCAGACAAAGCTATGAACCTCTTGTTACTGTTACCCCCAGTTCAGTTTTATGAGTTTGTGTGCATGTTACCTGACTACTTTTCATGCTTGCTGTTTATATACCTCGTTGGCCGATCCGCATTTCACCTCTGCTTGTTTTGTGATTAAGTCCTGGCCATCCCATTCTTTTCCTCTTCCTCAATTAATGTTTTTGACCCTGCATGAGTACTATTCTCTGGAACTGCAGCCTTACACAGGTATTGATGAACTTGGGCCCTGTGTAATTCCAAATCACTGTATAGGGGTTAAAGGGTTTCAGGGTTCTGGGTGACCAGCTTGGTGAGTGGCTTGCCTCTAGCCTATCCTTTACAGCCCATCTGAGTATGTCGATCCAGGCAGGCGTTACACCGTGCCCTCTGCAGAAGGCCATGTAGGCCGGGATAGTGTTTTAAAAATTGCTGGACAACCAGGTCCAACACGTGAGCCATACAAGGCACGTGTGCCACATTGCCCTGAAGAAGGGTCGCAGACTGGTTTGCATCATTGTCGCACCCGACCTTCCCTGGCTGCTGGTTGAGTGGAGACAACCATTGATGAAACTCGGTCTTACTCTCCAGAGCTAACCGTCCACAATTCCTCAGCGGTGTCTCACATTTCCCCTACATTTAAAGTAAACATTTGACCGCCTGATGGCCTTGAGCTCTGCTGCCAGCATAGTAAGGAGGTGTGTGTGATTCCTTGGGCGCAGTTACAAGGAAGGGTGGCCTGACCACACAGGGTTTGGGCCGAGGTGGAGGACCCACACGAGGTTGAGGAAGCAGAAGCAGTGGAGGAACTTGTACATAAAGATGAAGGATTGACACACAAGTCGTGTGGACGGCAAGACTTGTACAGCAAACCCTTCTCCATCTCTCACCATAGTTACCCAGTGCCCAGTCAGCAACATGTAACTCTCCTGTCCATGCTTACTGGTCCAAGTATCTGTGGTGAAATGCACCCTGTCACACACAGAGTTTCTCAAGGAATCGGTGAGGTTGTGTGCGACCTGCTGTGGTAGCGCGGGCACGCCTTTCTTGGAGAAGGAGTGACGACTGGCCATCGGCTCTTGGGGCACTGCAATGGGCATAAGGTCTCGAAAAACCTTGGTCTCAAAAGGGTGTAAAGGCAGCCTTTCTGTTGCCAACAAGTTGCAGATGATGAAACTCAACCTCTTAGGCATGTCATGCCCTTCGAAAATCATGTAAAACACAGCGAGGGAACTCCAAACACAGTCTCCCTCGTTGCCACTAATTGGGCCACACACACCCCACTTGACTGGCATCAGTTGACCCCCCTTTTGAAAAAGAAAAAGATGCTTTGAATATAGCACTCTCAAAAATACGCGTGCCTTTCCCGTCCCCTGGATGACCCAGGGGAAGAAAAGTCCTCTGAGAGCCATGACTTGTTCATCTTGGTTCTTTTAGAAACACAACGAGGGGACTCCAACCACAGTCTCCCTCGTTGCCACTAATTGGGCCACACACACCCCACTTGACTGGCATCACTTGATCCCCCTTTTCAAAATGAAAAACATGCTTTGCATGAAGCACTCTCAAAAATACGCGTGCCTTTCTCGTCCCCTGGATGACCCAGGGGAAGAAAAGTCCTCTGAGAGCCATGACTTGTTCATCTTGGTTCTTTTAGAAACACAGCGAGGGGACTCCAACCACAGTCTCCCTCGTTGCCACTAATTGGGCCACACACACCCCACTTGACTGGCATCAGTTGACGCCCCTTTTGAAAAAGAAAAAGATGCTTTGCATGAAGCACTCTCAAAAATATGCGTGCCTTTCCCGTCCCCTGGATGACCCAGGGGAAGAAAAGTCCTCTGAGAGCCATGACTTGTTCATCTTGGTTCTTTTAGAAACACAGCGAGGGGACTCCAACCACAGTCTCCCTCGTTGCCACTAATTGGGCCACACACACCCCACTTGACTGGCATCAGTTGACCCCCCTTTTGAAAAAGAAAAAGATGCTTTGAATGAAGCACTCTCAAAAATACGCGTGCCTTTCCCGTCCACTGTATGACCCAGGGGAAGAAAAGTCCTCTGAGAGCCATGACTTGTTCATCTTGGTTCTTTTAGAAACACAGCGAGGGGACTCCAACCACAGTCTCCCTCGTTGCCACTAATTGGGCCACACACACCCCACTTGACTGGCATCAGTTGACCCCCCTTTTGAAAAAGAAAAAGATGCTTTGAATGAAGCACTCTCAAAAATACGCGTGCCTTTCCCGTCCCCTGGATGACCCAGGGGAAGAAAAGTCCTCTGAGAGCCATGACTTGTTCATCTTGGTTCTTTTAGAAACACAGCGAGGGGACTCCAACCACAGTCTCCCTCGTTGCCACTAATTGGGCCACACACACCCCACTTGACTGGCATCAGTTGACCCCCCTTTTGAAAAAGAAAAAGATGCTTTGAATGAAGCACTCTCAAAAATACGCGTGCCTTTCCCATCCCCTGGATGACCCAGGGGAAGAAAAGTCCTCTGAGAGCCATGACTTGTTCATCTTGGTTCTTTTAGAAACACAGCGAGGGGACTCCAACCACAGTCTCCCTCGTTGCCACTAATTGGGCCACACACACCCCACTTGACTGGCATCAGTTGACCCCCCTTTTGAAAAAGAAAAAGATGCTTTGAATGAAGCACTCTCAAAAATACGCGTGCCTTTCCCGTCCACTGTATGACCCAGGGGAAGAAAAGTCCTCTGAGAGCCATGACTTGTTCATCTTGGTTCTTTTAGAAACACAGCGAGGGGACTCCAACCACAGTCTCCCTCGTTGCCACTAATTGGGCCACACACACCCCACTTGACTGGCATCAGTTGACCCCCCTTTTGAAAAAGAAAAAGATGCTTTGAATGAAGCACTCTCAAAAATATGCGTGCCTTTCCCGTCCCCTGGATGACCCAGGGGAAGAAAAGTCCTCTGAGAGCCATGACTTGTTCATCTTGGTTCTTTTAGAAACACAGCGAGGGGACTCCAACCACAGTCTCCCTCGTTGCCACTAATTGGGCCACACACACCCCACTTGACTGGCATCAGTTGACCCCCCTTTTGAAAAAGAAAAAGATGCTTTGAATGAAGCACTCTCAAAAATACGCGTGCCTTTCCCGTCCCCTGGATGACCCAGGGGAAGAAAAGTCCTCTGAGAGCCATGACTTGTTCATCTTGGTTCTTTTAGAAACACAGCGAGGGGACTCCAACCACAGTCTCCCTCGTTGCCACTAATTGGGCCACACACACCCCACTTGACTGGCATCAGTTGACCCCCCTTTTGAAAAAGAAAAAGATGCTTTGAATGAAGCACTCTCAAAAATACGCGTGCCTTTCCCATCCCCTGGATGACCCAGGGGAAGAAAAGTCCTCTGAGAGCTATGACTTGTTCATCTTGGTTCTTTTAGAAACACAGCGAGGGGACTCCAACCACAGTCTCCCTCATTGCCACTAATTGGGCCACACACACCCCACTTGACTGGCATCAGTTGACCCCCCTTTTGAAAAAGAAAAAGATGCTTTGAATGAAGCACTCTCAAAAATACGTGTGCCTTTCCCGTCCCCTGGATGACCCAGGGGAAGAAAAGTCCTCTGAGAGCCATGACTTGTTCATCTTGGTTCTTTTAGAAACACAGCGAGGGGACTCCAACCACAGTCTCCCTCGTTGCCACTAATTGGGCCACACACACCCCACTTGACTGGCATCAGTTGACCCCCCTTTTGAAAAAGAAAAAGATGCTTTGAATAAAGCACTCTCAAAAATACGCGTGCCTTTCCCGTCCCCTGGATGACCCAGGGGAAGAAAAGTCCTCTGAGAGCCATGACTTGTTCATCTTGGTTCTTTTAGAAACACAGCGAGGGGACTCCAACCACAGTCTCCCTCGTTGCCACTAATTGGACCACACACACCCCACTTGACTGGCATCACTTGATCCCCCTTTTCAAAATGAAAAAGATGCTTTGCATGAAGCACTCTCAAAAATACGCGTGCCTTTTTCATCCCCTGGATGACCCAGGGGAAGAAAAGTCCTCTGAGAGCCATGACTTGTTCATCTTGGTTCTTTTTTCAAAAGCGAGGGGACTCCAACCACAATCTCCATCGTTTCCACTAATTGGGCCACACACACCCCACTTGACTTGGATCACTTGACCCCCCTTTTCAAAATGAAAAAGATGCTTTGCATGAAGCACTCTCAAAAATACGCGTGCCTTTCGCCTCCCCTGGCTGACCCAGGGGAAGAAAGTCCTCTGAGAGCCATGTCCACATTGTCAGTGGACAGACACGTGTGCTTATCTGCCAGCAGACCCCCAGCAGCACTGAAGACAGGTTCCGAGAGAACGCTGACTGCAGGACACGACAAGATCCCCAAGGCGTACGTGGCAAGCTCAGGCAATTTATCCAGATTGGAAGCCTAAAATGAGCAGGGCTCAAGTTGCACAGTAATGACATCGATGTTTCCTTGCATATACTCATATATCTGTGTCTCCTCCTCTTTTTTCTTGTCCAGCTCTTTTGTTTTCGCATGAGTATATGTCCTTGTCACTTTCCCATGTGTTTGTGTTGTGTTGTGAGTTGTTTGTCACCTTTTGGACACCTTTGAGGGTGTTTTCTAGGTGTTTTTATGTGTTTGTGATTGCCTGCCATAGTTTCCTATGCAGTTCGAGTTCGGTTTGTCGAACGTTCGACAAACCGAACTCGAACGGGACCTCTGTTCGGCAAACCGACCTCGAGCCGAACCGCGACCGGTTCGCTCTTCTCTACTCCGAAGTAATACCTGGGGAATGAAATAATCCTCAATGACATAGTGAGGGGCTCTGCATTCCCCTATGGTCTCAGGGTATTGGCTCTTCTAAGAGTGATGCTCAAACTGTTGGGGTGCAGCTGGGACCCTATGTTCAGAGATTATGTTCTCCCCCAACTCTCAAAAAACTGAACTGGTCTTCAGTAGAAATGGGTAGTCAAGCTGAGCTATCAGACAGTCGCCTCTGTAGTTGTAATGTCATCCTTCCTATGGTTCTAATGTGTAAATTAAATAAAAAAAGGCCACATCCTTAGCGACCTATGGTATAAAACAGTACCATAACTGATACAATGTTTACCATGAAAAAAAAATGAAAGAAAAAATGTTAAGAAAATGATCAAAAGGAGTATTGAAAAAAATGCCACTTTGGCCTGCAAAGAATGCAGGCCTCAAATTCAATTTTTTCCTCTGTGAGGCCCATATACCTGCCAGAGATTGAGACTCATGCTTTAGGTTATGTTCACACGTAGCGTTCTTTAAAAAATGCAGCAATTTTCCATTTCATTAGAAATAGATCACTGCACAGACCTAATCATTAATTGCTGGTTAACACAATAATAATATATCAACCCAAAGAAAGAGTGGTATGACTCCAATTAATTAAAATCACCATTTTTATTGATACAAAATAGAATAAAATTAGTTCACAACAAGGGTCCTCAGTTTTAAGTAAGTTGTACCGTACACCAGATTAGATCAGTAATAATAATTCATGTAAGGCATCAATATATATGGTATAAATAACCACCTATATTAAGCATATACAACTGTAATATAGTACTGCAGTTACATAGTTTAGTAAAGTATATCGTCTAGTACCAAAAACAATGCAGTTACAATTGAGACAGTTATATAATTAAGGTTAAACCCAGTAAGATCAACTGTGCATGTGACAAGGCGCTCACAGTGAAGTTAATTGCATCCACATAAACCGGCATAAACTAGCAACCTTCCATCACACTCAAAAACAGGAGATCAAGAAAATACATTAAGGGTTAACCATACTGACCAGTGTAAGTGACGGTACCGCAACATGGTTGTTGCGGTACCGTCACTTACACTGGTCAGTATGGTTAACCCTTAATGTATTTTCTTGATCTCCTGTTTTTGAGTGTGATGGAAGGTTGCTAGTTTATGCCGGTTTATGTGGATGCAATTAACTTCACTGTGAGCGCCTTGTCACATGCACAGTTGATCTTACTGGGTTTAACCTTAATTATATAACTGTCTCAATTGTAACTGCATTGTTTTTGGTACTAGACGATATACTTTACTAAACTATGTAACTGCAGTACTATATTACAGTTGTATATGCTTAATATAGGTGGTTATTTATACCATATATATTGATGCCTTACATGAATTATTATTACTGATCTAATCTGGTGTACGGTACAACTTACTTAAAACTGAGGACCCTTGTTGTGAACTAATTTTATTCTATTTTGTATCAATAAAAATGGTGATTTTAATTAATTGGAGTCATACCACTCTTTCTTTGGGATGATAAATTTTCCATTTCAGTCAGAAAAAACAATTGTGTGCAATAGATTTCTGAAATATCATAACTTTTGCTGATACTGTAAAAATCAGTTTTTAATTTGCATAAATCTAATTAAAAATGCTGTAAATAAAAAGCGCAGTAAAAATGCAACATGTATGCTGGACAACCTGATGTCAGCAGCGGAATATAAAGACAAATCAAATGTTCCTTTCCTTCTGGTGTATTCCCATGTACCCCTTCCCACCTAAGGAAGCCTCCAAATATCCCAACAGCTGGCAAGTCCAAAAATCTTAAAGGCTCCCTTTAGGCCATGTGCGCACTTTGCGTTCAATTCCGCAGCGTGTAAGTCACTGCCTGTGCGTCTCAGAATGCAGCCAAAAAAGCTGCGTTCTGAGGCGCATTCGGCAGAACGCAACGTGCGCACATTCCTGGAGTATTCATGCGTTCTGGGTACTTTCTCTGCCATAGACAAAGTGGGAAAAGCATCCAGAATGCACATTTTCGACTGTGCGGTCCCACTCGACTCTGCAGCATCCCCATAGACTTGCAGCAGAGCCGAGTGGGACCGCACGGTCAAAAAGAGCATGGCTGGCTGCGAGACCGTGCCGCGCAATCAGAATGAACTCGGATGAACTTCACCTGACTTCATTGTGATTGCGCAGCTCTACGCGTGTGCTGTGGCTTGATTTGCGGTCACACGTGAAGGACTCACCTGTGATCGCAAATCCCCTGAGTGACTGCAGTGAGCTGGGCGATCAGCTGTGCTTTCACTCAGGTTACTCGCAGCCACAGCTGCAGTCCTCCACCTGGGAACGGTGGCCGCGAGTAACCACAGTGACAGCACAGCTGATCGCGCTACTCACTTCAGTTGCTAACAAAGAGAAAAAAGAGAAAAAAAGGAGCCAGCACGATCTAAAATTGGCATGCATCATATAAAAGGTGCAAATTCACAGATTTATTCCAACTGTACTACAATAAAAAAAATGAGATTTTTAGCAAATAATTGATCAATTCTTTGAGCCACCCCTTCCAATGTCACAGCAAATCTCAATAGGGGGGTCCTACTCTATATTATGTATGTCATGTGCCATATGGCCTCCTAGATAAAGTTAAAAGCAGAACCATAATGGAGCACACATACCTGTAGCCTGTATATAACCACTTCTATGTTGCAAAAGAGGCAAATATGGATAGAGGCCAGCCCAGGTCCCAGCATGTGGAGCAAGCTCTACACATAGCAGGACTATATCAGAACTGACCCTCCCAGTGCCAGACAGCAACCACTGATAAAGGCGGACCAGATCCAAGTATGGTGGTTAATTAGCATTGCCTGTGGAAAGGCAATGTGCACACCTGATTTTGGTTTGCAATGTATTCCTCCTGTTGGTAGCTGTTCACATTCAGTTGCCTCACCCCTTTCCACAGGCAATGCTAATTAAGCACCATACTTGGATCTGGTCCGCCTTTATTAATGGTTGCTGTCTGGCACTGGGATGTCAGTTCTGATATAGTCCTGCTATGTGTAGAGCTTGCTCCACATGCTGGGACCTGGACTGGCCTCTATCCATAATTGCCTCTTTTTGCAACATAGAAACAGTTATATACAGGTTACAGGTATGTGTGCTCCATTATGGTTCTGCTTTTAACTTTATCTAGGAGGCTGCATGGCACATGAAATGCAGAATATAGTGTAGGACCCCCCTATTGAGATTTGCCGTGACGTTGGCAGGGGTGGCTCAAAGAATTGATCAATTATTTGCTAAAAATCTCATTTATTTTACAGTACAATTGGAATAAATCTGTGAATTTGCACTTTTTATATGATGCATGCCATTTTCAGATCGTGCTGGCTCCCCTCTATCTCACTTCAGTTGCTGCATGGAGCTGACAGAAGCGGCGGTGTTCTACTACCGCTCCTGTCAGCTTCCGATGTAGCAGAGCTGAAAGCGTCGTGGGACCTTGCGTGGATTACGTCGGACCTGGAGGTGTTTTTGAGGGGTTATTAAAGTGGTGAAAGAGGGTGTTTTTTTGTCTTTCATTCCAAATAAAGGATTTTTTGGATGTGTGTGTTTATTTTCTTTAACTTACAGGTTAATCATGGAAGGTATCTCGGGGAGACACATGCCATGATTAACCTAGGACTTAGTGGCAGCTATGGGCTGCTGCCATTAACTCATTATTACCCCGTTTGCCACCACACCAGGGCAATTTGGGATGAGCCGGGTAAAGTCCTGCGACTGTCACATCTAATGGATGCGGCAATTCCGGGCGGCTGCTGGCTGATATTGTTAGGCTGGGGGGCTCCCCATAATGTGGATCTCTCCATCCTGAGAATACCAGCCTTCAGCCATGTGGCTTTACCCCGGCTGGTATCCAAATTGGGGGGACCGCACATCGTTTTTTTTCAATGATTTATTTATTTTTTTTACTGCTCGATATAGACACGCCCACCGGCGGCTGTGATTGGTTGCAGTGAGACAGCTGTCACTCAGCGTGGGGGCGTGTCTGACTGCAACCAATCAAAGGCGCCGGAGGGCGGGGAAGCAGGGAATACGTAATGGATTAATGACCTGCCGGCATTTTCAAAAGAGAAGAAGCTGCCACAGTGTGAACGCCATGCACCGCCGCTCCGGTGATCATGGATCGGTGAGTATGAGAGAGGTGGTGGGAGGGAGAGACCGACATGGACAGACAGAGAGATAGAGACATAGAGATAGAGAGAGACCGACCAACAGACTGACTGACAGAGAGAGAAAGACGAAAGACGTGCCATTATGTTAAAAAAACATGCGGATCGCAACAATAATGCAATGCATGCGCACCGCTTAACATTTTGGCAGCGTTTTTCTACAACTCTACTACTGATTTTAATGGGTGTAGAACGCAGCCAAAATGGCAAAAACAATTGACATGCTGCATCTTCAAACGCATGTTTTTTTGACAAATCAAAACGCTGCATTTCAATAAGCATAGTGGGCACAGATTTTGCATGATTCTCATAGACTTTGCTGTGGAATCAGAATGCATGCATTTTGTCAATGACACAGTGCAGTTGTAAATGCAGCCAAAACGCAGAAAAAAATGGAAAGTGCACACATAGCCTAAAGTCTTCTTTAGGGCTCATGCGCACATAGCTGCTGAATATGCTGCAGCGATTTGTCAGCACATGTGCGCGTCAAATCGCTGCAGAAACACTGCTTAATGGATGCAGTTTTCCTGTACAAAAAAAGCCGATTTCATGCGCTCTGGCTGCTGCCCTCACCAGACAGAGTGGGAGCTACATCCAAAGCGCACAAATTAATTGACATGCTCATTTTATGAACGCACGGATTTGGGTCACAATTTTAGCACCCAAATCGCTGCATTCATAAAAGCCTCATGCGCACGTATCATGCACAATCTTCAAAGATTGTGCAGGGGACGCAGGATGCATGCATTTACGCTGCAGTGCAATACACAGCATAAATGCATGCAATTACGCAACGTGCGCACGAGCCCTCAAGGTTTACAAGCCTCACAGCTGTCGGAATGCTGTGCCGCCGTGTACCGCAATCCGATAGTCCGGCAATAAGTCAGGTCACCGGAGTTCACACTTTGGGGCACCCCCGCTGCTCTCAGTGAACTCAGTTGAACCCTCTGCCAGATTGCCAGATTAGGCGATGTGCACAAATTGAGTATTTGGTTGCAGACATTTCTGCACCAAATCTGCATATCCTGGCAGAAAAATGCACTATTTTTTAACCCCATGTATGCTGGCCCATCAACCATTAATATGCACACTTCAGTATTTCATACTGTCAATACTGTATAATTTTGTTTGTTCGCTTGTGCAATATCTAAGAGGGGTCACTGCACCCAGTTTTGTATTTATTGTTTACAGCAGATCTGCACTTTGGGTATGTTTTTTTCCTGTGGGCCAGTGCAATATTGCTACCCTGAATAACCTCACAGGTTAAATGTGTTATTTTGCACCTGGTTTAGTATCAATGTTATTATTTTAATAGAACTTATGAATAAAAGCTATGTTTCATGATCTCTACTCATGCTGAGAACCACACTTTTTGCAGAAATACACACTGAAACCATATAAAAAACACATACGGTTTTGGTGCATTTTTTTTCCAGGAGATGCAGATTTGGTGCAGAAATGTCTGTACCCAGATACTCAATGTGCACACATTGCCTAATCCTGTAATCCAGCATTGAGTTCAATGACTTCACCTGAGGTGAGATCGGTGAGTTTAATGAGTTTACATAAGGTCAGTTCCCGTGAGGTCACAGCTGGGGTAGTGTGGGAACCCCAGCTGTGAACTCAGGTGGATTCACTGAACTCAATGCCGGATTACCGGATTAGGCAATGTGCACAAATTTAGTATTTGGTTGCAGATATGTCTGCACCAAATCTGCATTTCCTGGCAACAAACCGATGGAAACCGCATCAGAAATGCATGCGGTTTTTATGTGTTTTTTTGCCAGGAGATGTAGATTTGGTGCAAAAATGTCTGCCACCAAATACTCAACGTATGCACATAGCCTTATCCGGCAATCCAGCAGTCAGGCCACCGGAGGTCAAAATTGGGGCTCCCTGCTGCCTTCAGTGAAAGTGGAAACCCCTGCTGGATTACCATGCAACTGTGTCCTGCAATCCGACAGTCCCACAATCTGTCAATTTGTTCCACTTTCACTGAGAAGAGTGGGTTAGACTTTCACTGAGAGCAATGAGGACCCTGGATGTGAACTCCGGTGACCTGACTGATGGATTGCCAGACTGCTGTGGTGCCGTGTCCCACAATCCGACAGTCAGGTCACTGGAGTTCACACTTAGGACTCACCACTGTCCTCAGTAAAAGTGGAACTTGTTGCTGGATTGCCAGACTGTGGGATTGCACTCATGGCCACACGGCAATCCAGCAGCGGGTTCACATTTCACTTAGGGCAGTGGGGAGTCCCCAGTGTGACTTTCGGTGACCTGACTGCTGGATTGCTTGACTACTGTGCAACTGTGTCCCGCCATCTGGCAATGGGTTCACTGGCAGTCACACTTGGTACCGTGGTAACCCAGCTGTGAACTCTGGTGACATGACTGATGTGCTTCTCACAGCCAGGTCCCGCTGCTGCTGTCAGTGTTTCTCGGCGTCTGCAGTCACCGGCTGAGTTATCAGTCACTGCACACTCTGGATGTAGCAGACCAGGGATCGTAGTGGGATCTTGTTTGGATTATGTTGGACCTGAAAGAGTATTTTGGAGGTAAATTGGTGAAAGAGGGTGTGTTTTTTTTAAAAAAGGAATTTTTGTGTGTTTGTGTTTATTTCTTTTACTTACAGGCTAGTAATGCAGGGATCTAATACACTCCTCCCTATTACTAATCTCAGGCTTAATGACAGATGTCATTTTTTAATAATTCACAGCTGTCATTAACCCCTTATATCACCCCGATTGCCATCGCTCTAGGGCAATCGGGATGAGCTAAGGCAATCGGGATGACCTGGGGTAAAGCAACAAAATTGTCGCATCTAATAGATGCGAGAATTTTAGAGGCGGCTACTGGCTGCTATTTTTAGGTTGGGGGCTCAATAACCATGTGCATCACCAGCCTCAGAATGCCAGCCCCCAGGTGTCCGCTTTATCTTGGCTGCGTATCAAGATTGGGGGGATCACATGCTGTTTTTTTTAAATTATTTATTATTTATTTATTATATATTTTTTTAAAGCCACATGAGGTTCCTCATATTTTGATAGACAGCCAAGATAACGCGCACAGCCTGGCCTGCATCCTGTAGCCATCTGCTTTGCACTGAGTATCAAAATATAGGGGACCATCATTTTTTCCAATTATTTATGTATTTTTACACTCCATCAATCACAGATGCTGGTACAGGGGGCGGGGGAAGCTGTGTATATTCAAAAGGATTAATGAGCGGGCAACGAAGTAGTGTGACAAGGAAACTCAGTAAGTGTATTTTTCTGCTTTAATTCACTGCACCTCCCAATCACAGTAATGCCAGTAGCAAAGATGGCTACAACATTACTGTGATTTGCAAGCAATCCCAGCATGGTTAGTGGTTGAAAGTCAGGTGCCCAACATGCTGGGAGGGGACTCGAATCTCACAAGGCAAATACCAAAATACTACACAAGTAATGGATATCACGAATACCTTAATATTTGTGTGAGTAACGAATAATGCCAAGTATATTAGCTCATTATTACTCCCTACACTAAATGCATCTAAAAGTGGTATTATTATAAAATAGAATATATTAAAATTAGCACTGAAGAGGACTTTTGGGTTTTCGAAGCAGTAGAAAGGTCAGTAAGGCTAGAATCTCTGCCTACAGGCCTCTAATATACTATCCAGTATCACAGCAATATTCCAAGCATAACGCATGTTGGTTGTGCTTTTGACGGGTCATGCTTGTAGTAGTCAAATTATTGGAATTACTGCCTCTACTGAAGGGGTGGGGAACCTCCGGCCCACGGGCCATTTGAGGCCTGTGAGGACTTTTTCTGCGTCCCCCGGGCATATTTCCTGGAACCGCAGTGCTGGAGCTGAAGCCACGCTTTTCCCAGCTGCTGGCCCTTAAAATCCCACTGTGTGATGCGAAGAAGCGCACGCACTCTGGGTTGATACTAGAATGTACGGGCTCTTTCCAAATACTGATTGCAGCCTGTACATTGTAACAGACTCACTACTGAAAATGCTACAATGCACGGGTTTTTTACGGCACCTGACTGCAGCCCGTACATTCTAGGCTGAACCCTGGCCTGTGCTAGTGTGCTCAGGGCTTATCTTGTGGGCGGGGTAAGCAGCACACTGCGCTCCTGTCACAGAAGAGGTGCAGCAGACTTAACGGCCTTCCTGATGTACATGCCTCCTGGACCTGAGCTGTGTGATTCCTCCTCCACCCCCTGTACTGTGAGTATGCAACCCATCGCTGCCCCACCTCCCAGTGCTGTGTACCCCCTAGTACTGTGTGTACCCCTAGTACTGTGTGTACCCCTAGTACTGGGTGTACACCCAGTGATGTGTACCTCCAAGTGCTGTGTAATCCCCACTGCTGTCTGTACTGCCACCCAGTGCTGTCAGTGCTCCCACGTAGTGCTCTCCATGCTGCCTCCTAGTGCTCTACGTGCTGCCTCCTAGTGCTCTCCGTGCTGCCTCCTAATGCTCTCTGTGTTGCCTACTAGTGCTCTCCATGCTGCCACCTAGTGCTGCACGTGCTGCTTACTAGCACTGTCCATGCAGCCTCTCTTGGGATGTCTATGCCGCAGCCTCTACTATGATGTATATGTGGCGCCCTGGACAAGCCAGGACGTCACAGGTACTGCAACAACACACCCCACACCCCGGTTAGGCACATCAGCCGCACACACAAATCCTTGTTGCCTCCCTCCAGGGGCTGATGTCCACACCAGGTGGGGTGGAGCCAGGCGGTTGGCCCCACCCACTGAGGAGTTCACAGTCCTGGAGGCGGGAAAGGAAGTCTGTTCAGTTGAGTGGAGTGAGAGAGAGTGAAGTGGAGTTTAGGGAAGTGGTAGGAGAGGAGCAGACTGACCATGTCCGGGTACGTGGCCCGGGCACATACAGCAAGCTTGGCAGACGGTGGTGGCCATCTGCAGGAGTGGCCTATCGACGCGGAACCGTAGGGCCAGGGCTGGGCGGTGGCCCACCGGTACCGAACCGGGGAGCGAAGAGAAACCAGCACAAACCGGCAGGGCCTGCGGACCCCGACCAGGCTGGGAGTCGCCGTTAAACTGGTTAAATCCGTTAGCGACGGGAACCTCCGGGGTTTCCTAGCAACCAAGACCCGATTGAAGGCAACCATCCAAACCGAACAGGGAGATACAGCTACCGCCAGAGCTAGAGCTCCCAGGGCCAGAGCCTGTGGGCAAAAGGGGCTCCCCCGGCATCTATCCAAGCTGGGGAGCGGGTTACCGGTGGGAAGCCATCGGGACCGAAGACACACACCAGGTACAGGGAAAGGCAGCCACCACCAACCATCCGGGAGTGATCACAGCAGCCGGCTGCAGGACCCGTCCATCCAGCCGTTTGTTTTACCGGAGACTCTGTATCTGTTCTTGGCTGAGTGAGTACCACCGTGCCCTCTGGCACCGCGCTGCCCCCGTGACCCTGCACCTCACCTACCCTGCATTCCTCCCTTCACCTTACCGGGCCCCGGGACCACCAACCCCTACCCACGGAGGGGAAAACATCCCAGCTGCTCCCCAACAACGCTCCCGTGATCCCCGTCACCAGCAGCGGTGGTGCCCCAACCTCACCACAACCCGTGGGTGGCGTCACGAACCAAATTCCCAGGCCAAGCCAACCCCTTTCACTCACGGGCAAGGAGCGCCGCACGAGTCCCCGGATCCGGCCCACCGCTCGAGCCACCGAGCATCAGCCGCAGCAGCAGCAGCCGGACCCAAGCCGCGAGCGCAGTCGAGAAGCGCACCCCCCGCCCGCGACAACTTGGCGTCACGAACAGGATCTTACCGTTCTGCTGGCTGGCAAAATTGCGCCTTGTGTCCCGCCGGTGGTGTCCGGCCGAAAAATTTCAGAAGCCGCCATCTTGGGTGCAAAGATTTCCCGCTCGAGCGTCTTCTCGAGCAGTGGAGGCGCGAAAGCCGAAGCTCCGCCCCTGAAGAGGAGGTGCTGAAAAAAGACCAAGGGGGGACGGATGGAGTCCGGCCACATGTAAACCGCGGCTATAAAAGCAGGGACGCCAGGACTCTGCGGCAATCTTTGGTTCCTGGAAGAGGCTGCTGCAAGAATGCATAGTCCGTCCGGCAACACCGTAGTCCCCGCGTCCGCGCCTGGTACCGCGGCGTGGGTGGAAGTCCGGACCGTCCAGCTAAGCAGCCACCTGCAGGTCCGTGTGCAGCCCCTCCTGGAGGAGTGGGAGGCCGACATGGCGGACGTGGTGGCGGCTATCCCGCCGGGTCGTTGCTGCGAGGCAGCACCCCAGGCCATGACACCGCGGGACCTTCCACAGATGGCGCCAGTGATGGGCAGCGTGGTGGAAGTCTCGCGGGGCCCGACCCGCGTGCAGGGGCAAGCAGTGGCCCCTTACTGGGACAGGGAACCGACTCCGCTAGGCCGAGAAATTGCGGAGAGAGAAAAGCGGAGAGCTGAAGTGATTGCCCGCACCATCTAGGAGAAGGAGAGTCTCCGCAGAGCCACCTTCCGGGTACGGGGCCCGATCCACGAGGGGCAAGTAAGGAAGTTTGATGTCCGTCGGGGGTATGGATTCATCTTTGAGCCGGGCCTGGAGGCCAAAGTCTTCATAGCCCGCCGGGACGTTAATGCCCACTTACCAGAGGACCACCCGGGCCGTAACCTGCTCCCAGGGGATCTGGTCCAGTACACGCGACATTGCGGAGAGAGGGGCTGGTTTGCCCTGAACGCCAAACTGAGAGGAGGCCAGGAGCCCCAAGCACCAGCCCAGCCCCTCCCCCGGTCCGTGGGGTGGACCTGAAGTGAGTCAGCGGTCCCCCATTGCACAGTTGTCCCCGTTGGGACCATCAGCACCGTTATGTGAGTAAATGAAAATTAAGCAACCGAACTGTAACCTGATTGTCAACCGTGATTGAACCGGCCGTTGCCGGCAAGTTTGTCCCAGTGGGGACCTTTTGCACCGTGCGTAAGGAACTGCTTATGGACACGCCCGAGAACTTGCAGGGCAACCACAAACTAGAGGAAATGTAAATATTTGGCATAATTCCGTTGCCGCCTCCGGAGAGGCAGATTGGATGAAGGGCCCGCAGCAGAGTAGGCTGGGGCCAGGTCACCACCTGGACCGGTGGACAACCTCCGGGGGTCAGGGGTTCCCCATGGACGTTGGTCCCCCTGAAAAGACCGTAGGGTATGAAATACCGTACCCGTACCTGCTTGGGCAGCCTGGAACTGGACTGGGGTCAAGGGGTGCTGCCCATTTTCTTAGGGGCAGCATCAGGGCCAGGTTGTTTGGGCGGGAGAAAGCGGACCCGTGTGTTGTTAATAAAAATGTACCGTTAGTAACGTTAAAGAAAGTGCCTCCCGTTAAGGAAAGTTTCATGAAAAATGCTTATGTTAATATTAGAGATGAGCGAACCGGTCCCGGTTCGGCTCGAGGCCGGTTCGCCGAACGGGGGTCCCGTTCGAGTTCGGTTCGTCGAACGTTCGACGAACCGAACTCGAACGTATAGGCTATAATGGGAGGCAATCACAAACACATAAAAATGCATTATAAATGTACACAAACAGTTAATAAACATTGCCATAACACTTACCGGTCCTCGCGATCCCTTCTGCACTCTGTCTCCTGCCGCTATTCCATCCGATGATCGCTGAATCCTCCCGGTGACCTGCACTGCCAGCAGAGAAGCAGGACCTATCGTGACGTCAAAATAGCCATGTGACCAGTCACGTGGCTATTATCTCATTGGCTACAGACTGGTCACATGACTATGACACGTCATGTAGGACCTGCGAGTGCATCCCTCCGGTACACGGTGCACATATGTGTATCGCCGTGTACCGGCGACATGCTCTAGCACACGGTCGACTCCCCGTTCCGTTAGGGACCGGCTGACACAGCCGGTCATTAACGGAGATCACCGTTGCCATAGCAACGCAGTTAGCGGTGACGTCACCGCTAACCGCGGCTCCGGGAGCACCGTTGCTATGGTAACGCGTCTGTCAGCGTTACCGCTAGCAGCCAGCAGTGATCACTCACGGAGTGAAGGCTGCACGCTGCTTCCCGATTGTAGTGAGCATTGTAGTTAGGATGGAGGTTCCCCAGCCCCAAGTGATGCCCCTCACTACAATCGTCACTACTACTACACTAGAAAGAAAGAAGACAGAAGAGCAGGATCGTGGAGGGCTGACAGGGGTAATAAAGATGGAGTCTCTAATGTGTCTGTGTATTTATTTCTATTAAAGTATTTTTTCTCTGTGTGGTGTCTTTTTTTAACCCTTTATTGGAGATTCTTAATGGCCGGGTCAAACGTGCCTGACATTAAGAATCTCTGGCTTAATACTGGCTGGTAAAACAAAGCCAGTATTAACTCATGATTACCCAACAAGCCACCCGGCTCCAGGGCTGTTGGAAGAGTTGGATACAGCGCCAGATGATGGCGCTTCTATGAGAGCGCCATTTTCTGGGACGGCTGCGGACTGAAATCCGCAGCAGAGGCGCCCACAAACCTCGGGCTAACCTGTGCTGCGGATTCCAATCCCCAGCTGCCTAGTTGTACCCGGCTGGACACAAAAATAGGGCGAAGCCCACGTCATTTGTTTTTTAATTATTTCATGAAATAAGTGAAATAATTAAAAAAAAACGGGCTTCCCTATATTTTTGGTTCCCAGCCGGGTACAAATAGGCAACTGGGGGTTGGAGGCAGCCCGTGGCTGCCAGCTGTACCTGGCTAGCATACAAAAATATGGCGAAGCCCACGTCATTTTTTTGGTGGGCAAAAAACTTCTGCATACAGTCCTGGATGGAGTATGCTGAGCCTTGTAGTTCTGCAGCTGCTGTCTGCTCTTCTCCATACAGACAGACAGCAGCTGCAGAACTACAAGGCTCAGCATACTCCATCCAGGACTGTATGCAGAAGTTTTTTGCCCCCTGAAAAAATTATGTGGCTTCGCCATATTTTTGTATGCTAGCCAGGTACAGCAGGCAGGTACGGCTGCCCCCAACCCCCAGTTGCCTATTTGTACCCGGCTGGGAACCAAAAATAAAGGGAAGCCCTTTTTTTATTATTTCATGAATTTCATGAAATAATTAGAAAACAAATGACGTAGGCTTTGCCCCATTTTTGTGTCCAGCCAGGTACAACTAGGCAGCTGGGATTGGAATCCGCACCACCGGTTGGCCTGAGCTTTCTGGGCCCCACTGCTGCGAATTGCAGTCTGCAGCCACCTCAGAAAATGGCATTTTCATAGAAGCGCCATCTTCTGGTGCTGTATCCAACTCTTCCAGCACCTGCCTGCTATACCTGGCTAGCATACAAAAATATGGCGAAGCTCACGTCCTTTTTTTGTAGCTTTTTGGCAAAAAAAAAAAAATGCTTCCCTGGATTTTCCATTGCCAGTGAAGGTAACACCAAGCAGTGGGGGTTAGCAGCCAGTAGCTGCTTGGATTACCCTTAGCTAGCAATACAAAAAATGCAGTGGGAGCTAACATATATTTTTTTAATTATTTATTTAAATAACTAAAAATAAAATGGGCTTCCCTGTATTTTGATTGCTGGACATCACAGTGCTGTAAAAATAAATCTTTAAAAAAATGACGTAGCGCTCCGCGGTATTTTTGATTCTCAGCGCAGATAAAGCAGACAGCTATGGGTTGCCACCCCCATCTGCCTGCCGTTACCTTGGTTGGCAATCAAAATACAGGGAAGCCCATTAATTTTTTCTATTTAAAAAATAGTTAAAAAAAAAAAAATTACGTTGGGTCCCCCCATTTTTGATAGCCAGCTAGGGTAAAGCAGACGGCTGTAGCCTGAAAACCACAGCTGGCAGCTTTACCGTGGTTGGGGATCCAATGTGGAGGTCCCCTCAGGCTCTTTTTTATAATTATTTTATAAATATTAA
Source organism: Anomaloglossus baeobatrachus (assembly GCF_048569485.1). Lineage (NCBI taxonomy): Eukaryota > Metazoa > Chordata > Amphibia > Anura > Aromobatidae > Anomaloglossus > Anomaloglossus baeobatrachus. The sequence continues at coordinate 364,062,657 of NC_134358.1, forward strand.
TAATTACACAATAAAAGTAGGGGACCCCCCAAATTGGATCACCAGCCAAGGTAAAGCGGACAGCTGTGGTCTGGTATTCTCAGGGTGGGAAGGTCCATAGTTATTGGGCCTTCACAGCCTAAAAATAGCAGGCCGCAGGCACCCCAGACGTGGCGCATCCACTAGATGCGCCAATCCTGGCGCTTCACCCCAGCTCATCCCGTGCCCTGGTGCAGTGGCAAACGGGGTAATAAATCGGGTTGATACTAGCTGTAAAGTCACCTGAGATCAAGCCCAGCAGTTTGTGATGTCATGGCGTCTATTAGATACCCAACATCATAAACTGTCAGTACTAACAAAAACAAAAAATCGACAAAAGAAATTTATTTGAAAAAACAGTCCCCAAAACATTTCCTCTTTCACCAATTTATTGTAAGAAAAAAAATAAAGGGGTCCCACGACGACTCTGGACCGTCTAGAATATGGGGGGGAGACACTCAGGGAACGTATCCCCCATTTTCTAGGAGTGCGGACCCTTCATGTGAGGAGTGTGGGTGCAATGAATCTGCACTCACTCTCCCCGGGTCCACAGCAGCAGAGTCCATGTCGTAATGGTTGCTACCAAAGCTGCAATGCCCTGCTCATGAGGTAAGGGCATGCCTAATCAGGAGAACTACTGTAGAGGAAGCTCTGCTCACTGGTATATAGGTGCTCAGAGGTAATAATAGATAAAATTAGTGAGTAACCTCGGCACTCTATATCTCCCAGACTAAGTCAGTAAGTCACAACGGATAGTAATGCAAAATCACTCTTTATTGGTCCGTATTAAGAATTTTTTTTTTTCATAAGCATATATGTTTTTGTCCAAAACAAGTTACAAATGACGTTTCGGCCTGAGCCTTCGTCAGATTGGACTTATCTGCATGTAATCATGAAAAATTACAATAATCAGTATCACATAAGAGTGAGAGAACAATAACATAAACTCGAACAATGTAGAGGTACAATTGGGATGCAGCAAAAAAATTGCAACACAGCAAGAAATGAAACACATGATACAAATGTCATAATACAGTACAAGGACAATATAGTAATGACAAATATGGGGTCAGAGTAGACTTAGACAGCTCTGGTACGAAAGAGATGTCAATCATAAAGTAACATGTGCAGTAGGTGTAGAGCTACACTATGCATGGCAGAGCTAATGGGTAGACCGACCATAGAAAAAGTAGAGAAAAAGTGGAGAAAAAGTGGAGAAAAAAGTGGAGAAAAAGTGGAGAAAAAGTGGAGATAAAGTGGAGAAAAAGTGGAGAAAAAGTGGAGATTAAGAGGAGAAAAAGTGGAGAAAAAAGTGGAGAAAAAGTGGAGAAAAAGTGGAGCATAAGTGGAGAAAAAGTGGAGAAAAAGTGGAGAAAAAGTGGAGCATAAGAGGAGAAAAAGTGGAGAAAAAAGTGGAGAAAAAGTGGAGAAAAAGTGGAGCATAAGAGGAGAAAAAGTGGAGAAAAAGTGGAGAAAAAGTGGAGCATAAGAGGAGAAAAAGTGGAGAAAAAGTGGAGAAAAAGTGGAGCATAAGAGGAGAAAAAGTGGAGAAAAAGTGGAGAAAAAGTGGAGCATAAGAGGAGAAAAAGTGGAGATTAAGAGGAGAAAAAGTGGAGAAAAAGTGGAGCATAAGAGGAGAAAAAGTGGAGAAAAAGTGGAGAAAAAGTGGAGAAAAAGTGGAGCATAAGAGGAGAAAAAGTGGAGATTAAGAGGAGAAAAAGTGGAGAAAAAGTGGAGAAAAAGTGGAGAAAAAGTGGAGAAAAAGTGGAGCATAAGAGGAGAAAAAGTGGAGAAAAAAGTGGAGAAAAAGTGGAGAAAAAGTGGAGCATAAGAGGAGAAAAAGTGGAGAAAAAGTGGAGAAAAAGTGGAGCATAAGAGGAGAAAAAGTGGAGAAAAAGTGGAGAAAAAGTGGAGCATAAGAGGAGAAAAAGTGGAGATTAAGAGGAGAAAAAGTGGAGAAAAAGTGGAGCATAAGAGGAGAAAAAGTGGAGAAAAAGTGGAGAAAAAGTGGAGAAAAAGTGGAGAAAAAGTGGAGCATAAGAGGAGAAAAAGTGGAGATTAAGAGGAGAAAAAGTGGAGAAAAAGTGGAGAAAAAGTGGAGAAAAAGTGGAGAAAAAGTGGAGCATAAGAGGAGAAAAAGTGGAGAAAAAAGTGGAGAAAACGTGGAGAAAACGTGGAGAAAAAGTGGAGAAAAAGTGGAGAAAAAGTGGAGAAAAAGTGGAGCATAAGAGGAGAAAAAGTGGAGAAAAAAGTGGAGAAAACGTGGAGAAAAAGTGGAGAAAAAGTGGAGAAAAAGTGGAGCATAAGAGGAGAAAAAGTGTAGATTAAGAGGAGAAAAAGTGGAGAAAAAGTGGAGAAAAAGTGGAGCATAAGAGGAGAAAAAGTGGAGAAAAAAGTGGAGAAAAAGTGGAGAAAAAGTGGAGAAAAAGTGGAGATTAAGAGGAGAAAAAGTGGAGCATAAGAGGAGAAAAAGTGGAGAAAAAAGTGGAGAAAAAGTGGAGAAAGTGGAGAAAAAAATGGAGAAAAAGTGGAGAAAAAGTGGAGAAAAAGTGGAGAATAAGAGGAGAAAAAGTGGAGAAAAAGTGGAGAAAAAGTGGAGAATAAGAGGAGAAAAAGTGGAGAATAAGTGGAGAAAAAAATGGAGAAAAAGTGGAGAAAAAGTGGAGAAAAAGTGGAGCATAAGAGGAGAAAAAGTGGAGAAAAAGTGGAGAAAAAGTGGAGAAAAAGTGGAGCATAAGAGGAGAAAAAGTGGAGAAAAAAGTGGAGAAAAAGTGGAGAAAAAGTGGAGCATAAGAGGAGAAAAAGTGGAGAAAAAGTGGAGAAAAAGTGGAGCATAAGAGGAGAAAAAGTGGAGAAAAAGTGGAGAAAAAGTGGAGAAAAAGTGGAGCATAAGAGGAGAAAAAGTGGAGAAAAAGTGGAGAAAAAAGTGGAGAAAAAGTGGAGAAAAAGTGGAGAAAAAGTGGAGAAAAAGTGGAGAAAAAGTGGAGATTAAGAGGAGAAAAAGTGGAGAAAAAGTGGAGAAAAAGTGGAGCATAAGAGGAGAAAAAGTGGAGAAAAAAGTGGAGAAAACGTGGAGAAAACGTGGAGAAAAAGTGGAGAAAAAGTGGAGAAAAAGTGGAGAAAAAGTGGAGCATAAGAGGAGAAAAAGTGGAGAAAAAAGTGGAGAAAAAGTGGAGAAAAAGTGGAGAAAAAGTGGAGCATAAGAGGAGAAAAAGTGGAGAAAAAAGTGGAGAAAAAGTGGAGAAAAAGTGGAGAAAAAGTGGAGATTAAGAGGAGAAAAAGTGGAGCATAAGAGGAGAAAAAGTGGAGAAAAAAGTGGAGAAAAAGTGGAGAAAGTGGAGAAAAAAATGGAGAAAAAGTGGAGAAAAAGTGGAGAAAAAGTGGAGAATAAGAGGAGAAAAAGTGGAGAAAAAGTGGAGAAAAAGTGGAGAATAAGAGGAGAAAAAGTGGAGAATAAGTGGAGAAAAAATGGAGAAAAAGTGGAGAAAAAGTGGAGAGAAAGTGGAGAAAAAAATGGAGAAAAAGTGGAACACCCTTTGGTACCTTTCATGTGGCACTAAGGGGTGCTTAGCTTTGTATTTAGCCAAAAAAATGAAAAAAAAATGACATAGGGTTCCCCCTAGTTTTGTAGCCAGCTAGGGTAAAGCAGACGGCTGCAGCCTGCAGACCACAGCTGGCAACCTCACCTTGGCTGGTAATCCAAAACTGAGGGCACCCCACGCTGTTATTTTAAATTAAATAAATAATTAAAAAAAAAAACACGTAGGGGTCCCCCAAAATTGGATCACCAGCCAAGGTAAAGCAGACAGCTGGGGCCTGATATTCTCAGACTAGGGAGGTCCATGGTTATTGGAATCTCCCCAGCCTAAAAATAGCAGGCCGCAGCCGCCCCAGAAGTGGCGCATCCATTAGATGCGCCAATCCTGGTGCTTCGCCCCAGCTCATCCCGCGCCCTGGTGCGGTGGCAAACGGGGTAATATTTGGGGTTAATACCAGATGTGTAATGTCACCTGGCATCAAGCCCTGGGGTTGGTGAGGTCAGGCGTCTATCAGATACCTGACATCACCAACCCAGTCAGTAATAAAAAAAAAATACACGACAAACACATTTTTATTTGAAAAAACACTCCCCAAAACATTCCCTCTTTAACCAATTTATTAGATTGAAAAACAAATCCAGGTCTGGTGTAATCCAAGGGGTTGCCATGACGATGCACACTGTCCCAGTCAATGAAGAGCAGGATGTTCCCCATTGGCTGGGAGAGCAGTGCAGTGACCTGAGCTAACATCAATGGGTCAGCCCAGGTCACTGCAGGGGGGTGACAAGTGCTGCTGTCAGTGAGGTACATTACCTGCGCTGATCTCCAGCACACTGACAGCCCCTGTCACTGAGGTCAATGACCGGCGCCTTCACATCAAGTATCGCGAGAGGTCCGTGACGTCACCGCCAGTGTCAGTCTCGGGTCGGAAGCGATAGGTGATGTGACAAGCGGCGGCCATGGAGGACAGTGACAGCGCTGAGGTCGGGATGGCGGGACTTCATCACCGCAGGTAAGCCGAGCGAGCGAGCGAGCGAGCGGGCGGGCGGGCGGGGGGGTGGGGGGTGGGGGGGGGATGTGTGTGTGTGTGTGTGTGTTTGTGTATGTGTATGTATGTGTACATGCCGCGGGCAGGAGGGGGTGGAGCGAGCTGAGCGGGAAAGTGTGGGCTTCCTGCACGTAACTAAGATAAACATCGGGTTACTAACCAAAGCGCTTTGCTTGGATACCCGATGTTTATCTTGGTTACCAGCTTGTGGCAGGCTGCCAGCGATGGCTCCTGCTCACTGTAGCTGTAAAAAGCCCTGCTTTTTGCTGCTAGAACCGTTCTCGAACGTATCTAGAACTATCGAGCTTTTAGCAAAAAGCTCGAGTTCTAGTTCGATCTCGAACAGCCCAAAAATCACTCGAGCCTAGAACTGGAGAACCACGAACCACGAACCGCGCTCAACTCTAGTTAATATGTTTGCCGTTTACTGTATATTTATCTTTTCAGTTGCAAGAATAAAACCGGTGATGGACGGGCAGCCCGCGGACGGTCTGCATTTAACCAAGGGGGAATGTGGCGCCCTGGACAAGCCAGGACGTCACAGGTACTGCAACAACACACCCCACACCCCGGTTAGGCACATCAGCCACACACACAAATCCTTGTTGCTTCCCTCCAGGGGCTTATGTCCACACCAGGTGGGGTGGAGCCATGCGGTTGGCCCCACCCACTGAGGAGTTCACAGTCCTGGAGGCGGGAAAGGAAGTCTGTTGCATTGAGTGGAGTGAGAGAGAGTGAAGTGGAGTTTAGGGAAGTGGTATTACAGGAGCAGACTGACCGTGTCCGGGTACGTGGCCCGGGCACATACAGCAAGGTTGGCAGACGGTGGTGGCCGTCTGCAGGAGTGTCCTATCGACGCGGAACCGTAGGGCCGGGGCTGGGCGGTGGCCGAACCGGGGAGCGAAGAGAAGCCAGCACAAACCGGCAGGGCCTGCGGACCCCGACCAGGCTGGGAGTCACCGTTAAACTGGTTAAATCCGTTAGTGACGGGAACCTCCGGGGTTTCCTAGCAACCAAGACCCGATTGAAGGCAACCGTCCAAACCGAACAGGGAGATACAGCTACCGCCAGAGCTAGAGCTCCCAGGGCCAGAGCCTGCGGGCAAAAGGGGCTCCCCCGGCATCTATCCAAGCTGGGGAGCGGGTTACCGGTGGGAAGCCATCGGGACCGAAGACACACACCAGGTGCAGGGAAAGGCAGCCACCACTAACCATCCGGGAGTGATCACAGCAGCCGGCTGCGGGACCCGTCCATCCAGCCGTTTGTTTTACCGGAGACTCTGTATCTGTTCTTGGCTGAGTGAGTACCACCGTGCCCTCTGGCACCGCGCTGCACCTCACCTACCCTGCATTCCTCCCTTCACCTTACCGGGCCCCGGGACCACCAACCCTTACCCACGGAGTGGAAAACATCCCAGCTGCTCCCTAACAACGCTCCCGGGATCCCCGTCACCAGCAACGGTGGTGCCCCAACCTCACCACGACCCGTGGGTGGCGTCACAAACCAAATTCCAAGGCCAAGCCAACCCCTTTCACTCACGGGCGAGGAGCGCCGCTCGAGTCCCTGGATCCGGCCCACCGCTCGAGCCACCGAGCAGCAGCAGCCGGACCTAGCCACGAGCACAGTCGAGCAGTGCACCCCCCGCCCGCGACATATATGCCCGAGCCTCTCCTGAGATGTATATGCCCCAGCCCCTCCTGTGATGTATATGCCCCAGCATCTCCTGTGATGTATATGCCCCAGACCCTTCTGGGATTTGTACCCCCAGTGTCTCCTGTGATGTATATGCCCAAGCATCTCCTGTGATGTGTATGCCCCAGCCTCTCCAGACCGAGACAAACCTGGAAAAGCAGGCGTGAGAAACAACATGATCAATATCACCGTACATCACCACCACACCAAAAAAAAGTAGCTCCAGCAAACAGTAGGGGTGAGTTAATTAACTGTATGACTAAATATAGCAGGGTAGTTTTCAAGTTAATATTTTGGTGCGGCCCCCGAAGGTTGGTAGAAAATTCCCAAATGGCTCCCGGCAGTAAAAAGGTTCCTCACCACTTCTCTACTGAGTCGCTTTTTACAAATTTGGAAAAAAGCCCCAGGCTAGGCAACCCCATCCAACCATGCAAACTTCAGACCCGTGACCGCTGCTGGCCACAGCCAGAGTTGTGGCAGAGGATGCAGTGCTTGTTTTGGTTGCATCCCTCTGTGTTTATGTGGGAAGTGGAATATAACCTCCTCATCTTCCTCCTCCTCCTCTGCTGAGCTACTCAGCTGCATGCCTCTGAGTTCACACCAAGTTGAATCTAGAACCTAATTGTCATCTTCTCTGTTGTCCCACTTCTCGACCCGACAGTCACCCTCAGGTATCTGAATCTCATCTTGATCATCTCCACCCCGGGGATTAACATCTGGTGACAAGGATCTGGATTCTGCTCGGACCCAACTTCATCTGACCACAGGTCCAACTGACAAAGCAAAGAATTTGGGCATCGGTGCAGATGCTTTCCTCCTCTTGAGTTTGTGAATATTTAGATCAGACCAGATGGAGAGTTGTGACAAGGGGGGAAACAAAGGTAATTGGGGAGCCACCTATTAGGACTGTACTGTGTGTGCTGTTGAGGTGGAGGAAGAGGAGAGGCCACTTAATAGAGCGCTTGCCATCCACTCTAGCACATACTTTTTCTGGCCCTCATTTACAAGTCATATAGCTGCCAAAGAAAGGAAGTGGAGTAGCCTGTCCAGTAACAGAAGTTGTCAGTTGTCTTTGGATAGGATGAGTCGGTGTTTGTTCAGTAGAGCTTTCAGTAACATTATCACCTACACCACATACACCTTGAACACCGCACCTCTTCCCCCTTCCACCATGAAATTGGGATTTCCCACTCATGTTTGATGTATCCCTCCCCTTTTTTAACCAGCTATTTCACAACCTTAGGTCCACACCTGTTAGTCACCTTTCACTAATTTAACAATCAGTATTTGTTTGCTAAGATGACAATTTGTGGCTGGACTACAGAAGTAGAAATCATTATTTAGATGATAAAAAGGCAATTTTGGGATGGACCACAGAATTAGCAATCACTATTTAGATGATGAAATGGTAATTTTTGGCTGGAACACAGAAGTAGCAAATCCTATTAAGATGCTGAAATGTCAATTTGGGGTAGGCCGCAGGACCATAGATATAGATGCTGAAATTTTAGTCACTGGCAGAACCACAAATTTAGCAATCAGGAATTTGATGCTGAAATGTCAATTGGTGCAGGTGTGCCACCCCTGCAGCGGCAGAACCGCTCAGATCCGGGGGTAATTACTTGTGGCTCGAGGGTCTCTGGGGCTACACTCAAATGAAGAAGGGGCTATTTACAAGGGAGATATAGTTTGTGACGCCACCCGTGGTGTGTGGTAATAGGGTGTACCGCCGCTGCTGCTGGGAGTACCCGGGGTGATGGAGTGGGCAGCCAGATGACATTACCCTTCACGGGTAGGGGAAGGCCCCGGGACTGAAGATAATGGTCTGGGGTGCAGGGGGAAGCGCAAGCTCGCTAGTTGCAGGGGTTAATCAGGTAGTCACTCAGAAGGAAGCAGACTCCGACAACATAGTAAACCAAGTCTCTGAATGCCACTGCCTTCCAGGGAGAGCTCATCCGGGTCCTGTCCTCCGCAGCACTACTGGGTGGTCTGTGACCTACCTCCTGACACAGTAGTTTAGAGTGTCCTTTGTGGCCCATCAGCTTGGCCCCGCTCCCTGCTATGAGTAGCAAGAGGAGCTTGCTCTCAGGAGCTCACACTTGGAATTTCAGTGGCTGCTTTGCTTGGAAAGCCCTATCCCCCTCATTACGCTAGTGCCCCCGATCTCTGAGCTTCGTCACAACAGTGCATATAGACCCTGTCCTCCGCAGGTTCATTGTCGGGTTGCCTGAATCTTCTCTCCAACCTAGGGTCCGTGTATCCCGTCGTGCCTTCGAAACCAGCCCGGCTATTTAACTGTGGCTGCTGGCTATCCTCCAAGACTAGCCAAGCACCCAGTCACAATCTCCCGCGACTGGGTCTCTGACTGCTCTGGGTCCAGACCACCGTCTGCGACGTAGGCTGCTTCTCCTCTGGGAGCTCCAACTCCCAGCTTCCTTGAGTTCCTCACAGCTTGAGGGTTACCACTTAACTTCCGCCCACTTTGCTCCCCTGGAGCCGACAGCTCCTGTCACCTTCCACCTTCCTGCCCCTAGGTGGGCGGCCCTATTCCAGCTTAAGCAGCCCACTGATGTGCCTGACAGGGTGTGGTGCGAGATGTCACTAGGATTTGTGAATGCTGGTGGAGGCAGTACAGCAAGATGGGGACCCAGAACCATGGGGGGTTGAGCCCTTCACGGAGAGAGAAAGATTATGCAGAACCCTGTGACGACCTGACTAGTCCAGGGCGTCACACTGGGATTGCAGAGTTATTATGAATTTTTATTTATCTGCATTTTTTTGTAGCAGCAGCAGCACTGTAGCAGTCTCAAAATGGTGATGACACAGCAAATCAGCTTCTTATATGCAAAGCGATAATTGACTTTGGCAGCTAATGACAGAAGTCCTTGTTTCTAAACATTGTGGATAGTTTCTGTGCCCTAATTGGCTGCCGGAACATCCACACATTAAATTAAGAAAAAAAAAATAGTCTGCCACTCCGCTAACCTCTCCCCACCCCTTCCCCTAATCAAACACCTCCTCCCAATCATCATACAGCACCACTATCTTAGGCCCCCTTCACACGTCCGTGAAATACGTGCGTGATTTTCACGGACGTGTCAAAGGTGCGTGTTCCTCCCCATGTGCCGTGTTTATGGCACTATGTGTGTTCTCCGTGTGTTATACGTAATAACACACAGAGAACGGAAAGCCCCGCCTTACCTTTTTCTTCCGGAGCTGTCTGTGGTGCTGAATGGCAGCGTCCGGCACTGGCCACGCCCCGCTGACGCTGCTTCCGGCCCCCAGTAAAGAAGATGCGTTTTTCAAATTCACTGGGGGACGGATGCAGGTGACAGCCGCGGCAGAGACTGCAGGACTCGTGGAGGTGAGTTTGTGTTTTTTTATTTTTAAAATGACACGTGTGTTTCTCCGGTGTGTCATGTGGGCCCGCATCCACACTACTTCCATGTGGTACGTGTGCAGGCCCGTGCTGCCGAAGAAACATGGACATGCATCCGTGTGGAGCACACGGGCTCACGTGTGCTCCACACGGAGGCACGGGCCAATGGCTGCACATGTGCGTGCACATAAACCCATTGATTTTAATGGGTTTACGTGTGCCCGTGTCTCCGGTACATGCGGGCATGGACCTAGCACATACCGGAGACACGGACGTGTGAAGGGGGCCTTAGCTAAAACCACAATAATGTAGAAAAAAAGCATTAGTGCAACCATACACAGTTAGCGAACAAAGCCAAACATTGCCGATTTTTGAGAAAAGTGCTTTGACTTCCGAACCTGAGCCCAAATGGGCAAGGCTCGTGACGAATTTGAGATTGGCAAACCTTTTTCGAACAAATTCGCTCATCTCTAACTGTGACTACAGAGCATCACATATAATACCAGCCACATATTATCCTGTATAGAAGATTGGATGTTTATGCACGTAATATATTACATTCAGTATACAGGAGAATATGTGAGTGGTATATGATTAAATGGTGCTTTACACACTGCGACATCGCTAGCGATTGCTAGCAATGTTGCGAGCGATAGCAACTGCCCCCGTTGTTCGTGCGACATTTAGTGATCACTGCCATAGCGAACAATATCGCTACGGCAGCGTCACACACACATACCTGTTCAGTGACGTCGCTGTGACTGCCAAACAATCCCTCCTTCAAAGGGGAGGTGTCTTCGGCATCACAGCGACATCACAGCAGCATCACAAAACGGCCGCCCAATAAAAGAGGAGGGGCGGAGATGAGCGGCTGGAACAAGCCGCCCACCTTCTACCTTCCTCATTGCCGGTGGACACAGGTAAGGAGATGTTCGTCGTTCCTGCGGTGTCACACACAGCTATGTGTGATGCCGCAGGAACGACGAACAACCAGCGGCATGCACCACCAAAGATATTATGAAAAGGAGCGACGTGTCAACGATCAACGATTTTTGACGTTTTTGCAAGCGTTGATCATCGCCCCTAGCTGTCACACGCTGTGATGTCGCTAACGACGCCAGATGTGTGTCACAAACACCATGACCCCGACGATATATCGCTAGCGGAGTCGCAGTGTGTAAAGCACCCTCTACTATAATGCAGACATCCAATGTCTCATATATAGGATAATGTGTGATGGTATATATTACACTATTGTGGCGCCCCTGACCCGGTCAGGCACCACAGAGTATTGCACCCATGCGGGAGCAATGCTTCCAGGTAATCTCCAAAGGCCAGGATGAGGTGCACACACAAACATATAGTGACCAGGCTTCCCACATCACCAGAGGGGACCCTTGAGTAGCCAGAAGGAGTTAACTTTCAATTCCCAGCTGGGGGTGTGTTCAGGGGCTGGTTGCTAGGAAGCAGGGCAGAGAGAGAGAGGAAGAGGAGAGTCTGGAGGAAGAAGTTGAAGTGTGAGGAAGCAGGGCAGAGGAGCTCTAGAGTGTCAGACAGGTCCTGAGGAGTGCAGTAGCTGAAAGCGGGGGAGAAAGGAGTACCGTGGGTCGGCCTGAAAATCATCCAGAGAGAAGGGTGGCTGAGTACGGAGATCCCGGTATCTGAGCACACAAGGGGAACTAGATCCCCAGTACAGGCAGCAGATCATCCAGAGCTGCTTAACCTACAGGTGGAGGGGGTACTTCATGCCCTCACCACGACTACACAGAGCTTGAGCCAAGCAGCAATCACCAGGCCCATAAGGGGACAGGGCCAGAAGCCATCCCACCAAGGCCACGCTGCCGGCAGACGAGCCAGAGAGAGGGGAGCAGGGTGGTAGCAGCTTCCCTGGAGGGGTCCTACCACGCTTCAAGCAAAGGATCCTCCTAAAACAGAAAGAGTGCAAGGAAGGCGAGTGGACAGCTACCCTCAGAACGGCCTCCTGGAATTCCTGGTTCAACCTGGTTATCACAGTGTCGCCCGGGCATCTCACCGTGACCTCCAAACAGTGAGTAAACACGTTGAAAGACTTCTTGGACTGTGTTTGAGTCATTCTGCGACCTGTGGTCCCACACACATACACCGGGGCCTGGGGCTTGCCTCACTCTCAGGGGGCTAATATACTGACTGCACCCACCATCAGCCCCAGGCATCCCTTAATCCGCAGTGGCGGTCCCCGCTGACCGCAATACTGAGAGTGGCGTCACGACAATCCTAAAAGAAGGTTCCCTACCTGTGACCAGACTGTTCCATCCACGTGGAGTCCCTGAAGGTACTGCACCGACACATACTAGCGGGGCTTCACAACTTCTGGCGTCACGAACAGGATTAGGACTAGACCTGTTCAGACAGGTGACCGTGTGCCTCAGAGGTCCGACCGCAAAAATTGAACCGCCGCCATATTGTCATCTTCAAAAGCGCGCGCTGCAGCCCGCGCGAGGGAGAAGAGCACCGCCCACGAAGAGGTGTGGCCGCCCCAGAACCCCCACAATTCAGAGAGCGTTCTGATCCAGGAAGTGGAAAGGGAGCGCGCAGATTTTTGAAGAAAAATGGACGCTGCAGGAGGTAATGCCCCTGGTCAGGGCGACGCAGCCCAAGCGATGCCAGCCCCCGTCGCGCTGGACGCAGCAGCGCCTGGTGCCGGTGCCGCGGTCGCAGCCGCGCCGGCTGAAATCTCCCCCATAATGCCAGTTTCCTTGCTGTATGTCCCAGGAGCGCAATGGCTGCCCCAATACGCCGGTAAAATAGACACGCTGACCGGGTTTAAGAAGAAGATCAACACCCTGCTAGACATGCACGCGATGACTGGTAAGCAGAGGGCCGCTGTGGTGCTGGGACAATTGACTGAAGCAGCAGAATTGGAAGCTGAGTCCTGGACCAATGATGACCGGGGCTCTGTTGAGACCATCTTTGCCAAACTAGCAGCTGCTTTTGAACACCGCACCGAGGGAGAGCTGAGGACGGACTTCTATAACTGCCGTCAGAAGCCCCAAGATAGTATAAGAGACTATGCCCTCAGGCTGCAGGCTGCACTACGGGCTCTCAAGCTGGTGGACCCTGTCAGTGATCAGGAAGGAAACCGGATGATGAAGGAACAATTCTTGCGGGGCCTGCGCTCTCCTGAGGATGGGAAGCAGATGAAGCTGTGGTCCCTGGAACACCCTGACGTGGACTTTGCCATTTTGAAAGACAGGGCAGTGAAAGCACTCCAACCTCCTGTGGACACAGACCCCGTCGCACCAGCATGGCCTGCCAGTTCCACGGCTGCAGGAGCGGAATCCTCCTCGCAGACCCTAATAACTGCAAAAGGACTCAACGCGCCAGCAGAGACCATAAGTACGCTATCCTCCCAGGTGCAACAGCTCACTAAGGATGTCGCACAAATCCTGAAAGCAATGCAGTTGCCCTCAGAGACCAAAGTCCCTCATCGGATCCTGCTAGCTGACAACCCAGAGGACGTCCCTTGGATGCGGAGGAGAAGAGGTCCCCCAACCCGAGGCAGGAGCAGTGATCGCTATGACTCATCTGGACAACCCATCTGTCGTCGTTGCCAGGAGTTGGGACACTATGCAAGGGCCTGTCCTTTAAACGAGCCAAACCTGGGGCCGGGGGCCAGTCCTCAGGATTAAGAAGATCAGGCCCAGGTCGCTGCTGTGATCAGTACGTGGGTGGACGTCCTGTCCTGTCCATCGTCCTGGACGGGATCCCTACCCCGGCATTATTGGACACCGGCTCTCAGGTCACCACGATCCCGTATGTCCTTTATCGTAGGTTTTGGTCGGACGACGATCTCCGACCACCGGACCCCTCCCTCACCATCTATGCTGCCAACGGACAACCTATAGACCAGATCGGGGTCAAAGAGGTAACCATAAAGGTGGGAAGGCAGGAAATGAAGGGACAAGGACTGATTGTTGTGGACACTGATATTAGAGAAAGGAACCCGCAAATGATTTTAGGCACTAATGTCATAGAAAATTGCCTAGGGGAAGTGTTGTTGTTGCTTCACCAGATTGTTGAAGGTGCTGAGGGCAGGTCGCAAAGAGCCTTGCAAAAGGAGATCCGAATCATTCTGAGGAAGCAACAGGTAAAACAGACTGGCGGTGAGATTGGTAGTGTACGGGTGATGGATGCAAACCCCATTGTGATACCCCCACGGAGTGAAATGATGATGTGGTGTAGAGCAGCGGTAGGTCTCAGAGGACAAGATTACCAGGCTGTACTAGAGCCCACTCATTCAGACCACTGGCCCACGATTCTGACAGCCAGGGGGGTAGTTGATGTACACAAGGGACGAGTGCCTGTACGAGTGTTGAACTGTGGGGAGGAGGAAGCCAGACTACCAAGGTACGCTACCATAGCCAAACTGTTTACATGCTCAAATGACGCCATAACACCTGTAGGTCCCCTGACACAAGCTGACTCAACAGAGGATGAGACCTCCCAAAAGCAGTTAGAGGATTGGTGCCAGAAACTACACGTGGGGACTGACTCTACACCCGTCTACCAGAAACATGGGGTTTACAGGGTCGTGCAGGAATACGAGCAGGTCTTTAGTAAGAATCCACTAGACTTTGGTAGGATCAAAGGGGTGCAACATCACATACCCACAGGCAGTCATCCTCCCATTAAGGAAAGACATAGGCCTATTCCACCAGCCCATTACCAGCGCACAAAGGACATGCTGAAGGACATGAAGGAGGCAGGAGTCATAAGGGACAGTTGTAGCCCCTGGGCGGCTCCCCTGGTCCTGGTAAGAAAGAAGGATGGCACGATGAGGATGTGTGTGGATTACAGACGGATAAATCAGATAACACACAAGGATGCCTACCCTTTGCCAAGGATAGAGGAATCCCTCGCTGCCTTGAAAGCCTCTAACTACTTTTCTACCCTAGATCTTACTAGTGGCTACTGGCAAGTATCTGTAGCAGAAGAAGATCGGGAGAAGACGGCCTTCACCACCCCAATGGGCCTCTGTGAGTTCAACAGCATGCCATTTGGACTCTGCAATGCCCCCGGGACCTTCCAGAGGCTTATGGAATGCTGCCTAGGGCACCTCAACTTTGAAACCGTCCTGCTCTACCTGGATGATGTCATCGTGTACTCCAAGACCTACGAGGACCTCCTGAAACACCTGGCTGAAGTCTTTGAAGCACTATCCCGATATGGAATGAAGCTGAAACCATCCAAGTGCCATTTACTGAAGCCAAAGGTCCAGTACCTAGGTCACGTGGTCAGTGCAGAAGGAGTAGCACCGGACCCAGAGAAGGTCACAGTCATCCAGGAATGGCCCACACCTACTACCGTCCGGGAGGTACGTCAGTTCCTTGGCTTGGTAGGCTACTACAGAAGGTTCATCAAGGGCTACACGAAAATGGCAGCGCCTTTGCAAGAGCTCCTGGTAGGCCACCCAAAGAAGAGAGGAAAGATCTCCGGCCCGCCATTTCACTGGGGAGAAGCAGAAGAACACTCCTTCAGACAAATGAAAGGGGCCTTGACGGGTGAAGAGATCCTAGCCTACCCTGACTACGGTCTGCCATTCGTACTGTACACAGATGCCAGTAATGTGGGACTGGGAGCAGTGCTTTCACAGGTGCAGGGAGGCAAAGAGCGTGTGATTGCTTACGCCAGCAGGAAGCTCAGGCCTACTGAAAGAAACCCGGAGAATTATAGCTCATTCAAGCTAGAGTTCCTGGCCATGGTATGGGCTATCACAGAGCGGTTCAAGCACTACCTGGCAGCCACCAAATTCACTGTCTTCACGGACAACAACCCCCTGACCCACTTGGATACTGCTAAATTGGGTGCCATGGAGCAGCGTTGGGTAGCCCGACTGGCGAATTATGACTTTACTGTCAAGTATCGAGCTGGCCGCAAGAACGGCAACGCAGATGCTCTGTCCAGGATGCCTCACCTAGCAGACGAGGGTGAAGATGAAGATGATCTTGAAGAGATTGAGCTGCCAGCGTTCCATCGCCATGGAGCAAAACAGTGTCGGCAGTCGCGTGCCAACCGCCAAGAGGTGACCCTGAACCCACTACCTCACTACAACTGGAAGGAGACCCAGGAAAATGATCCAGCGGTAGGCTTGGTAAAGAAACTGATCAGCCAGCCTGGCGCCAGCCTTGACAAAGGAGCCCCACCTGAGGCACAGTACCTATGGAAGGAGAGGGGTCGATTATTCATCTATCAAGACAAACTTTACAGGAGCATCATTGACCCGAGGACGCATGAGAAGGTGTGGCAAGTGATTGTACCACAGAAGGATACGAGGATGGTGCTAGAAGCCTATCACAATGGTGCAGGCCACTTTGGTTGGAAGAAACTGGAGGCCCTACTTAAAGTAAGATTCTACTGGGTGGGCATGAGATCTGCCCTAGAGAAGTGGTGTCGAAACTGCGGGCCCTGCAATCTTAGAAGAAAAGACCAGCACAGCCAGAGAGCACCACTCCAGCCAATCCAAACTAAACGGCCCCTGGAGATCGTGGCCCTGGACCATGTAAAGTTGGCACCCAGCAGACAAGGCTACAACTACGCTCTCACTATGGTTGACCACTACTCCAGATTCCTGGTGGTAGTACCAGTCAAGGACTTGACAGGTCAAACTGCAGCCAAAGCTTTCCAAACACACTTCTGTCGACCACATGGCTATCCAGATCAAGTGCTCACTGACCAAGGACCAGCCTTTGAAGCTGAAGTGTTTAAGGAGTTTTGTAACCTATACGGCTGCCAGAAGATCCGTACTACGCCTTACCATCCTCAGACCAATGGCATGTGTGAGAAGATGAACCACATCATTCTCGACCTTCTGAAGACGCTCCCACTAGAAGAACGAAGTCAGTGGCCGGAAAAACTGCCCGATCTAGTGGACATGTATAACAACATCCCTGTGAGTTCCACGAACTGCACACCGGCATACCTGATGAGGGCCAGACCAGGGAGATTGCCAGTAGATCTGGAAATGGGAGTTGAGACCCCTGAAGACCATCTACAAGGTGCTGATTGGGATTCCAACCGCCAAGCCCAATACAAGAAAGTACAAGAGTGTGTGGAGCGAAGCCTGACTCAGCAGCGTGAGAAACAAGAAAAGGCCTACAATCGAAAAGCACCTGCTGTTCCTTTGATGCCAGGAGATATAGTTCTCAAAAGAAAGAGAAGACGTCATAAACTTGACAATCACTGGGAAGAAGAACCCTATACTGTGTTACCATCGACGCTTAGCAATGAAAAGACATGCCTTATCAGCAAAGATGGAGGAAAAACAACAGCTGTCGTTTCTAGAGATCGCCTAAAGAAATGTCCTGAACAACTAAGAACCCCTGAAGAAATTCCCAACCCTTTGCCAGTTCAAGAACCAAAAGAAAAGATGATCCATACTGTACTTGGAGATTTCCCAGCAAGTTGGCCTCAATACAATGGAGCAGTAGTTATTCCAGTCATTACATTCCCTCAATCTAGAGAAGTAAGAGACCCAGAAGAACCTGTTCAGAACCTGGAAGAGCCAAATGTAGCTGAAGCAGAAGACCATGCACTGGCATCAATACCTAGCACACCTATTATTCACATTGAGACACATACATCGGGTGGGAGGACACAACCTCAGACAGATGACAGTATAGTACTGCGTAGATCAACCCGCAGCAACTTTGGTCAGCTCCCATTACGCTATAGAGAAAGTACAGTTTAGTTCAAAGTGACTGTATGAAATGTAATGTTTAACCTGTTTACAGTTAAGTAACGTTTAAGTGAAATGTGCCCACAAGGACTATTGTGAGACCTCTTTAAAATGTTTTCTTTGCACTAGTTCACGTGCACTTTAAAAAATGGACCACTGGTTATGAACTGGCTTTAACCACAAACTTTTGCATTGTAAAAAGTTACCTCCTTGGTATCAACCACAGAGTCTGCCTGTTGAGGGGCATGGCTCTGCACCAACAAGGGGGCACGCCTGTTTATGGGGCCTGCCCTCCAACACTCGGAAGCGGGTACGCCTGTTTATGGGGCCTACCTTACACCACTCTCCTCAGGAGAGGAAGATTGGAGGAAAGGTCTGGGGAATGTGATGGCCCAGCCCTGGTCACCAAAAGGACCGGCGACCTACCTCCTGGAGGTTTTTGGGTGGGGTTCGGACATGTGGGTGGTTGGTGGTGGAATGGTACCTGGTACGTTTAAATGTAAATAATTGCCCCTGTGTGGGAAAAGTTTGTATTTACCTTTTTTCTTTTCTCTTGTCTTTGCAGCCCGAGGACGTGCTGATGATAACTAAGGGGGAATGTGGCGCCCCTGACCCGGTCAGGCACCACAGAGTATTGCACCCATGCGGGAGCAATGCTTCCAGGTAATCTCCAAAGGCCAGGATGAGGTGCACACACAAACATATAGTGACCAGGCTTCCCACATCACCAGAGGGGACCCTTGAGTAGCCAGAAGGAGTTAACTTTCAATTCCCAGCTGGGGGTGTGTTCAGGGGCTGGTTGCTAGGAAGCAGGGCAGAGAGAGAGAGGAAGAGGAGAGTCTGGAGGAAGAAGTTGAAGTGTGAGGAAGCAGGGCAGAGGAGCTCTAGAGTGTCAGACAGGTCCTGAGGAGTGCAGTAGCTGAAAGCGGGGGAGAAAGGAGTACCGTGGGTCGGCCTGAAAATCATCCAGAGAGAAGGGTGGCTGAGTACGGAGATCCCGGTATCTGAGCACACAAGGGGAACTAGATCCCCAGTACAGGCAGCAGATCATCCAGAGCTGCTTAACCTACAGGTGGAGGGGGTACTTCATGCCCTCACCACGACTACACAGAGCTTGAGCCAAGCAGCAATCACCAGGCCCATAAGGGGACAGGGCCAGAAGCCATCCCACCAAGGCCACGCTGCCGGCAGACGAGCCAGAGAGAGGGGAGCAGGGTGGTAGCAGCTTCCCTGGAGGGGTCCTACCACGCTTCAAGCAAAGGATCCTCCTAAAACAGAAAGAGTGCAAGGAAGGCGAGTGGACAGCTACCCTCAGAACGGCCTCCTGGAATTCCTGGTTCAACCTGGTTATCACAGTGTCGCCCGGGCATCTCACCGTGACCTCCAAACAGTGAGTAAACACGTTGAAAGACTTCTTGGACTGTGTTTGAGTCATTCTGCGACCTGTGGTCCCACACACATACACCGGGGCCTGGGGCTTGCCTCACTCTCAGGGGGCTAATATACTGACTGCACCCACCATCAGCCCCAGGCATCCCTTAATCCGCAGTGGCGGTCCCCGCTGACCGCAATACTGAGAGTGGCGTCACGACAATCCTAAAAGAAGGTTCCCTACCTGTGACCAGACTGTTCCATCCACGTGGAGTCCCTGAAGGTACTGCACCGACACATACTAGCGGGGCTTCACACTATCAGTACAGAGCATTACATATACCAGTCACATATTATCCTGTAAGTACCATAGGATGTCTGTCCACACAGTATATTACATACAGTATACAGGATATGTGACCAGTGCATACACTATGAAAGACATCAGATATTTTCATATACATGCATATCCATACAACATTGTGTATATTATATTAGATCTGATGTCTATAGTCAGGGTCAGACTGGGGTGTCTGGGGCCCACCAAGGAAATTGACTCCAGGGGCCCACACTACAGCGATATGCAAATACCTGTTAGTCGTTATCCTTGACCCCATTTATAGTGGAGCAATGACTGTAAAACAAAGGCGGCTCCTGCACATCTCCTGTGCACCATAACTGTGATGTATAATTGTGCCACCCCCGTGTCAGCAGCCGAGCTGCTCGGATCCAGATCTGTGGTGGCTCGAGGGACATCTGGACCCGAGGGTTGTGCAGCCACTCGAATAAAGGAGGTCTATGTACAGGGGACGGTGTGGAAAGTTCATGACGCCACCCGTGGTGTGTGGTAAGGGTAAAGTACCACCGCTGCAGCTGGGATTACCAGGTGGCGATGGTGTGGGCAGCCAGGTGTTTAACCCCTCCACGGGTAGGGGGATGCCCCGGGACTCGGTGATGGTGTCGGGGAGGTGCCGTCGGGCCGATAAGGGTTAATTGCGTACTGACTCAGTCCACTAACGCTGATGCTGACAACCGTGCTAAACCAAAGTTCTTGATGCCACTGCAGCAGGAAGGGAGTACGCCTGGATCCCGTGCCCGTTAGTGTTGCTTGTTAGCCTGTGACCTTGACCTTGGCACCTCTTTCTGTAGTTTGCCCCTTTAGCTTAGAACTAAACGGGTCCCGCTCACCCGTATGGCCAATGGAGTGAGCTTGCTCTCAGGGTTCACGCTTGTGATTTTCTGGACTAGGCAGTGGGAAAGTTCTATCCCCCTCGTTGCGCTAATACTCCGATGTTGCAGCGGGTGGAGAACGGATCTTGAAGGCTCTGTCCTCGTCGGGTGAATTACCAGGACGCTTGAAGCTAGTTCCTGGCCTGGGATCCACGTACCCCGTCGTGTCCTGGCCCCTGCCTGTGATAGCATAAGGCCGCCGGCTGTCCTCCTCGACAGTCCGTGCCCCTTATCACGATCCCCTGTGACCCGGGTCCAGCTCCTACCAGGCCCAGACCAATGTCTTCCACCTAGTAAATGAGGAGACCAGCTCCTGACCTCCCCACTTGAGAGTCACTCCACAACTAACTTGTGACCTCTCCTCTTAAGAGTCACCACACAACTGACTGTCTCCTAACACTCCTGACCTCCCCTTAACCAACTCTACAAGTGGCCAGCCCTATTCCCTTCAGGCTGTCCACTGGTGTGTCCGTTGGATGTGGTGCAGAGTGTTCCTAGGGTTTTGATTAGCTTGTTCTTAGCAACACCAAAGTACATGGACCCATAACCAAGGAGGAGATGGATACCATGCAGAAGGGCAGATTGCACAATATCCTGTGACAACCTGATATGCCAGGGCGTGACATAATTACAGAAGTTTGCAGTTGAGGGTCTTTGGTAAAAACAAGTTATCACGGATCCACAGGTGAGGTAGGTGATAACTTATTGATCAGTAGAATCCGACCAGTGGAAACCGCACTGATCGGAAGAATGTGGAACTTTTATCCCTGACTGGACACCTATATCCCCATTGTAAAATGCAGTAGTGGCAGATGGGATGTGTGACTGTAGCTCCATTCACCTCTTTGGGGTGGTCAGATAAAAACAAGTACAGCGCTCGCAGCCACTGAGGAATGAATAGATCAGGGGTCGAGTCGGACATGAGCTCCAGTGTAATGGAGATAAAAGTTGCACATTTTGCCAATCGGTGCAGGTCCCAGCAATCAAACCCCCACTGATGAATAAGTTATCACTTATGCTTAGGCCACATTCACACTTTTAGTGTTTGGTTAGTATGTTACCTCAGTATTTGTAGCCAAAACCAGAAGTGCGTAAAAAATACAGAAGTGTTGCCCGTGCTTCTTTCTATTATACTTTTCCTCTGATTTTACCACTCCTGGTTTTGGATACAAACACTGAGGTAAAATACTGACCAAATAATCAATGTGTGCATGTGGCCCTAGAAAAGGTGATTACCTGTTTTCAGAGGAGAACCTCTGTAAGTGCATATTTGAGGCAGTGTAATAATCACAGGACAGTGAGGGGTTAAATGTTCAAGTATTTAATCTCTATTGGAAATAAAGAATCTTCCCTATATTGATCTCAGAGAGAAAAAGTGACCTTCATACACTAGACAATCCACTATGCCAAAACCAATAATACCACATACAAGGGGGGAATACCACCACATAGTCACCAGACCACATAGTGACCGAATAATACCACATACAAGGGAGAAATACTGCAACACTATGACCAGACCACATATTACCACCACACAGTGACCAAATGAAACCACTCACATACAAGGAAGAAATACCGCCACACCGTGACCAGACCACAGTGACCAAATAATACCACAAACAACAAAGATATACCACCATACTGTGACCAGATCACATATTAACACCACATGGTCATTGAATACAACCACATACAAGGGACAAATACCAACACTCCATGACCAAACCACATAGTAACCGAAAACTACAATAATGATCATGAATAAAAAACACAATACTAATAATACTAATAACAATAATATTACCATCACTGCCATTATACACAGGAGCTCTGTATATAGTGTCAGTGTACAGGTAATACAGTGATCACCAGCAATATTATACACAGGAGCTCTGCATATAGTGTATAGTTAATACAGTGATCACCAGTGACATAACGTATTTCCCCGAAAATAACTCCTCCCCTGAAAATAAGACCTAGCAGGAGTTTTCAGGGAGGGTTAAATATAAGACATCCTCTGAAAATAAGACCTAGTCACGGTTCAATAATGAAGTGTCCATGCAGAGGTAAAAAAGTTAAATAACTCTGCAGGACACTTCATTATAGACTGCGGGCACCCCCTAAAGAAGGAAAAAAGAAGAGAGAAGACCTGCGATCATACTCACCAGACGCTGATCTGGAGCAGGTGAGCGCATCAAGGTCCTGCAGTGGAACACACACATCAGAACACATATATACACACAGCAGATCACACGCGCGCACACACACACACACACACACACACTACAGATTGCATCCACACACTCACCACGTCCAGTGATATTGCTTGCTCCTTGGTGCGCGTAAGGACCTGAGATGCTGTGTACTGTGCAGTGAGCTCCAGGACCTGTCCTGCTTCACATGACCAGAAGCATGTGGTTTCTCCAGATGTTGTGAGTGCATGCGCGTGATTGTACTGATATGTGTGATTTTGTGTGTGTATGCTATCTGATGTGTGTGTGTGTGTCTCTGTGTGTGTATGGCAATGTAAGAGTGTATGTTCTGCTGTATGTGTGTCAGTCAGATGCAGGGGAGGACAGCGTGCTGCACATAGATCACAGGGAGGAATGATATGGAATCTGATGTGTGTATGTGTGTGTGTGTGTCTATATGAGTGTATGCCCTAGTGCTTTTTTCAGGGCAAAAAAAAAATATAAGACAGTGTCTTATTTTCGGGGAAATAGGGTAATACACAGGAGCTCTGTATACAGTGTATAGGTAATACAGTGATCACCAGCGACATCATACACAGGAGCTCTGTATACAGTGTATAGTGTGTGTGTGTGTGTGTGTGCACATGTAATACACTGACTTACCAGTGACGTCTCTAGTTGAAATTATTCATCTCCACTTTTCCTCATCATCTGGCGCTGACCGCCATCACTTCTTCCTGCCATGACGCAACTCTGCAGAAAATAACACACAGTCACCTATAGCCTATACCCCCAATTTCTATACTATGTCAGACTTTTGTTCCCTCATGGAAAACAGTATCCTCAAAATTAAATTATTTTTCATCAGTAATAATGTCCCCTAATTTGCCCCTACAGTAATTATATTCACCATTTGCCACCATAAACCAATAATGTTTGTTAATTGTTCTGGCCCCATATAGTAATTATTTCTCCCATCCTGGAAGCCCTTATTTAATAATGTCTCCCATCCTGACCACCTTTATTTAATAATGTCTCCTATCCTAGCCCCCTTTATTTAATAATGTCTTCCATCCTAGCCCCATTTATTAATAATGTCCCCAATCCTGGTCACCTTTATTTAATAATGTCTCTCATCCTGGCCCCCTTTATTTAATAATGTTTCCCATCCTAGACCCCCTATGTTCCCCCATCTTGGGCCTTCTGTTCCTCCGTCCCAGGCCCCTAAACTGCCCTATCCATTCACAGAGGGAGGAACAAAAAGATTTTTCTCACCTTCCTGCCCTCACCCGGCATCCTCTTGTGGCTTCATACCCGGCGTGGTTAAATGTCCACCCCACCCATCTGAGGCCGTGCACAGACATCAGAACGTGGCACATAGCAGTCGGGAGGCATCGGTTTTCATAGATACTTTGCAATACCCAAGAAGGCACCTAGGATAGGTAGAGGGAAAGAGGAGATGCCTTGGCAGCAGGGGGAATAGGGACGGGGTCCCAGGGGTCAGTGGTGGCAGCAGGAAAAGGCAGCGCTGCCTTTTCCCGCTGCCACCACTGACCCCTGGGACCCCGTCCCTATTCCTCCTGCTGACAAGGCATCTCCTCTCTCTCTCTACCTATCCTATGTGCCTCCTTTGGTATTTCAAAGTACCTATAAAAACCGACGCCTCCCATGAGATATGTTCTTGTAGACTTCCAATTCATCTTATTCACCAGTATATGATAAGCAAAACCTTGACAAAGGCCAATCTTACCCAAAACGTTGGCTTTGCACTATTTCTGCTTGAGACGTTTGTTTTCCCTTTTTTGCAGATAGTCTGTCAATAAAACAAAATTGCATCCGAATTACTTTTGTCTTTTGAGGGCTTCAGATTTACCTAACTATAGTCTCTTCCCCTTAAAGCACCTCCTACTTTATAGCAGTAGAGCCTGGCTTTATTATTTTATTTTAACTGTCTCTATATCAGTGTCTCTGTCTGTCTCTCTCTATCTCTGTGTCTGTCTGTCTCTCTCTACCTCTGTGTTTTTCTGTCGCTATCTCTGTGTCTGTCTGTCTATCACTCTCTCTCCTTGTCTGTCTCTTTCCCCATCTGTCTCTTTCCCCATCTGTCTAGTTCTAGGTCTGTCTCATTCTAGGTCTGTCTCATTCTAGGTCTGTCTCTTTCCCCGTCTGCCTCTTTCCCCGTCTGTCTAGTTCTAGGTTTGTCTCATTCTAGGTCTGTCTCGTTCTAGGTCTGTTTCTTTCCCCGTCTGTCTCTTTCCCCATCTGCCTCTTTCCCCGTCTGTCTCTTTCCCTGTGTCTCTATCCCTGTCTGTCTCTTTCCCCCTCTGTCTCTTTCCCCATCTGTCTCTTTCCCTGTCTCTGTCTCTTCCCTGTCTCTTTCCTTGTCTTTTTTTCTTTCCCTGTCTTTTTCCTTGTCTCTGTCTCTTTCCCTGTTTTTGTCTTTTTCCCTGTTTTTGTCTCTTTCCCTGTCTGTCTCTTTCCCTGTCTCTTTCCCTGTCTGTCTCTCTCTTTCCATGTCTGTCTCTTTCTTTCTCTGTCTGTCTCTCTGTTTGTCTCTTTTCCTGCCTGCCTGTCTCTTTCCCTGTCTGTCTGTGTCTGTCTGTCTGTGTCTGCCTGCTTCTGTTTGTCTATTTCCCTGTCTGTCTGTCTCTGTATGTCTGTCTCTTTCCCTGTCTGCCTCTTACTCTGTCTGTACCTATGTCTGTCTCTTTCCCTGTCTGTGCCTATGTCTGTCTCTTTCCCTGTCTCCCTCTATCTCTCTCTCTGTCTGTCTGGCTCTGCCTCTTTCTGTCTCTCTCTATTCATCTCCACACTGACATATTATTACCTCATACATAAGCTTCTTACACTAACAATTTATTTTGTTCATATAGCAACCAATCACAGCTGCTATTAATATCCTGTAGGTTGCAGCTCCATTGACTTTAACTGAGGCAGGTTTTTTTGAGAGTAACTGTAAAGCGCGGGGTTAAATGTTCTGGTCAAAACATAGACTATGATGTTCCCTGAGTCACTTGGGGTGTATGTTCAAAATTTCGTGATTGTACATGCGACAGTGCGGATTCCTTTTAGTGGACATACACACATAAATACATATGTACACACATACAGTACATACATTCAGCTTTAGAAATTAGACTAGCTCTAGTACCCGGCGTTGCCCAGGATAGTAACTATCTCTCTGTCTCTCTCCCAGTCTCTGTCTATCTCTGATGTCTGTCTCTATGATTCTGTTTGTCTGTATCAGTCTCTATGTCTGTCTCTGTATCAGCATCTCTGTCTGTCTCTGTATTAGTCTCTCTGTCTGTCTCTCTCTATCTCTGTGTCTGTCTCTGTCTGTCTATCTCACTCTGTCTGTCAGTCTCTTTCCCCATCTGTCTCTTTCCCCGTCTGTCTCTTTCCCCCGTATGTTTCTTTCCCTGTCTGTCTTGTTCCAGGTCTGTCTCATTCCAGGTCTGTCTTGTTCCAGGTCTGCCTTGTTCCCGGTCTGTCTTGTTCCCGGTCTGTCTCTTTCCCCATCTGTCTCTTTCCCCATCTGTCTCTTTCCCCATCTATCTCTTTCCCTGTCTGTCTCTTTCCCCCGTATGTCTCTTTCCCTGTCTGTCTTGTTCCAGGTCTGTCTCATTCCAGGTCTGTCTTGTTCCAGGTCTGTCTTGTTCCAGGTCTGTCTTGTTCCAGGTCTGTCTTGTTCCCGGTCTGTCTCTTTCCCTGTCTGGCTCTTTCCCCATCTGTCTCTTTCCCCATCTGTCTCGTTCCAGGTCTGTTTCATTGCAGGTCTGTCTCTTTCCCCGTCTGTCTCTTTCCCCATCTCTCGTTTTCCCGTCTGTCTTTTTCAATGTCTCTCTTTTTCCCCGTCTGTCTCTCTCCCAGTCTGTCTCGTTCAAGATCTGTCTCTTTCCACGTCTGTCTCTTTCCCCATCTGTATCTTTCTCTATCTGTCTCTGTCTCTTTCCTTGTCTCTGTCTCTTTCCCTGTCTGTCTCTTTCCCCATCTGTCTCTTTCCCTGTCTGTCTCTTTGCCCATCTGTTTCTTTCCCCATCTGTCTCTTTCCCCGTCTGTCTCTGTCTCTTTCCTTGTCTCTGTCTCTTTCCCTATCTGTCTCTTTCCCCATCTGTCTCTGTCTCTTTCCTTGTCTCTTTTTCTTTCTTTGTCTCTGTCTGTCTCTCTGCCTGTCTCTTTCCTTGTCTGTGTGTGTCTGTCTGTCTCTGTCTGTCTCTTTGATACTTGGAGATTAAAGGCTCTACCACGCACAATATAGGTGCTATGGGGATAAAGAATCATATAGTATAGTAAAATGAACCCCAGCACTCGAATGAAGACAAAGAGGGAATATGCGTGAGTGATTTTATTGACTGACACACTGCAGAAGGAACCTAACCAGAGCAACAGCACCAACGTTTCGGCATAGAGCCTTTCTCAAGGTTGTTGCCTGAAAAGGTGTGAAGACAATAACAATAGTGAGTGCATTATGTACAAGTGATACACAGAAATATATACAAATATTCATGAAGAAATACTGCGGATGGAACGTACATCACTGGTCAGAATAGGGAAATGCGGGTCTCGAGGGACAACCGGAGATGGACAAATAGAGGTAAGGTTCCCCACGTATTGCAGAGTGTGCTCTTAATTACATGAAAAAAGAACAATTAATACAGGTAAAGTAACATTATGTACCATGGGATATAATGGTCAAATGACATAGATAGGTTGTTTGTACAAAACCAAATTGAACAGCCGGAGCTAGTATCAATACCAAGGAGAGAAAAAAAGAGAAGGAAACAGGAGAAAAAAGAAGAAAGGAGGAGAAAGAAAAGAGAGAGAGGAGAACAGAGGGAGGGAGAGAGAAAAAGGAGAGAGAGAGAGAAAAAGGAGAGAGAGAGAGAGAAAAGGGAGAGAGAGAGAGAAAAGAAGAGAGAGAGAGAAAAGGAGAGAGAGAGAGAAAAGGAGAGAGAGAGAGAGAAAAGGAGAAAGAGAGAGAGAAAAAAAGAAGAGAGAGAGAGAAAAAAAGGAGAGAGAGAGAGAAAAGGAGAGAGAGAGAGAAAAAAAAGGAGAGAGAGAGAGAAAAAAAGAGAGAGAGAGAGAAGGAGAGAGAGAGAAAAGGAAAGAGAGAGAAAGGAGAGAGCGAGAAAAGGAAAGAGAGAGAAAAAAAAAAGGAGAAAGAGAAAAAGGAGAGAGAGAGAGAAAAGGAGAGAGAGAGAAAAAAAGAGAAAAAAGGAGAGAGAGAGAGAAAAAAAGAGAGAGAGAGAAAAGGAGAGAGAGAGAAAAGGAAAGAGAGAAAGGAGAGAGCGAGAAAAGGAAAGAGAGAGAAAAAAAGGAGAAAGAGAGAAAGGGAGAGAGAGAAAAAAGGAGAGAGAGAAAGAAAGAAAGAAAGAAAGAAAGAAAGAAAGAAAGAAAGAAAGAAAGAAAGAAAGAAAAGATGAAAGGAAGGAGGGAGAGAGGGAGACGAAAAGAGGAAAAAGAGAGAGAGAACGTGAGAGAGACAAATGGAGAGCAGTGAGAGAAGAAGGCAAAAGAGAAGCGCAGCAGGTTAACATAGTTAGCAACAACAGAGAGGTGGGTGCTACATACCGTAGGTGAAGGGGTGACAGGATCACAATGTGAGGTGAATGGACGCCTAGAAAAACAAAGCAGCAAGGTGAGATTAGTTGGTAATTTGCATCAGTGGTGGCAGGGGAGTGCAGGGCAGAAGCGCTACCTGCAGTGGAGATCCGGAACTGGCACAGTGGCAGGGAGAATGGCTGCAGCGGCGTGGAAGTCTCTGCCGCACGGCGCCATTATAAGGAAGTCAGCAGTGAAATGGGAGGTGCGTGACTTCCGGTGACGTGCGCTGGGACGCACGTGTGGAACGCACATAGTGCGCATGTCTGTGACGTGCGCGGTCACATGACAGAAAGCCGGGCAATGGGTGGGAAGAAGGCGGTGAGTTAGAAGGGCGGGGATTACCTGCTGTAGAGCGTGAATGGGGGTGTGTCTTTAGGAGGATGTGAGGGATGGGAGAAGGTCAGTTGTGCGATATCTGTAAGAAAGAAGACAGGGGGTTAATATCATTAGCTGACAGGGGACATGTAAGGACATAGAGAATAAGAGTACGTGATAATGCACAGGAAACAGTGGAAACAAGAATGTATAACCATATAGATCTATAGGAGAGGACTCAGAAACCTAATGGCAAATCAGGATTTCAACAATATAGTGCTCAATAGGACAATAAGAGAACATGAAAACAAGAAAACAGAAGACCCATAACAGATTTAACGAGGGGCCTCATACTCTCTGTTGAGCCCTAGTGGCTCTAAAGTTTGGAGGGTATGGATCCAGAACGCCTCGCGCTCTCTAAGTGTTTTAATGCGATTGCCGCCACGGCGGGGTTGCTTGACATGTTCGAGTACTTGGAACCTCAGCTGTGGTATAGTGTGACCTGCGGCACAGAAATGGGCTGGGATGGGTAAAGTGGTCAATTTACAGCGAATGGTAGACTTGTGTTTATTAATGCGGTCTCGGATATGTTGGGTGGTCTCACCCACATATCCGAGACCGCAGGGGCACTTGATCAGGTAGACGACAAAATTCGACTCACAGGTGAAATATCCACGGATCGGGAATTTCTTACCCGTGCGTGGATGTGTGAATGAGTCGCCTTTGATGATGTGCGAGCATTGAAGACAGTGCAGGCAAGGGAAAGTACCCTTGCGCTGGCATGAGAGGAGGGTCTGTCTAGCTGATGTCCTGGAAGAGCCAATGTCGGCTCTTACAAGACAGTCCCTCAAGTTGTCGGGCCGTTTGTGGCAAATAAGTGGCCGGGAATCAAATTCAGGAATAGAGGGGTATGCCTGATGGAGTAGAGGCCAATGCTTGAAGATGACACCATTAATGAGTGGGTTGAACGGATGATATGTACTTACAAAGGGGACACGTTTGTGACCTCGTGAGTTGGGAGTTGAGGCAGAGGGTGGGGGTCTCACATAAGGCGGGTAACCCCTTGCTGAAAATTTCGTGTCCATGTCAATATGGCGTACATCCCTAGTGGGAGGATCTGAAACGATCCGGTCAACCCGGCAGTGTTGAGAGTGAGGTAGAGACTTTTTAATATGTCGTGGGTGGCAGCTGGAATGTAGGAGGAGACTATTTCTGTCCGTAGGTTTAGTGTATAAATCTGTCGAGAGGGTGTGGTCGGGATTGATGATTACTGTGGTGTCGAGGAAATTGATGGAGTGGTCACTATGATGAAGGGTGAATGAGATATCCTTGGTGGCATTGTTGATGTCGGTGAAGAAAGAGTTGAGAGATGTGACATCACCTGTCCAGATGAGGAAGATGTCGTCGATATAGCGTTTCCACAGTGTCACCTGACTGTCGAATAGCGGATGGGAGTAAATGTAACATTGCTCGAAGTGGTCCATAAAAATATTTGCATAGGGGGGCGCAACGTTGGAACCCATTGCGGTCCCCCTACACTGCATGAAAAATTGGTCCTCGAAAAGGAAAAAATTGTTGGTAAGGACCACCTCGAGCATATCGAGACAGAACTCTTTTTTAGGAGAGGAGAGATCAGTGTGGGTGTTGAGGAACCTGTCTACTGCATGAATGCCCTCATTGTGTTCATTCGAGTGCTGGGGTTCATTTTACTATACTATATGATTCTTTATCCCCATAGCACCTATATTGTGCGTGGTAGAGCCTTTAATCTCCAAGTATCGATATTACTATTTTTTCAGTGCTCCCACGGTACCAGTCAGTCTTATGTCAGCCCCTGTCCTCTCCTTTAATGACGAGCAAGCCGCTAGTATCCTTGCCAAGGTTACTACTAGGACTCAGTTCCTTACCATCCCTTCAGACGAGATTCGTACTCGTGATTACCTAAGGGAAACTAAGAGGAACACAGCTCTTGAATTGCACGCAGCCACTTTGGCGGAATACTATAAGACCCAAAGAATCCCGAGGGGACTCAGAGTCTCTCTTCGGCCCACACTTTTCTCAGATAACTCTGAGTATTGTAAAGCCTTCGAGAGCATTCTTAACAAATGTTCTTTTGACATTATACTCCTCACAATTGACTACCTGCAGAAGGAACTTATCAGCATCGATGCCAATATCAAGAATATAGAGACACAACTCTCTCAGACCCTGAACGCTACGGCCCTTGAAGAGCTCAAGACCAAGTGTGGTTCTACGCTTTCCGAATACAGAGACACGCTACAGATCCGCAAACGTGATAAATTCTTGCGGGATCAAGAAGATTATCTTAAGAATCGTGTATACCGATGGCAGTCGTCCGCTCCACCTCGCAACTATCGTCGTGGTGGCGGTCTCTCTTCTGGGTCCGACAGCGACCACTTTTCCACAGATTCCCAGTCTTTTTTAGGTCCGAGACGTCATGGAAAAAACAGACGAGGAGGGGGCGGAAATACCGGGGGACGCGCAGACAGAGTCACAACCCGCTCCCAGGTAGGGACAACATTGTCTACAATATATCCAGCCAGACCCTTTCCCCCCTTGAGACCCAAGTCCTACATAAGGGACTCTCCTTCTGTCCCACCCCCTCCTTCAATACCTTTAATTTAGAGCAGGACCTCAACAGATTTTTTAGAAACCTTCGCTTGAAGGCACATTTCGCTAACAAAACCCCTGAACCCAGTCAGTCATCGTCCACATCCATACCATCCTCACCCCCCAGTGGGTTTACCCTTACGGATCTTAACCTCAGGATCCCCAGTAGTTACCAACCCCCACGTTGTTACCACCCTATTGAGACTTTCATCAGCCTAGTCTCTAGGGATATACACGCCATCACCACAGACATCGGTAAGGGGATTTACCACCTGAGGAACAATGTGACCCCTGAGGAGCGGAAGGCCCTGACCGCTCTCAGGAACTACAAAAATATCATCATCAAGCCAGCCGACAAAGGCGGGGCTATCGTGGTACTCGACAGAACCTATTATGTCAATGAAATTCGCCAACAACTCAGCGACACCAACACCTACCATCCACTACTTCACAATCCCACGTCCCGTATTTCCACTCTCATACAGGACAAGGTTCAATTTTACAAACAGAATGCCATCATTGATGACAAACTAAGTGAATTTTTGACCAACAATCATCCCATTACTCCGGTGTTTTACACTCTGCCCAAGATCCATAAGAATCTGACCTCTCCACCCGGCCGCCCTATAGTCGCATCCACCGACTCGCTACTGTCACCCATTTCTATCACCCTCGAGAAGATCTTGACCCCTCATATTCCCAAAATCCCCTCATATTTAAAGGACACTAACCATTTCCTCTCAATTCTACGATCCATTCCCAGCGTTCCTGACAATTGCCTATTGGTCACATTAGATGTCTCCAGTTTATACACGAGTATTGGTCATCATGAGGGCATTCATGCAGTAGACAGGTTCCTCAACACCCACACTGATCTCTCCTCTCCTAAAAAAGAGTTCTGTCTCGATATGCTCGAGGTGGTCCTTACCAACAATTTTTTCCTTTTCGAGGACCAATTTTTCATGCAGTGTAGGGGGACCGCAATGGGTTCCAACATTGCGCCCCCCTATGCAAATATTTTTATGGACCACTTCGAGCAATGTTACATTTACTCCCATCCGCTATTCGACAGTCAGGTGACACTGTGGAAACGCTATATCGACGACATCTTCCTCATCTGGACAGGTGATGTCACATCTCTCAACTCTTTCTTCACCGACATCAACAATGCCACCAAGGATATCTCATTCACCCTTCATCATAGTGACCACTCCATCAATTTCCTCGACACCACAGTAATCATCAATCCCGACCACACCCTCTCGACAGATTTATACACTAAACCTACGGACAGAAATAGTCTCCTCCTACATTCCAGCTGCCACCCACGACATATTAAAAAGTCTCTACCTCACTCTCAACACTGCCGGGTTGACCGGATCGTTTCAGATCCTCCCACTAGGGATGTACGCCATATTGACATGGACACGAAATTTTCAGCAAGGGGTTACCCGCCTTATGTGAGACCCCCACCCTCTGCCTCAACTCCCAACTCACGAGGTCACAAACGTGTCCCCTTTGTAAGTACATATCATCCGTTCAACCCACTCATTAATGGTGTCATCTTCAAGCATTGGCCTCTACTCCATCAGGCATACCCCTCTATTCCTGAATTTGATTCCCGGCCACTTATTTGCCACAAACGGCCCGACAACTTGAGGGACTGTCTTGTAAGAGCCGACATTGGCTCTTCCAGGACATCAGCTAGACAGACCCTCCTCTCATGCCAGCGCAAGGGTACTTTCCCTTGCCTGCACTGTCTTCAATGCTCGCACATCATCAAAGGCGACTCATTCACACATCCACGCACGGGTAAGAAATTCCCGATCCGTGGATATTTCACCTGTGAGTCGAATTTTGTCATCTACCTGATCAAGTGCCCCTGCGGTCTCGGATATGTGGGTGAGACCACCCAACATATCCGAGACCGCATTAATAAACACAAGTCTACCATTCGCTGTAAATTGACCACTTTACCCATCCCAGCCCATTTCTGTGCCGCAGGTCACACTATACCACAGCTGAGGTTCCAAGTACTCGAACATGTCAAGCAACCCCGCCGTGGCGGCAATCGCATTAAAACACTTAGAGAGCGCGAGGCGTTCTGGATCCATACCCTCCAAACTTTAGAGCCACAAGGGCTCAACAGAGAGTATGAGGCCCCTCGTTAAATCTGTTATGGGTCTTCTGTTTTCTTGTTTTCATGTTCTCTTATTGTCCTATATTGTTGAAATCCTGATTTGCCATTAGGTTTCTGAGTCCTCTCCTATAGATCTATATGGTTATACATTCTTGTTTCCACTGTTTCCTGTGCATTATCACGTACTCTTATTCTCTATGTCCTTACATGTCCCCTGTCAGCTAATGATATTAACCCCCTGTCTTCTTTCTTACAGATATCGCACAACTGACCTTCTCCCATCCCTCACATCCTCCTAAAGACACACCCCCATTCACGCTCTACAGCAGGTAATCCCCGCCCTTCTAACTCACCGCCTTCTTCCCACCCATTGCCCGGCTTTCTGTCATGTGACCGCGCACGTCACAGACATGCGCACTATGTGCGTTCCACACGTGCGTCCCAGCGCACGTCACCGGAAGTCACGCACCTCCCATTTCACTGCCGACTTCCTTATAATGGCGCCGTGCGGCAGAGACTTCCACGCCGCTGCAGCCATTCTCCCTGCCACTGTGCCAGCTCCGGATCTCCACTGCAGGTAGCGCTTCTGCCCTGCACTCCCCTGCCACCACTGATGCAAATTACCAACTAATCTCACCTTGCTGCTTTGTTTTTCTAGGCGTCCATTCACCTCACATTGTGATCCTGTCACCCCTTCACCTACGGTATGTAGCACCCACCTCTCTGTTGTTGCTAACTATGTTAACCTGCTGCGCTTCTCTTTTGCCTTCTTCTCTCACTGCTCTCCATTTGTCTCTCTCACGTTCTCTCTCTCTTTTTCCTCTTTTCGTCTCCCTCTCTCCCTCCTTCCTTTCATCTTTTCTTTCTTTCTTTCTTTCTTTCTTTCTTTCTCTCTCTCCTTTTTTCTCTCTCTCCCTTTCTCTCTTTCTCCTTTTTTTCTCTCTCTTTCCTTTTCTCGCTCTCTCCTTTCTCTCTTTCCTTTTCTCTCTCTCTCCTTTTCTCTCTCTCTCTTTTTTTCTCTCTCTCTCTCCTTTTTTCTCTTTTTTTCTCTCTCTCTCCTTTTCTCTCTCTCTCTCCTTTTTCTCTTTCTCCTTTTTTTTTTTTTCTCTCTCTTTCCTTTTCTCGCTCTCTCCTTTCTCTCTCTTTCCTTTTCTCTCTCTCTCCTTCTCTCTCTCTCTTTTTCTCTCTCTCTCTCTCTCTCTCCTTTTTTTTCTCTCTCTCTCTCCTTTTCTCTCTCTCTCTCCTTTTTTTCTCTCTCTCTCTTCTTTTTTTCTCTCTCTCTTTCTCCTTTTCTCTCTCTCTCTCTCCTTTTCTCTCTCTCTCTCCTTTTCTCTCTCTCTCTCCTTTTCTCTCTCTCTCTTCTTTTCTCTCTCTCTCTCCCTTTTCTCTCTCTCTCTCTCCTTTTTCTCTCTCTCTCTCCTTTTTCTCTCTCCCTCCCTCTGTTCTCCTCTCTCTCTTTTCTTTCTCCTCCTTTCTTCTTTTTTCTCCTGTTTCCTTCTCTTTTTTTCTCTCCTTGGTATTGATACTAGCTCTGGCTGTTCAATTTGGTTTTGTACAAACAACCTATCTATGTCATTTGACCATTATATCCCATGGTACATAATGTTACTTTACCTGTATTAATTGTTCTTTTTTCATGTAATTAAGAGCACACTCTGCAATACGTGTGGAACCTTACCTCTATTTGTCCATCTCCGGTTGTCCCTCGAGACCCGCATTTCCCTATTCTGACCAGTGATGTACGTTCCATCCGCAGTATTTCTTCATGAATATTTGTATATATTTCTGTGTATCACTTGTACATAATGCACTCACTATTGTTATTGTCTTCACACCTTTTCAGGCAACAACCTTGAGAAAGGCTCTATGCCGAAACGTTGGTGCTGTTGCTCTGGTTAGGTTCCTTCTGCAGTGTGTCAGTCAATAAAATCACTCACGCATATTCCCTCTTTGTCTTCATTCGAGTGCTGGGGTTCATTTTACTATACTTCTGTCTGTCTCTTTGACTGTCTGTCTCTCTCTGTCTCTTTCCCTGTCTGTCTCTGTCTGTCTCTTTGACTGTCTGTCTCTCTATCCGTCTCCTCACCGACATCTTATTACCTCAATGTCCTTTGTTCCGATAGCAACCAATTACAATTCCTATTAATAACCTAATAGCTCGCAGCTCCATTGACTTTAGTAGAGGCAGGATTATTTTGAGAGTAACTGTAAAGCGCGGGGTTATATTTTCCCATCAAAACATAGTCTATGACGTTCCCTGAGTCACATTGGGTGTCTGTGCAAAATTTTGTGATTGTAAATGCGATGGTGCGGATTCCTTTAGCGGACATACAAACATACATACACACATACATACAATCTACTTTATATAGTAGACTAGCTGTAGTACCCGGCGTTGCCCGGGAAAGTGACTGTCTCTCTGTCTCTCTCCCAGTCTATCCGTGTGTTGTTGTCTTTCTGTTTGTCTCTTTCCTTGTCTGTCTGTCTCTTTCCTTGTCTGTCTGTGTCTATGTCTCTGTCTGTGTCTGTCTCTGTCTGTCTGTTTCTATCTCTCTGTGTGTCTTTGTATCAGTCTATCTATCTCTATCTCTGTATATTTCTCTCTATCTCTGTGTCTGTATATCTCTCTCTATCTCTGTGTCTGTCTCTATGTCTGTGTCTGTCTGTCTCTTTCCCCGATCTGTCTCTTTGCCCGGTCTATCTTTCCCCGGCCTGTCTGTCTGTCTCTCTCTATCCGTCTCCCCACTGACATCATATTACCTCACACATAAGCTTCTTATACTATGAATGTCCTTTGTTCCTATAGCAACCAATCACAGCTGCTATTAAAACCAGTACTTCAAGACTCCATTTACTTTAATGGAGGCATGTTTTTTGGAAAGTAGCTGTAAAGTGCGGGGTTAAATATTCCTGTCAAAACATAGGCTACGACGTTCCCTGAGTCAAATGAGGCGTCTGTGCAAAAGTTTGTGATTGTAAATGCGATGGTGCAGATTCCTTTAGCGGACATACACACATACATACACACATACATACATATATACATACATACATACATACATACACTCATCTTTATATATTAGACTAGCTGTAGTACCCGGGCGTTGCCCGGGATAGTAACCGTCTCTCTGTCTCTCTTCCAGTCTCTGTCTGTCTCTTTATCTCTCTGTCTGTCTCTTTCCCTCTCTGCTTTTGTCTCTGTCTGTCTCTATCCCTGTCTGCTTCTGTCTGTCTCTGTCTGTCTATCTGTCTAGCTCTGTTCTGTATGTCTCTCTCTATCTGTCTGTCTGTCGTCTATTTGTCTGTCTCTGTCTGTCTATCTGTGTGTGTGTCTATCTGTGTCTGTCTCTGTCTGTCTGTGTGTCTGTCTCTGTCTCTATCAGTGTCTGTCTCTGTCTGTCTAACTGTTGTCTGTCTCTGTATCCATCTTTCTGTCTATGTCTCTCTATTTCTGTCTGTCTCTCTCTATTGCTATGTGTGTCTGTGTCTCTTTCTCTCTGTCTGTTTGTGTCTTTCTATCTGTCTCTGTCTCTTTCCGTGTCTGTCTCTTTCCCTTTCTGTCTTTTTCCCTTTCTGTCTCTTTCTCTGTCTGTCTCTTACCCTGTCTGTCTCTCTATCTTTCTCTTTCCGTCGGTCTCTTTCCCTGTTGGTCTCTATCCCTGTCTCTCTGTCTGTCATTATCTCTGTCTCTTTCTGTCTTTTTCCATGTCTATCTGTCTATCTCTGTTCTGTATGTCTCTCTCTATCTGTCTGTCTGTCTATTTGTCTGTCTGTCTATCTGTGTGTGTGTGTCTGTCTGTGTCTGTCTCTGTCTGTCTGTGTGTCTGTCTCTGTCTCTATCAGTGTCTGTCTCTGTCTGTCTAACTGTTGTCTGTCTCTGTATCCATCTCTCTGTCTATATCTCTCTATTTCTGTCTGTCTCTCTCTATTGCTATGTGTGTCTGTCTCTCTTTCCCTGTCTGTCTATTTCGCTATCTCTCTGTCTGTTTGTGTCTTTCTATCTGTCTGTCTCTGTCTCTTTCCGTGTCTGTCTCTTTCCCTTTCTGTCTCTTTCCCTATCTGTCTCTTTCTCTGTTTGTCTCTTACCCTGTCTGTCTCTCTATCTTTCTCTTTCCGTCGGTCTCTTTCCCTGTTGGTCTCTTTCCCTGTCTCTCTGTCTGTCATTTTCTCTGTCTCTTTCTGTCTTTTTCCATGTCTCTCTGTCTGGCACCTACCCTATCTGTCTGTCGTTCTCTGACTGTTTGTATCTTTCCCTGTCTGCCTCTGTCTGTCTGTCTGTCTGCCTCTATCTGTCTGTCTGCCTCTGTCTGTCTGTCTCTTGCCCTGTCTACCTCTGTCTGTCTGTCTGTCTCTTTCCCTGTCTGCCTCTGTCTGTCTCTTTCCCCATGTGTCTTTCTGTCTGTCTGTCTGGCTTTTTTTCCTGTCTTTCTCTGTCTGTCTCTGTTTCCCTGTGTGCCTCTTTCTCTGTCTGTGCCAGTCTGTTTGTCTCTATCGGTCTGTCTGTCTCTCAGTCCGTGTATGTCTGTGTCTGTCTCCCCATCGACATCATATTACCTCACACATAAGCTTCTTATACTGTGTGTTGTGAATATGTTTTCCAGTTTGGGGCTCCCTCTTGTGGTCAGTGCTGGCGGTGCAGTTGATGTGTGGAATGAAAGCCACATACCTGTAGAGGACTGGCAATCAGGGTCAGATTGGGCTATTTAACTGAGTAGTTTTCTCTTGTTACTTGCCGGTGGTTATTGTCTCCTGTGTGTTAAGGACATTCTGTAACCAGCTCTGCTCACTACCAGAACTCCTCTCAGATAAGTGGTCTTTGTACCTCTGCTGTTTGTTTTCCACTTTCTTGTTGTTTTTTTCTGCTTTAATACTAATGCTTGATTCCTATTTTGTCTGTGTGGAGTTCTTGGTGGAATGGGATCATTCCCTACTGGGAGTGTCAGTATACTTAGCTCCATGATTCTGCAAGGTATTTTGTTTTTCATGCTTAGTATTAATTCAGTCCCTCATCTGTATTAGTGTTTTTGGATCTCAGTAACATCAGAGTGCTGATACAGTGGGTAAGAGGTTGTGTGTCGCTGTCTGTCTCTCTGTCTGTGTCTTTCTTTGTTTGTCTGTGTCTATGTCTCTGTCTGTCTGTTTCTATCTCTCTGTCTGTATTTTTATTAGTCTGTCATCATCTCTGTGTCTGTCTCTCTCTATCTCTGTGTCTGTCTCTATGTGTGTGTCTGTCTGTCTCTCTTTCCCCATCTGTCTCTTTCCAGGTCTGTGTCCATCCCCGTCTGTCTCTTTCCAGGTCTGTCTCTTTCCAGGGCTGTCTTTTTCCAGGACTGTCTCTTTCCCCATTTGTCTCTTTCCCCATTTGTCTTTTTCCCCGTCTGTCTTTTTCCCCGTCTGTCTCTTTCTCCGTCTGTCTCTTTCCAGGTCTGTCTCTTTCCAGGTCTGTCTTTTTGCCCATCTGTCTCTTTGCCCATCTGTCACTTTGCTCGTCTGTATCTTTGCCCGTCTATCTCTTTGCAGGGCTGTCAATTTCCCCGTCTGTATCTTTCCCTGTCTGTCTCTTTCCCCGTCTGTCTCTTTCCCCGTCTCTCTTTTTCCCTGTCTGTCTCTTTCCAGGTCTGTCTCATTCCAAGTCTGTCTGTTTCCCTGTCTGTCTCTTTGCCCGTCTGTCTCTTTCTAGGTCTATCTCTTTGCCTGTCTGTCTCTTTCCCCGTCTGTCTCTTTCCAGGTCTGTCTCTTTCCTCGTTTGTCTCTTTCTAGGTCTATCTCTTTGCCTGTCTGTCTCTTTCCAGGTCTTCAAAAGGAAACTGGAGAAAAACAGGGTTTTTTGCTGCGCAGAAGACCACGAACATCAGTGTTAGACAAACAATTGTTTTATTGCATTCCTACGCGTTTCGGAGACCCCAACCGTCTCCTTCTTCAGGGAAAGGAACTTTACAGAAACCAAGGAAGAACCTTTTAGAAAGAGATATACAGAAAAAAAGGGAGAGACTAAAAGAAAAAGAGAAAAAAAAATGTGGAGATATATACATCTGGTACACATGTCTGACTCGAACCCGGAGTTGGAGGTCTGAAGCCTCTCTAATAGTGTAATGGTTGTGAGACAGCCAGCTAATTGCTCGGAACTCCAACTCCGGGTTCGAGTCAGACATGTGTACCAGATGTATATATCTCCACATTTTTTTAATTTTGTTTTTTCTTTTTCTTTTAGTTTCTCTTTTTTCTCTTTTATTTTGTTTCTCAGATCAATTATTTTATGAATTTTTATATTTATGATGAACGATCTGTATAAACCAGTTGTGTTGTATTAATATGTACCATATGCAATTGTCAAATGGGTGCTATGACGCAGCTTCACTCCACGTGGCTATGAGTCACCGCTCTGTAGCACGTGGGGAACTGACTTCATAGCCAGAGATCTCCCCCCTCTCCCTTTTTTTCTGTATACCTCTTATAAAAGGTACTTCCTTGGTTTCTGTAAAGTTCCTTTCCCTGAAGAAGGAGACAGTTGGAGTCTTCGAAACGCGTAGGAATGAAATAAAAGAATTGTTTGTCTGACACTGATGTTCGTGGTCTTCAGCGCGGCAAAAAAAATGTTTTTGTCCAGTTTCCTTTTGATGATCCACTTTGCAACAGGGCTGCTGCTGGACCACTTAGGCACTCACTTATGCCGTTGAAGAAGTTGTGACTGGCACAACCCGACCAGGTGAGTGCACCACTTCTTTATTACTTTCACCCAGTAAATCGAGTAAGACCCTATTGCGCCTTTTCTATCCCGTTTTATAGTGTTTCCAGGTCTGTCTCTTTGCCCGTCTGTCTCTCCCCATCTGTCTCTTTCCAGGTTTGTCTCTTTCCCCGTCTGTCTCTTTCTAGGTCTATCTCTTTGCCTGTCTGTCTCTTTTCAGGTCTGTCTCTTTCCCCGTCTGTCTCTTTCCAGGTCTGTCTCTTTCTAGGTCTGTCTCTTTGCCCATCTGTCTCTTTTCCCTTCTTTCTCTGTCTCTCTCCTTGCCCATCTGTCTCTGTCTGTGTCTCTGTCTGTCTGTCTCTTTTTGTCTTTCTCTATTCGTCCCCCACCGACATCTTATTACCTCACACAGAAGCTTCTTACACTAACAGTTTATTTTGTTCCTATAGCAACCACTGACAGTAGCTATTAATAGCCTGTAGCTCCCACCTCCATTCAGTTTAATGGAGGCATGATTTTGGAGAGTAACTGTAAAACGTGGGGTTAAATTTTCCCGTCAAAATATAGTCTATGATGTGGAGACATGGGGGTCAGTGGGTGCTCTCGTCCGCTGGCCCGGACGCCTTTAGAAAGACAGCATGGCCCAGGGCTCATCCCAACTGAACGCCGACCTCCTTAACCATGGGCGGAACACTACTCAGACAACACAGGGTGAGGGAATCACAATATTAAGACTTTATTGGATCCCCAAACAATTAACGGCACATAGCACATAACCAGCAAAACACAAAAATGTGACAGGCAACAGTTTCTCACCCTTCCGCTGGCTCACCAGGGATCTAGAATGTCCGTGCCTCAGAGCTTCCAGGGCTACTTACTCCAATCCAGCAACACCTCGCTTTTGGCGGGCACCCACCGAAAATGGAATAACGCCAGATTTAGGAAGCTGGGTGAGGTCTGCAAAGTCTGTAGCCAGGTGACCAAATTGTCCCAACCTGGGTTTCTTCCTTAAGTAGTCTCTGGTACGATGATGTGATATAATCCTGGTAGCCGGTGTCAAAATCCCTAGACTGCGGTTATGGTCTCCAATCGGAATCGGAGCCCCTAGATTGAAGCCATGTAGCCAAGTGATCCTCTAGTCAGAGCCAAAGTCCCTAGACCGATTCCACAAGGCATCCTGGTTCTGATCCCCTAGTCAGCTCCTAAGAGCTTAGACTGGATCATGCAACATCCATCAACCCTGGTGACTCCAAGAAGTCCCTTTTTATAGCCATAGCCTTCCCTTAAGCTGGTGTCACACACAGCGACAACGACAACGACGTCGCTGCTACGTCACCATTTTCGGTGACGTAACAGCGACCTTGTAAGTCGCTGTTATGATCGCTGCTTAGCTGTCAAACACAGCAGAAGCAGCGATCATAACGTCGCTGTGCTACATGTTCAGAGAGCAGGGAGCCGCGCTTAGCGCTGGCTCCTTGCTCTCCTACAGTACACATCGGGTTAATTAACCCGATGTGTGCTGCAGCTACATGTCACAGTTCAGAGAGCAGGGAGCCGCGCACACTGCTTAGCGCTGGCTCCTTGCTCTCCTT
The DNA here is from genome assembly GCF_048569485.1 of Anomaloglossus baeobatrachus. Lineage (NCBI taxonomy): Eukaryota > Metazoa > Chordata > Amphibia > Anura > Aromobatidae > Anomaloglossus > Anomaloglossus baeobatrachus. The sequence continues at coordinate 364,103,810 of NC_134358.1, forward strand.
GCTACAGTATACATCGGGTTAATTACCCGATGCATACTGCAGCCACATGTCACAGTGCAGGAGCCGGCGCTGGCAGCAAGAGCGGCGGAGGCTGGTAACCAGCGTAAACATCGGGTAACCAGGGAAAGGTCTTCCCTTGGTTACCCGATGTTTACGCTGGTTACAGCTTACCGCAGCTGCCAGTGCCGGCTCCTGCTCGCTTCATTTCGTCGCTCTCTCGCTGTCACACACAGCGATGTGTGTGTCACAGCGGGAGAGTGACGACCAAAAAATGAAGCTGGACATTCAGCAACGACCGGCGACCTCACAGTAGGGGCCAGGTCGTTGCTGGATGTTACACACAGCGACAGCGACGGGACGTCGCTGCAACGTCACAGAAAATGGTGACGTAGCAGCGACGTCGTTGTCGTTGTCGCTGTGTGTGACACCAGCTTTAGGATATACTGTCCCTTATCGGATTGGTTGTACAAGATTGCTTCTCCTATTGGATGAATTTCAAGCTATATTCAAATATCCAGAGACAAGGGTGAGACAGGTAAGTTACATCACTTCTAGCAATTCATTTAGTAATACAATGGGAAGTTCGCATAATTAAGTTATCTGGGTGTCTGGCCTTCAGTGGCCAAAACAATTACATGAGTCAACAAAAGCTTCAATACTAAACTCCCAAGAGTCTTGTAGAACAATGAGAGATTATCCCCCATCTATAAACAAACTGTCTTCATGTCTGGCTGAATGTTAAGAAAGTTAACACATGCTAGGCACTCAGAGTCCATGTCGTCACATATGACATTCCCTGGGTCACATGATGTGTCTGTGCAAAATTTCGTGATTGTAAATGCGACGGTGCAAATTCCTTTACCGTATATACATACATACACACATACACACATACATACACTGAGCTTTATATATTAGACTAGCTGTAGTACCCGAGCGTTGCCCGGGATAGTAACTGTCTCTCTGTCTCTCTCCTAGTCTCTGTCTGTGTGTCGCTGTCTGTCTGTCTCTCTGTCTGTCTTTTTCCTTGTCTGTCTGTGTCTATGTCTCTGTCTGTCTGTTTCTATCTCTCTGTCTGAATTTGTATCAGTCTGTCTCCATCTCTGTGTCTGTCTCTTTCCCCGTGCTGTCTTTGTCTGTCTCTTTACTCGGGCTGTCTTTGTTTGTCTCTTTGCTCGGGCTCTCTTTGTCTGTCTCTTGGCCTGGGCTGTCTCTTGGCCCGGGCTGTCTCTTGGCCTGGGCTGTCTCTTTCCCCGTCTACCTCTGTCTGTCTCTCTGTCTGTCTCTATCTCTCTGTCTCTTTCCAGGGCTGTCTCTTTGCCTGTCTATCTCTTTGCCCGTCTGTCTCTTTGCCCGTCTGTCTCTTTCCAGGGCTGTCTCCTTGCCTGGCTGTCTCTTTCCAGGTCTGTCTCTTTCCAGGGCTGTCTTTTTCCAGGACTGTCTCTTTCCCCATTTGTCTCTTTCCCCATTTGTCTTTTTCCCCGTCTGTCTTTTTCCCCGTCTGTCTCTTTCTCCGTCTGTCTCTTTCCAGGTCTGTCTCTTTCCAGGTCTGTCTTTTTGCCCATCTGTCTCTTTGCCCATCTGTCACTTTGCTCGTCTGTATCTTTGCCCGTCTATCTCTTTGCAGGGCTGTCAATTTCCCCGTCTGTATCTTTCCCTGTCTGTCTCTTTCCCCGTCTGTCTCTTTCCCCGTCTCTCTTTTTCCCTGTCTGTCTCTTTCCAGGTCTGTCTCATTCCAAGTCTGTCTGTTTCCCTGTCTGTCTCTTTGCCCGTCTGTCTCTTTCTAGGTCTATCTCTTTGCCTGTCTGTCTCTTTCCCCGTCTGTCTCTTTCCAGGTCTGTCTCTTTCCTCGTTTGTCTCTTTCTAGGTCTATCTCTTTGCCTGTCTGTCTCTTTCCAGGTCTTCAAAAGGAAACTGGAGAAAAACAGGGTTTTTTGCTGCGCAGAAGACCACGAACATCAGTGTTAGACAAACAATTGTTTTATTGCATTCCTACGCGTTTCGGAGACCCCAACCGTCTCCTTCTTCAGGGAAAGGAACTTTACAGAAACCAAGGAAGAACCTTTTAGAAAGAGATATACAGAAAAAAAGGGAGAGACTAAAAGAAAAAGAGAAAAAAAAATGTGGAGATATATACATCTGGTACACATGTCTGACTCGAACCCGGAGTTGGAGGTCTGAAGCCTCTCTAATAGTGTAATGGTTGTGAGACAGCCAGCTAATTGCTCGGAACTCCAACTCCGGGTTCGAGTCAGACATGTGTACCAGATGTATATATCTCCACATTTTTTTAATTTTGTTTTTTCTTTTTCTTTTAGTTTCTCTTTTTTCTCTTTTATTTTGTTTCTCAGATCAATTATTTTATGAATTTTTATATTTATGATGAACGATCTGTATAAACCAGTTGTGTTGTATTAATATGTACCATATGCAATTGTCAAATGGGTGCTATGACGCAGCTTCACTCCACGTGGCTATGAGTCACCGCTCTGTAGCACGTGGGGAACTGACTTCATAGCCAGAGATCTCCCCCCTCTCCCTTTTTTTCTGTATACCTCTTATAAAAGGTACTTCCTTGGTTTCTGTAAAGTTCCTTTCCCTGAAGAAGGAGACAGTTGGAGTCTTCGAAACGCGTAGGAATGAAATAAAAGAATTGTTTGTCTGACACTGATGTTCGTGGTCTTCAGCGCGGCAAAAAAAATGTTTTTGTCCAGTTTCCTTTTGATGATCCACTTTGCAACAGGGCTGCTGCTGGACCGCTTAGGCACTCACTTATGCCGTTGAAGAAGTTGTGACTGGCACAACCCGACCAGGTGAGTGCACCACTTCTTTATTACTTTCACCCAGTAAATCGAGTAAGACCCTATTGCGCCTTTTCTATCCCGTTTTATAGTGTTTCCAGGTCTGTCTCTTTGCCCGTCTGTCTCTCCCCATCTGTCTCTTTCCAGGTTTGTCTCTTTCCCCGTCTGTCTCTTTCTAGGTCTATCTCTTTGCCTGTCTGTCTCTTTTCAGGTCTGTCTCTTTCCCCGTCTGTCTCTTTCCAGGTCTGTCTCTTTCTAGGTCTGTCTCTTTGCCCATCTGTCTCTTTTCCCTTCTTTCTCTGTCTCTCTCCTTGCCCATCTGTCTCTGTCTGTGTCTCTGTCTGTCTGTCTCTTTTTGTCTTTCTCTATTCGTCCCCCACTGACATCTTATTACCTCACACAGAAGCTTCTTACACTAACAGTTTATTTTGTTCCTATAGCAACCACTGACAGTAGCTATTAATAGCCTGTAGCTCCCACCTCCATTCAGTTTAATGGAGGCATGATTTTGGAGAGTAACTGTAAAACGTGGGGTTAAATTTTCCCGTCAAAATATAGTCTATGATGTGGAGACATGGGGGTCAGTGGGTGCTCTCGTCCGCTGGCCCGGACGCCTTTAGAAAGACAGCATGGCCCAGGGCTCATCCCAACTGAACGCCGACCTCCTTAACCATGGGCGGAACACTACTCAGACAACACAGGGTGAGGGAATCACAATATTAAGACTTTATTGGATCCCCAAACAATTAACGGCACATAGCACATAACCAGCAAAACACAAAAATGTGACAGGCAACAGTTTCTCACCCTTCCGCTGGCTCACCAGGGATCTAGAATGTCCGTGCCTCAGAGCTTCCAGGGCTACTTACTCCAATCCAGCAACACCTCGCTTTTGGCGGGCACCCACCGAAAATGGAATAACGCCAGATTTAGGAAGCTGGGTGAGGTCTGCAAAGTCTGTAGCCAGGTGACCAAATTGTCCCAACCTGGGTTTCTTCCTTAAGTAGTCTCTGGTACGATGATGTGATATAATCCTGGTAGCCGGTGTCAAAATCCCTAGACTGCGGTTATGGTCTCCAATCGGAATCGGAGCCCCTAGATTGAAGCCATGTAGCCAAGTGATCCTCTAGTCAGAGCCAAAGTCCCTAGACCGATTCCACAAGGCATCCTGGTTCTGATCCCCTAGTCAGCTCCTAAGAGCTTAGACTGGATCATGCAACATCCATCAACCCTGGTGACTCCAAGAAGTCCCTTTTTATAGCCATAGCCTTCCCTTAAGCTGGTGTCACACACAGCGACAACGACAACGACGTCGCTGCTACGTCACCATTTTCGGTGACGTAACAGCGACCTTGTAAGTCGCTGTTATGATCGCTGCTTAGCTGTCAAACACAGCAGAAGCAGCGATCATAACGTCGCTGTGCTACATGTTCAGAGAGCAGGGAGCCGCGCTTAGCGCTGGCTCCTTGCTCTCCTACAGTACACATCGGGTTAATTAACCCGATGTGTGCTGCAGCTACATGTCACAGTTCAGAGAGCAGGGAGCCGCGCACACTGCTTAGCGCTGGCTCCTTGCTCTCCTTGCTACAGTATACATCGGGTTAATTACCCGATGCATACTGCAGCCACATGTCACAGTGCAGGAGCCGGCGCTGGCAGCAAGAGCGGCGGAGGCTGGTAACCAGCGTAAACATCGGGTAACCAGGGAAAGGTCTTCCCTTGGTTACCCGATGTTTACGCTGGTTACAGCTTACCGCAGCTGCCAGTGCCGGCTCCTGCTCGCTTCATTTCGTCGCTCTCTCGCTGTCACACACAGCGATGTGTGTGTCACAGCGGGAGAGTGACGACCAAAAAATGAAGCTGGACATTCAGCAACGACCGGCGACCTCACAGTAGGGGCCAGGTCGTTGCTGGATGTTACACACAGCGACAGCGACGGGACGTCGCTGCAACGTCACAGAAAATGGTGACGTAGCAGCGACGTCGTTGTCGTTGTCGCTGTGTGTGACACCAGCTTTAGGATATACTGTCCCTTATCGGATTGGTTGTACAAGATTGCTTCTCCTATTGGATGAATTTCAAGCTATATTCAAATATCCAGAGACAAGGGTGAGACAGGTAAGTTACATCACTTCTAGCAATTCATTTAGTAATACAATGGGAAGTTCGCATAATTAAGTTATCTGGGTGTCTGGCCTTCAGTGGCCAAAACAATTACATGAGTCAACAAAAGCTTCAATACTAAACTCCCAAGAGTCTTGTAGAACAATGAGAGATTATCCCCCATCTATAAACAAACTGTCTTCATGTCTGGCTGAATGTTAAGAAAGTTAACACATGCTAGGCACTCAGAGTCCATGTCGTCACATATGACATTCCCTGGGTCACATGATGTGTCTGTGCAAAATTTCGTGATTGTAAATGCGACGGTGCAAATTCCTTTACCGTATATACATACATACACACATACACACATACATACACTGAGCTTTATATATTAGACTAGCTGTAGTACCCGAGCGTTGCCCGGGATAGTAACTGTCTCTCTGTCTCTCTCCTAGTCTCTGTCTGTGTGTCGCTGTCTGTCTGTCTCTCTGTCTGTCTTTTTCCTTGTCTGTCTGTGTCTATGTCTCTGTCTGTCTGTTTCTATCTCTCTGTCTGAATTTGTATCAGTCTGTCTCCATCTCTGTGTCTGTCTCTTTCCCCGTGCTGTCTTTGTCTGTCTCTTTACTCGGGCTGTCTTTGTTTGTCTCTTTGCTCGGGCTCTCTTTGTCTGTCTCTTGGCCTGGGCTGTCTCTTGGCCCGGGCTGTCTCTTGGCCTGGGCTGTCTCTTTCCCCGTCTACCTCTGTCTGTCTCTCTGTCTGTCTCTATCTCTCTGTCTCTTTCCAGGGCTGTCTCTTTGCCTGTCTATCTCTTTGCCCGTCTGTCTCTTTGCCCGTCTGTCTCTTTCCAGGGCTGTCTCCTTGCCTGGCTGTCTCTTTCCAGGGCTGTCTCTTTCCAGAGCTGTCTCTTTCCCCATCTGTCACTTTCCAGGGCTGTCTCTTTGCCCATCTGTCTCTTTGCCCATCTGTCTCTTTGCCCGTCTGTCTCTTTGCCCGTCTGTCTCTTTCCAGGGCTGCCGATTCTGTCCCTGTTCTGCTATTCCTGGTTTGACCCTGTCTGACGACTACTCTCATCGGACTGCAACCTTCCACAGGTAGTGATCTCCAGGGCCCTGTTTAATTCCAAATCCATGTATAGGGGTTAAAGGGTTTCAGGGTTCTGGGGGTCCTGCTTGGTGAGTGGCTTCCCTCTAGCCTGTCCATTACATCCCATCTGAGTCTGTTGATCCAGGCAGGCGTTACAAATATTTAATAAACATTGGCCTGTCCTCTGCTCTGATCCTGTTCTGAAGGGTTATCTGTTTGATGCACCTTTGATGACAGCTAGACGGTGTAAGAATCTAAAGGACATTTTGGTTACCAGTCATTATGTACCACCAAGGGTTGCCTACTTTCTGGGTTCTGGAGCTCAGCTTAAGGGTTGTTTTCCTTGCGGTCACTGTCTTTCCTGCACCAATGTCTCTCGCTGCTTGGACTTCTCTAATTTTGATGGGTCACGTACCTATCAAATTAATGAGTATATATCTTGTAGTAGCTCGAATGTTATCTATTGGGCAATATGTAGTTGCCCAAAAATGTACATAGGACTTACATCGAGAGAACTTAGAGTTTGAGTGAGAGAGCACGTGAGGAACATTTGTGCGGCAAAGACAGTGACCGACACTACAGAATTAAAAACTATCCCACGCCACTACAAATTACACCATGGATGTGACCCCAAATGTTTCATGATGTCTGTCTCTATGACTCTGTTTGTCTGTATCAGTCTCTCTGTCTGTATCTGTATCAGCATCTCTGTCTGTCTCTGTATTAGTCTCTCTGTCTGTCTCTCTCTATCTCTGTGTCTGTCTGTGTCTGTCTATCTCACTCTGTCTGTCAGTCTCTTTCCCCATCTGTCTCTTTCCCCGTCTGTCTCTTTCCCCCGTATGTTTCTTTCCCTGTCTGTCTTGTTCCAGGTCTGTCTCATTCCAGGTCTGTCTTGTTCCAGGTCTGCCTTGTTCCCGGTCTGTCTTGTTCCCGGTCTGTCTCTTTCCCCGTTTGTCTCTTTCCCCATCTGTCTCTTTCCCCATCTATCTCTTTCCCTGTCTGTCTCTTTTCCCCGTATGTCTCTTTCCCTGTCTGTCTTGTTCCAGGTCTGTCTCATTCCAGGTCTGTCTTGTTCCGGGTCTGTCTTGTTCCAGGTCTGTCTTGTTTTCGGTCTGTCTCTTTCCCTGTCTGTCTCTTTCCACATCTGTCTCTTTCCCCATCTGTCTCGTTCCAGGTCTGTTTCGTTCCAGGTCTGTCTCTTTCCTTGTTTGTCTCTTTCCCCGTCTGCCTCTTTCCCTTTCTCTCGTTTTCCCGTCTGTCTTTTTCAACGTCTCTCTCTTTCCCCGTCTGTCTCTCTCCCAGTCTGTCTCGTTCAAGGTCTGTCTCTTTCCACGTCTGTCTCTTTCCCCGTCTGTCTCTTTCTCTATCTGTCTCTGTCTCTTTCCTTGTCTCTGTCTCTTTCCCTGTCTGTCTCTTTCCCCATCTGTCTCTTTCCCTGTCTGTCTCTGTCTCTTTCCTTGTCTCTGTCTCTTTCCCCATCTGTCTCTTTCCCCATCTGTCTCTGTCTCTTTCCTTGTCTCTTTTTCTTTCTTTGTCTCTGTCTGTCTCTCTGCCTGTCTCTTTCCTTGTCTGTGTGTGTCTGTCTGCCTCTGTCTGTCTCTTTGACTGTTTGTCTCTATCTGTCTCTTTCCCTGTCTGTCTCTGTCTGTCTCTTTGACTGTCTGTCTCTCTCTATCCATCTCTTTCCCTGTCTGTCTCTGTCTGTCTCTTTGACTGTCTGTCTCTCTATCTGTCTCCCCACTGACATCTTATTACCTCACACATAAGCTTCTTATACTAACAATGTCCTTTGTTCCTATAGCAACCAATTACAATTCCTATTAATAACCTAATAGCTCGCAGCTCCATTGACTTTAGTAGAGGCAGGTTTATTTTGAGAGTAACTGTAAAGCGCGGGGTTATATTTTCCCATCAAAACATAGTCTATGACGTTCTCTTAGTCACATTGGGTGTCTGTGCAAAATTTTGTGATTGTAAATGCGATGGTGCGGATTCCTTTAGCGGACATACAAACATACATACACACATACATACATACACTCTACTTTATATAGTAGACTAGCTGTAGTACCCGGCGTTGCCCGGGAAAGTGACTGTCTCTCTGTCTCTCTCCCAGTCTATCCGTGTGTCGTTGTCTTTCTGTCTGTCTCTTTCCTTGTCTGTCTGTCTCTTTCCTTGTCTGTCTGTGTCTATGTCTCTGTCTGTGTCTGTCTCTGTCTGTCTGTTTCTATCTCTCTGTGTGTCTTTGTATAAGTCTATCTATCTTTATCTCTGTGTCTGTCTGTCTCTCTAGCTCTGTGTCTGTATATTTCTCTCTATCTCTGTGTCTGTATATCTCTCTCTATCTTTGTGTCTGTCTCTATATCTGTGTCTGTCTGTCTCTTTCCCTGATCTGTCTCTTTGCCCGGTCTATCTTTCCCCGGCCTGTCTGTCTATCTCTCTCTATCCGTCTCCCCACTGACATCATATTACCTCACACATAAGCTTCTTGTACTATGAATGTCCTTTGTTCCTATAGCAACCAATCACAGCTGCTATTAAAACCAGTACTTCAAGGCTCCATTTACTTTAATGGAGGCATGTTTTTTGGAAAGTAGCTGTAAAGTGCGGGGTTAAATTTTCCTGTCAAAACATAGTCTACGACGTTCCCTGGGTCAAATGAGGCGTCTGTGCAAAAGTTTGTGATTGTAAATGTGACGGTGCAGATTCCTTTAGCGGACATACACACATACATACACACATACATACATACATACATACATACATATATACATACATACACTCAGCTTTATATATTAGACTAGCTGTAGTACCCGGGCGTTGCCCGGAATAGTAACCGTCTCTCTGTCTCTCTTCCAGTCTCTGTCTGTCTCATTATCTCTCTGTCTGTCTCTTTCCCTCTCTGCTTTTGTCTCTGTCTATCTCTATCCCTGTCTGCTTCTGTCTGTCTCTGTCTGTCTATCTGTCTATCTCTGTTCTGTATGTCTCTCTCTATCTGTCTGTCTGTCTATTTGTCTGTCTGTCTATCTGTGTGTGTGTGTCTGTCTGTGTCTGTCTCTGTCTGTCTGTGTGTCTGTCTCTGTCTCTATCAGTGTCTGTCTCTGTCTGTCTAACTGTTGTCTGTCTCTGTATCCATCTCTCTGTCTATATCTCTCTATTTCTGTCTGTCTCTCTCTATTGCTATGTGTGTCTGTCTCTCTTTCCCTGTCTGTCTATTTCGCTATCTCTCTGTCTGTGTCTTTCTATCTGTCTGTCTCTGTCTCTTTCCGTGTCTGTCTCTTTCCCTTTCTGTCTCTTTCCCTATCTGTCTCTTTCTCTGTTTGTCTCTTACCCTGTCTGTCTCTCTATCTTTCTCTTTCCGTCGGTCTCTTTCCCTGTTGGTCTCTTTTTGTCTCTCTGTCTGTCATTTTCTCTGTCTCTTTCTGTCTTTTTCCATGTCTCTCTGTCTGTCACCTTCCCTGTCTGTCTGTCATTCTCTGACTGTTTGTATCTTTCCCTGTCTGCCTCTGTCTGTCTGTCTTTCTGCCTTTATCTGTCTGCCTCTGTCTGTCTGTCTCTTGCCCTGTCTACCTCTGTCTGTCTGTCTGTCTCTTTCCCTGTCTGCCTCTGTCTGTCTCTTTCCCCATGTGTCTTTCTGTCTGTCTGTCTGGCTTTTTTTCCTGTCTTTCTCTGTCTGTCTCTGTTTCCCTGTGTGCCTCTTTCTCTGTCTGTGCCAGTCTGTTTGTCTCTATCGGTCTTTCTGTCTCTCTGTCTGTGTCTTTCTTTGTTTGTCTGTGTCTATGTCTCTGTCTGTCTGTTTCTATCTCTCTGTCTGTATTTTTATTAGTCTGTCATCATCTCTGTGTCTGTCTCTCTCTATCTCTGTGTCTGTCTCTATGTGTGTGTCTGTCTGTCTCTCTTTCCCCATCTGCCTCTTTCCAGGTCTGTCTCTATCCCCGTCTGTCTCTTTCCAGGTCTGTCTCTTTCCAGGGCTGTCTTTTTCCAGGGCTGTCTTTTTCCCCGTCTGTCTCTTTCTCCGTCTGTCTGTTTCCAGGTCTATCTCTTTCCAGGTCTGTGTCTTTCCAGGTTTGTCTCTTTCCAGGTCTGTCTCTTTCCAGGTCTGTCTCTTTCCAGGTCTGTCTCTTTGCCCGTCTGTCACTTTGCCCGTCTGTCACTTTGCCCGTCTGTCTCTTTGCCCAGCTGTCTCTTTCCAGAGCTGTCTCTTTCCTCGTCTGTCTCTTTACAGGTATTTCTCTTTCTAGGTCTGTCTCTTTCCCCGTCTGTCTCTTTCCAGGTCTGTCTTTTTGCCCGTCTGTCTCTTTGCCCATCTGTCACTTTGCTCGTCTGTATATTTGCACGTCTATCTCTTTGCAGAGCTGTCACTTTCCCCGTCTGTATTTTTCCCTGTCTGTCTCTTTCCCCGTCTCTCTCTTTCCCCGTCTCTCTCTTTCCCTGTCTGTCTCTTTCCATGTCTGTCTCATTCCAAGTCTGTCTGTTTTCCCGTCTGTCTCTTTCCCTGTCTGTCTCTTTCCTCATCTGTCTCTTTGCCCGTCTGTCTCTTTCTAGGTCTATCTCTTTGCCTGTCTGTCTCTTTCCCCATCTGTCTCTTTCCAGGTCTGTCTCTTTCCCCGTCTGTCTCTTTCTAGGTCTATCTCTTTGCCTGTCTGTCTCTTTCCAGATCTTCAAAAGGAAACTGGAGAAAAACAGGGTTTTTTGCTGCGCTGAAGACCACGAACATCAGTGTCAGACAAACAATTGTTTTATTTCATTTCTACGCGTTTCGGAGACCCCAACTGTCTCCTTCTTCAGGGAAAGGAACTTTACAGAAACCAAGGAAGAACCTTTTATAAAGAGGTATACAGAAAAAAAGGGAGAGAGGGGGGAGATCTCTGGCTATGACGTCAGCTCCCCACGTGCTACAGAGCGGTGACTCATAGCCACGTGGAGTGTAGCTGCGTCATAGCACTGATTTGACAATCGCATATGGTACATAATAATATAACACAACTGATTTATACAGATCGTTCATCATAAATATAAAAATTCATAAAATAATTGATCTGAGAAGCAAAATAAAAGAGAAAAAAGAGAAACTAAAAGAAAAGGAGAAAAAAAAAAATGTGGAGATATATACATCTGGTACACATGTCTGACTCGAACCCGGAGTTGGAGGTCTGAAGCCTCTCTGATAGTGTAATGGTTGTGAGACAGCCAGCTAATTGCTTGGAACTCCAACTCCGGGTTCAAGTCAGACATGTGTACCAGATGTATATATCTCCACATTTTTTTATTTTTTTTTTTTATTTTTCTTTTAGTTTCTCTTTTTTCTCTTTTATTTTGCTTCTCAGATCAATTATTTTATGAATTTTTATATTTATGATGAACGATCTGTATAAACCAGTTGTGTTGTATTAATATGTACCATATGCAATTGTCAAATGGGTGCTATGACGCAGCTTCACTCCACGTGACTATGAGTCACCGCTCTGTAGCACGTGGGGAACTGACGTCATAGCCAGAGATCTCCCCCATCTCTCCATTTTTTTCTGTATACCTCTTAATAAAAGGTACTTCCTTGGTTTCTGTAAAGTTCCTTTCCCTGAAGAAGGAGACAGTTGGGGTCTCCGAAACGCGTAGGATTGAAATAAAAGAATTGTTTGTCTGACACTGATGTTCGTGGTCTTCAGCGCGGCAAAAAAAAATGTTTTTGTCCAGTTTCCTTTTGATGATCCACTTTGCAACAGAGCTGCTGCTGGACCGCTTAGGCACTCACTTATGCCGTTGAAGGAGTTGTGACTGGCACAACCCGACCAAGTGAGTGCACCACTTCTTTATTACTTTCACCCAGTAAATCGAGTAAGACCCTATTGCGCCTTTTCTATCCCGTTTTATAGTGTTTCCAGGTCTGTCTCTTTGCCCGTCTGTCTCTTTCCAGGTCTATCTCTTTGCCTGTCTGTCTCTTTTCAGGTCTGTCTCTTTCCCCGTCTGTCTCTTTCTAGGTCTGTCTCTTTGCCCATCTGTCTCTTTTCCCTTCTTTCTCTTTCTCTCTCCTTGCCCATCTGTCTCTGTCTGTGTCTCTGTCTGTCTGTCTCTTTTTGTCTTTCTCTATTTGTCCCCCACCGACATGTTATTACCTCACACAGAAGCTTCTTACACTAACAGTTTATTTTGTTCCTATAGCAACCACTGACAGTAGCTATTAATAGCCTGTAGCTCCCACCTCCATTCAGTTTAATGGAGGCAGGATTTTGGAGAGTAACTGTAAAACGTGGGGTTAAATTTTCCCGTCAAAATATAGTCTATGATGTGGAGACACGGGGGCCAGTGGGTGCTCTCGTCCGCTGGCCCGGACGCCTTTAGAAAGACAGCATGGCCCAGGGCTCATACCAACTGAACGCCGACCTCCTTAACCATGGGCGGAACACTACTCAGACAACACAGGGTGAGGGAATCACAATATTAAGACTTTATTGGATCCCCAAACAATTAACGGCACATAGCACATAACCAGCAAAACACAAAAATGTGACAGGCAACAGTTTCTCACCCTTCCACTCGCTCACCAGGGATCTAGAATGTCCGTGCCTCAGAGCTTCCAGGGCTACTTACTCCAATCCAGAATAGAAATTGGCATAAACATCTGCATATCGTTAGTTCAAATATAGCAATGCACATGTACATACATATTTATCATATATAGCGCAGAAGGACTATAATATATGAACCAAATCGCTAAAGGAACAACCAAAAAAGAGAAAAGAGGCGATCAACGGTTCAATACTTATTTTATTAATATTCATAGAACATGTGGACAAGTGAAGGGAGGAAAAAACGGTGTACATCACCGCAACCAGTATAGGTATAGATAATAATGTGCCAATTATATCCCAAATTCATGATATAGGGTCGTATCCAGAAAGGGTGAGAGTCCCATAATTTGGAGAAAGGACCACATCAGGCCGACACATCAAGACAATTCCTGCTAGATAGATACAATATATGATAGAAAATTATATATCTATATATAAATATGTAAATAGGAGCAGGAAAGGATGAGACAAGACCTTTCAATGTGGAAAAGACTCCTTAGTCATTATATAGTCTATGTCATGTAAATTGCATCATACTAGTACACATCCATATGCTTACACATCACATGAAGAAACACATAGGTATTTATCCACAGGAACATATGTTCCATGCTAGCTCTGCTTTAGAAGCCACAGCATGCAGACCCCATATATGACCAGTGAGAGACCAAGCAATGATTTATATATATATATAGAATTAATTTCACACAAAGTCAATATATATGGAAGTAACAACAACAAGAGCAGCAATATGGGGATACCTCACAGAATAATTGTAAGCACATACACACATTTAGTCCCACATAGAGGTCAATAGATTAATCACACATGGAAGTCAATGTGTGTATCACATAGCATGAGAAAAAGGAAATTGATAGTGTATGCATATACACATAGACGTGTTATAAACGAAGCTGCAGCAAGAGGACACACACAGGCTACACCATCATGGCATCGTGAGAGCAATAATACAAAACGCCTACATATAACCTCACAACGGTGGCCAATCGTGTGTTCCCCCTGCGGCAGTAGCGGCAATCACCAAACCACAGCACGTGCAGGTGTCAGTGTAAAGTAAGACATATAGCACCACGGGGTAGTAAAACCAATAATACCACCGGGTAACAAAGACTATAACACCGACACTCCACACACGCTACCGGCCGGCGACCGCCACCGTACTAGCACAGCAAGATAGAAGCATATAGGGAAAAAATCCCACAATGGGGGACATCAGAGCACTTTCTGGACCAACCAAAATGTGGATAAGGCATTACCTAGAATATGCGGTTTGCGGAGGGAATGCGCCCGATGCGCATTTCGGAGTGTACCTTCGTCAGGGGACGTGACAAGAAGACATGGGGTGCCATTAAAATAGGCCTTCATCCCCCAGCTGATTGGGCAGACAATCGGACGCATCCGCCGCCGGCCAATCGGAAGTCCCGCCTCACAAGCACGTCATGGCCCCACAGAATGCCGGGTAGAAACACCCGGCGTCCCCGTCGCCATAGAGACGCACCTGCGAGGACAAGAAATCCAGGCAAGTGGCGCATGCGTCAACCACCCAGCCAGGAGGGGGATGAAAAATAGAAATAGAGATTGTAGTATATTATAGAAACTGCTTAACCATGGGCGGAACACTACTCAGACAACACAGGGTGAGGGAATCACAATATTAAGACTTTATTGGATCCCCAAACAATTAACGGCACATAGCACATAACCAGCAAAACACAAAAATGTGACAGGCAACAGTTTCTCACCCTTCCGCTGGCTCACCAGGGATCTAGAATGTCCGTGCCTCAGAGCTTCCAGGGCTACTTACTCCAATCCAGCAACACCCCGCTTTTGGCGGGCACCCACCGAAAATGGAATAACGCCAGATTTAGGAAGCTGGGTGAGGTCTGCAAAGTCTGTAGCCAGGTGACCAAATTGTCCCAACCTGGGTTTCTTCCTTAAGTAATCTCTACGATGATGTGATATAATCCTGGTAGCCGGTGTCAAAATCCCTAGACTGCGGTTATGGTCTCCAATCGGAATCGGAGCCCCTAGATTGAAGCCATGTAGCCAAGTGATCCTCTAGTCAGAGCCAAAGTCCCTAGACCGAGTCCACAAGGCATCCTGGTTCAGATCCCCTAGCCAGCTCCTAAGAGCTTAGCCTGGATCATGCAACATCCATCAACCCTGGTGACTCCAAGAAGTCCCTTTTTATAGCCATAGCCTTCCCTTAGGATATACTGTCCCTTATCGGATTGGTTGTACAAGATTGCTTCTCTTATTGGATGAATTTCAAGCTATATTCAAATATCCAGAGATAAGGGTGAGACAGGTAAGTTACATCACTTCTAGCAATTCACTTAGTAATACAATGGGAAGTTCGCATAATTAAGTTATCTGGGTGTCTGGCCTTCAGTGGCCAAAACAATTACATGAGTCAACAAAAGCTTCAATACTAAACTCCCAAGAGTCTTGTAGAACAATGAGAGATTATCCCCCATCTATAAACAAACTGTCTTCATGTCTGGCTGAATGTTAAGAAAGTTAACACATGCTAGGCACTCAGAGTCCATGTCGTCACATATGACATTCCCTGGGTCACATGATGTGTCTGTGCAAAATTTCGTGATTGTAAATGCGACGGTGCAAATTCCTTTACCGTATATACATACATACACACATACACACATACATACACTGAGCTTTATATATTAGACTAGCTGTAGTACCCGAGCGTTGCCCGGGATAGTAACTGTCTCTCTGTCTCTCTCCTAGTCTCTGTCTGTGTGTCGCTGTCTGTCTGTCTCTCTGTCTGTCTTTTTCCTTGTCTGTCTGTGTCTATGTCTCTGTCTGTCTGTTTCTATCTCTGTCTGAATTTGTATCAGTCTGCCTCCATCTCTGTGTCTGTCTCTTTCCCCGTGCTGTCTTTGTCTGTCTCTTTACTCGGGCTGTCTTTGTTTGTCTCTTTGCTCGGGCTCTCTTTGTCTGTCTCTTGATCTGGGCTGTCTCTTGGCCCGGGCTGTCTCTTGGCCTGGGCTGTCTCTTTCCCCGTCCACCTCTGTCTGTCTCTCTGTCTGTCTCTATCTCTCTGTCTCTTTCCAGGGCTGTCTCTTTGCCTGTCTGTCTCTTTGCCTGTCTGTCTCTTTGCCTGTCTGTCTCTTTGCCCGTCTGTCTCTTTGCCCGGCTGTCTCTTTCCAGGGCTGTCTCTTTGCCTGGCTGTTTCTTTCCAGGGCTGTCTCTTTCCAGAGCTGTCTCTTTCCCCATCTGTCTCTTTGCCCATCTGTCTCTTTGCCCATCTGTCTCTTTGCCCGTCTGTCTCTTTGACCGTCTGTCTCTTTGCCTGTCTGTCTCTTTCCAGGGCTGTCTCTTTGCCTGGCTGTCTTTTTCCAGGGCTGTCTCTTTCCAGAGCTGTCTCTTTCCAGGCCTGTCTCTTTGCCCAAACACAAACTTGACGCCGGATTACCGGCCAAGAATGAAGTGAATTAATCCAATGTTATTTATGAAATATTATTTTATTGTTAATAAACTCACAAACATATACTTTCAAACAAGAGAGCCACCTGGGGGGCACATGGTTCCAGAGTATCTACATGTCAACTCCATCCTGCATATAATGTATCAGCATTAAATCCAAACACAAGATAATTGCATCCAGTATTTATATATAGAAAAATTAATCAGATCCAATTTCAATTTACATTATAACATATAGTGTGTAACCTCATAGTAGTTCCGTATCAGCATATAACCATAGGTAAATGCCCAAGAAAATAACCATTAATTAGTCATCCAGACATACAAGGTTAATCTCTATGGGCATATTACCACCGTAGCCCAATATGTCACCTCATACTCCCTCTTCCTTGCCCTTATCAGCGCGGCATATGAAATGGACAAATATATGGTCAAATGACCTTTTAATCGTCACTGGTATGCTATGGCAGATCAGACGCACGGCTAAATCGGTTCACCATCTATTAGTATATCTTTCAGCACCTGCTGATTTACATATATGATAAGACACAATCCAGCCGCTGCGTGCGCTGCCTCGTCACCACCTACTGACGATTAGTCCCCGCTGACAATGCAAACAAGAGGGCACTCATTGCCTAAATACACACAGTATACACACAGTATAGAGATAGGGCAATATAACGAGGGTATGCATTACAGATAAAGTATTTGGAATACACATTAGGAATTAGTTGTTAGAATGGATACTCACATTGTTAACTGACTCGTCTGGCCATGCGTCCCTCACCCCTGACGTACGTTTCGCCGCTGCTTTTTCAAAAGGGGGCGTGTCAGGGTGGGGGAACGTTCGTGCTTACATAGTATAAACCAGCCAGGTGATTATGTCATCTCGTAGTTATAACAGCATATACACGTGTGGACTACTTCCGGTATGTAGCGGCGCATAGCACTGATGCCGCTTCCCCCTTGTAAGGGGACTTCCGGACTGCGCGCGCTGACCCGCAAGCGTCATCGCGCTCTAGGTCACATGGTGCGCGCACATCATGAAGTCCGAGGGGCGGAAAAACAGTGCATGCGCACTACCGGGATGATGTAATACCTTAATCCACCATTACCATGCATTTGATTACACCATATAGGAGCGCATGCGCGCGCACATAGCACCACATTACATAGTCAGTTTATGTTACACGGAGAAGGATGACCGATGCAGCATCAGTAGCTATCTCCACATATCAGAAACAGCTTTACAATCTACAAATTTATACCTATTCTGAGGCTGCATCAGCGATCCCCCCACGTGCACAGGTCATAACCGGATCAGAACAGATTACCAATTCTAACCATACCATATACAATCATATTATCAAAAATTACCTAAGCAGACATTACATATCCATATGATCTCATCAATTAGTACATAAGAAATTCAGAAATAACCATATAGCCTTACTTATTATTATAAGGTCTAACTCATTATCATAACATCAATTGTTTAATACAATCATATAATAGTAATAAGACCATGCTTCACATCATTTTCTATATAAATTCCGATTTCTTCCTCATTTATTTCATAATCGATCCGCACTGTTATTATTCCCCAACAAATCAGCATCACCTCCGATCTTATGAATCATCCTGCATATGTCGCCACATGCGTCCTCCTACTTTCATCAATAATCATATATAGTATACTAGAAGGTGGCCCGATTCTACGCATCGGGTATTCTAGAATTTACGTATAGTGTAGTTCATGTATGATTTTTGTTATAGATATAGATATATATATATATATATATATATAGATGTTGTTGTGTGTAGTTACCAAGTGTTTGTGTAGGGCGCTGTACATGTTCTGGGTGTTGTCTGGGTGTGGCGGGGGGTGAGAGCAGTGTTGTATGTGTGTTGCGTTGTTTGTGGAGCGCTGTGTGTGTGTGTGTGTGTGTGTGTGTGTGTTGGGGGGAGGTGTGCACCTCCCATCGTGCTCCATCCCCCATGCTGCACACCCCCCATCATGCCCCATCCCCTATGCTGCGCATTCCCCATCGTGCTCCATCCTCCATGCTGCGCACTCCCCATCGTGCTACATCCCCCATGCTGTGCACCCCCCATCGTGCTACATCCCTCATCGTGCTACATCCCCCATCGTGCTACATCCCCCATGCTGCGCACTCCCCATCGTGCTACATCCCCCATGCTGCGCACCCGCCATCGTGCTCCATCCGCCATGCTGCGCACTCCCCATCATGCTACATCCGCCATGCTGCGCACTCCCCATCGTGCTACATCCCCCATGCTGCGCACTCCCCATCGTGCTACATCCCCCATGCTGTGCACCCCCCATCGTGCTACATCCCCCATCGTGCTACATCCCCCATCGTGCTACATCCCCTATGCTGCGCACTCCCCATCGTGCTACATCCCCCATGCTGCGCACCCGCCATCGTGCTCCATCCGCCATGCTGTGCACTCCCCATCGTGTTACATCCCCCATGCTGCGCACTCCCCATCGTGCTACATCCCCCATGCTGCGCACCTCCCCATCGTGCTACATCCCTCATGCTGCGCACTCCCCATCGTGCTACATCCCACATGCTGCGCACTCCCCATCGTGCTACATCCCCCATGCTGCACACTCCCCATCGTGCTACATCCCCCATGCTGCGCACTGCCCATCGTGCTACATCCCCCATGCTGCGCACTCCCCATCGTGCTACATCCCCCATGCTGCGCACTCCCCATTGTGCTACATCCCCCATGCTGCGCACCCCCCATCGTGCTACATCCCCCATGCTGCGCACCTCCCCATCGTGCTCCATCCCCCATGCTGCACACTCCCCATCGTGCTCCATCCCCCATGCTGCGCACTCCCCATCGTGCTACATCCCCCATGCTGCACACTCCCCATCGTGCTACATCCCCCATGCTGCGCACTCCCCATCGTGCTACATCCCCCATGTTGCGCACTCCCCATCGTGCTACATGCCCCATGCTGCGCACTCCCCATCGTGCTACATCCCCCATGCTGCACACCCCCCATCGTGCTTCATCCCCCATGCTGCGCACCCCCCATCGTGCTACATCCCCCATGCTGCGCACTCCCCATCGTGCTACATCCCCCATGCTGCGCACTCCCCATCGTGCTACATCCCCCATGCTGCTCACCCCATCGTGCTCTATCCCCCATGCTGCGCACCCCCCATCGTGCTCCATCCCCCATGCTATAATAGTTCTCCTATTATACTCAGGGAGGAGAATAATAGGAGGACTGTAATAGGAGGAGTAGTCCTGGGGGGAGAGGAGTATAATGCCGGCTCCCTGCACATGTGTACCGGGAGCCGGTGTACACTGGTAACTATGATACACATCGGGTAACCAAGGGACCTTAGTTACCCGATGTGTATAATGGTTACCAGCGTTCACGGCCTCCGTCAAGATCCCAGCATCGCAAGGTTATGTCTGGCGCTGCTGGGATCCTGACGGAGCCGGTGTAGAAGCAAGCGATATCCCAGGATGTTGTGAGTGTGTGGATGTGATGTGTGAGGTGTGTGTGAGAGTGAGTGTGATGTGATGTGTGTGTGTGTGTACTCACCTAGGAGTCGGAGCTCCGTGTCAGTTGGGCCAGAGCGAGCGTGCATTGCGTGAGGGGGGCGGGGCCTGCAGAGAGCCGGGGCGAGAGGCCAATCCGTGTGGGGGGGCGGGGCCATGGCGAGCCCAGCGGCCAATCAGCTTTGTGTGACCGTAAGGACACAATTTTGGAGCATGACAGACAGACAGACAGACAGACAGACAGAATAAGGCAATTATATATATAGATGGCATTAATTCCTTGGCTGGAATAAATCAAATAAAAATACAATTAAAAACACTTACAAAACACTTTAAAAACATAACCCACCCATAAAAAACATCCACAGAACCTTGCAGGTGTATTAAATCTTATTTCCGCAATTAGAGAACCAGTATATACAAATACGTCTGTATACTTAATATTAATATTAATGATAATATTGGAGTATTGACAACCCTCCACCATAATTTATCTATGGAAATTTCTCTTGAAGATATTTCTCTTGAAGATATTAGACTCCCACTATCACATGAATCTCTCCCATAGCAACCCATGGGGGAGAAAGGGAAAATTGATCACAGAAAAGAACTAAAGCCACTACTTTCATTAAGTCCCTGAGGGGCCATGGTGCCAAGCCGGTAGATCCATTTACATTCTAGCCTTGCTAATGCAAGGCCTAAATCACCACCTCTGGGCCCTAAACAAACCTGATCGATAGCCCGAAATTTTAACCCTCTAGGGCTGCATCCATGTAGCCTGTGAAAATGGCGCGGCAATGTTTTTAATGTTGATGGGTCTTTGGCTATTTGTGCATTTCGAATGTCCTTGAGATGTTCTAGGACACGAACCTTAAATTCCCTTGTCATCAAACCAATATAGATCTTTGCACAGGGACATTCTGCTTGGTATATAATGCCACTAGATGAACAATTTAGTGTCTTACGTATATCGTATGTTCTTGACCCATCATAATTTTTAAATGTCTTAGTTTTTACACAGTTGCTGCACGCCTTACACAGGCCGCATGGATAAAAGCCGTTGAGGGAATTACCCATAACAGATTTGTGAACGGGTTTGGTTTCATAGTGACTATGAACAAGAATGTTGCGTAAATTACGCGACCGTCTTGCCACCATCAATGGTGTCTGTGACAGTTCTCTTTTCAAAATAGGATCCGTCATCAACACTCCCCAATGTTTTATTTAGTTTTGCACGAGTACCATATAACAGATCATCTCTGTTACTCCGAAGGGCCTTACCATATCCGTTTTTAATATTTCTACGGCTATAACCACGCTCCGCAAACCTACGAGCTATGTCACCTGCCTGTCTCTTAAAGTTGTCCATAGTGGAACATAGTCTTCTTGCCCTCAGGAATTGGCCTCCTGGTATCCCCCGTATAGTAGAGGGTAGGTGTGAAGAAGATGCATGTAGCAGGGAATTCGTAGCTGTAGGTTTGCGGTACATGTCCGTAACAATCTCCCCATTGATATCAATATTGACCAAAATATCAAGAAATTCCAATTGCGTTCCGCTCTTATAAGTTAGTTTGATGTTTTGCTCATTGGTATTTAAATCTACCATGAACTTATCCAACTCCTGATTGGACCCCATCCATAGAAACCACACGTTGTCTATGTAACGCATCCACTCCTGAACCTTTGACACCGCTGGTATTTCTTCCCCCAAAAAAATTTGCCTTTCCCAAAATCCCAAAAATAAATTAGCATAAGAGGGGGCACATGAGGCCCCCATCGCAGTCCCTTGTAACTGTAAATAAATTTTTTTATTAAAAGTAAAAAAATTATGCCGTAATACAAACTCCAGCAGTGTCAGCAATAGTTCAGCAGTGGATGCGTCAAGACTACTAGTGCGAAGAAACCACTCCACCGCTCTAAGGCCATCCATGTGATGAATCGAGGTATATAACGATTCGACGTCTGCCGTCACCATGACCACTCCCTCATCCACATGTACATTGCCAATCCTTCGAAGAGCCGCGGTGGTATCTTTTATATACGAAGGCAACGTGGCTACAATAGGTTTGAGGAAGTGGTCAATGGTGACGGAGACTAATTCACAAAGGCTCCCATTGCCTGATATAATTGGCCTTCCTGGTGGATCAATGGGATTTTTATGTATCTTGGGAATCAGATACATTGTAGGTAGGCGTGGATGTAGCTTCTTCACTGCTTCTAGGAACTTCTTCGGTATCAAACCATCACTGAAGGCCCTTTCTAAAATATCCACCAACCTGTCCTGATACTGAGCAGTAGGATTACTGGCCAAGAGCTTATAGCATTTTGTATCGTCCAGTAATTTGTACACCTGTTTTTCATAAAGATCTGAAGGCCAAACCACGAGGTTTCCGCCTTTATCGGCGGGCTTGAATAAAACCCCTGGTATTTGGCCCAGATCTTTTAACGCCTTACCTTCTTCACCTGGTAAATTAGGTTTCAGGGAAAAGTTTTTAAAAGGCATCTGCTGAATATCATTAATTACAAGTCTGGTGAATACTTCCACCGCTGGGCAGAGAGAAAGAGACGGAAAATTTTTTGATTTGCCCCACAAATGCATAGGAAACTTGTTAACTACATTATCCTCACTTTCCAAGGCCAAAGATTCCAACGTATCCAAAGCCTCCCTTTCAGCCTCTGTGTCAAACATCTCACCACCGCTAGTTCTATGATGTAAGCGGCGGAGTATCAATTTCCGCGAAAAGAGATGAATATCCTTCACAGCAACAAATTTGTCAAGAGGCTGAGAGGGGGAAAAAGTGAGGCCTCTTTCCAAAACACCCAGTTGTATTGGGGTCAGTTTGTATTCAGAGAGGTTAATTACCTTGTAATGGTCCCGTTTCTTATGTTGTTCACTGGGATGTTTAAAGATGTCATGGTACTTATTTCCTCCTCTGTATTTGGCTCGTGTTCTCTGAAAAATATCTCCAACATCCTCCATATCACTGGACGATGCATAACTATCTGATACAGACGTATTGTTATTATTCCCAGATTGATTTGTCAAGACTTTTGTTCTTTGTGGCACACTACCTTTCAGCTGCCATCTATAGATTTTATTGTTTTCAAAGTCTCCCAGGTCTCTTTGATATTTTTTCATTTTACTTTGACTTATCTCTTGTTCCCATTTGTCCAATTCTTTTTCGACTTCATTCATATATTTCGAAAAAGAATTGGACAAATCATCATACATTACATCATCAGCTTACATCATAGAACTAGCTCATAGAATGGCACTGATAAACTCACTATTAGTAAAGACTAGAGATGAGCGAACCGGTCCCGGTTCGGCTCGAGTTCGGTTTGCCGAACGGAGGTCTCGTTCGAGTTCGGTTCGCCGAACGTTCGACGAACCGAGCTCGAACCGCATAGAAAACAATGGCAGGCAATCACAAACACAGAAAAACACCTAGAAAACACCCTCAAAGGTGTCCAAAAGGTGACAAACAACTCACAACACAACACAAACACATGGGAAAGTGACAAGGACATATACTCATGCGAAAACAAAAGAGCTGGACAAGGAAAAAGAGGAGGAGACACAGATATAGGCATGGCATGCCCTTCTAAAATCATGTAAAACACCGCAAGGTGACTCCAAGCGGAGTCTCCCTTTTTTCCAAAAATTGGGCCACACACACACCCACCACTTCAGTGGCAGCACTTGTCCCCAGTTGTACACTTCACAGCTAGATTTGCATCAAGCACATTCAAAAATACGCCATACTTAACCAACCCCAGGATGATCCCGGGGTAGGTAGCAAAGTCTTTACTGATCCCAGCTCTGTTTATCTTAGATCATTTTTAAAAACAATGTAAGCAAGGGTTACTCCAAGCGGAGTGTCCCTTTTTTCCAAAAATTGGGCCACACAGACACTAACCCTTTCAGTGGCAGCACTTGTGCCCTAGTTGTACACTTCACAGCTAGATTTGCATCAAGCACATTCAAAAATACGCCATACTTAACCGTCCCCAGGATGACACCGGGGTAGGTAGCAAAGTCTTTCCTGAACCCAGCTCTGTTCATCTTGGATCATTTTTAAAAACAATGTAAGCAAGGGTTACTCCAAGCGGAGTCTCCCTTTTTTCCAAAAATTGGGCCACACAGACACTAACACCTTCAGTGGCAGCACTTGTGCCCTAGTTGCAAACAGGATGTTTTGATTTGCATCAAGCACAATCCAAATCCACAAGCATTTTCTCTCCCCAGGATGACACAGGGGTAGTAAATTCCTTGTGGATCCATGACTTGTTGATTTTGATGAACGTTAGTCTGTCCACATTGTCACTGGACAGACGCGTGCGCCTATCTGTCAGCACACACCCAGCAGCACTGAAGACACGTTCAGAGACAACGCTGGCAGCTGGACATGACAAAATCTCCAAGGCATAACTGGAGAGCTCTGGCCATTTTTCAAGATTTGAAGCCCAAAATGAGCAAGGCTCCATTTGTAAAGTAATGGCATCGATGTTCATTTGGAGATACTCCTGTATCATCCTCTCCAGCCGTTGACTATGTGTCAGACTTGTTGTCTCTGGTGGCCTTGCAAAGGAGGGTCTAAAAAAATTATGAAAAGATTCAATAAAATTGCTGTTACCAGCACCAGATACGGTGCTACTGGTACGGGTAGACTGTTGGAGATGACGAGACCATCCCATGTTTGTCAAGTTACAACTGGGAGATTGACTCCCTGCACCTGCACGCTTGTTTGGTGGAAAAGCCGAGCTAAGATCGAGTAACAGCTTCTGCTGATACTCCTGCATACATGCGTCCCTTTCTATGGCTGGAATTATGTCACAAAATTTGGACTTGTACCGGGGATCTAATAGTGTGGCAAGCCAGTAGTCATCATCACTTCTAATTTTGACAATACGAGGGTCATGTTGGAGATAGTGGAGCAAGAAGGCACTCATGTGTCTTGCGCAGCCATGCGGACCAAGTCCACGCTGTGTTTGTGGCATAGAGGTGCTAACTGTTCATTCTTCCTCTGACATCTCCCCCCAACCTCTTTCAACTGAAATTTGACCAAGGTCTCCCTCATCCGCTGAGTCTTCCATGTCCATGGACAGTTCGTCCTCCATTTCTTCATGTTCTCTTGCACCTTCCTCAACATTTCGCCTGCTACCATGCGCCCTTGTTGATCCCTGTCCTCCATGGTCCTATGCCTGCCACCTTGGTGATGATGAACGTCTGGACCTTGGTGATATTGTTGTGTCTTGCGCATATGAATCCTCCTGTAATTCCTCCCCTTCCTGTTGTCCCACCCCCTGACTCCGAATAGTGTTTAGCGTGTGCTCAAGCATGTAAATGACTGGAATTGTCATGCTGATAATGGCATTGTTAGCGCTAAACATATTCGTCGCCATGTCGAAACTGTGCAGAAGGGTGCATAGGTCCTTGATCTGAGACCACTCCATCAGGGTGATCTGCCCCACCTCTGTATCTCGTTGGCCCAGGCTATACGTCATGACGTATTGAACCAGGGATCGGCGGTGCTGCCACAGTCCCTGTAACATGTGGAGAGTCGAATTCCAGCGTGTCGCCACATCGCATTTCAGGCAATGAACCGGCAGGCCGAAAGACTTCTGGAGCGATGCAAGTCGCTCAGCTGCGTCGGTTGAACGGCGGAAGTGAGCAGACAGTTTTCGTGCCCTGGTCAGAAGGCCATCTAGGCCGGGATAGTGTGTTAAAAATTGCTGGACAACAAGGTTAAACACGTGAGCCATACAAGGCACGTGTGTCACCTTGCCCAGGCGAAGGGCCGCACCCAGGTTTGCAGCATTGTCGCACACGGCCTTACCAGGCTGCAGGTTGAGTGGAGACAACCATTTATTAAACTCAGTCTCCAGAGCTGCCTACAACTCAGTCGCTGTGTGACTCCTATTTCCAAGACATGTCAAGCTAAAGACAGCCTGATGCCGTTGCGCTCTTCTGCCAGCATAGTAATGAGGGGTGCGTGCTTCCTTCTGCGCAGTGAGAAGGCTGGTGGCCTGACCAGGCAGGCTTGGGGCAGAGGTGGAAGACACAGATGAGGTGGAGGAGGAAGAAGCAGTGGCGGAACTTGGACAGACAGAGGATTGACACACAAGTCGTGGGGACGGCAAGAATTGTGCAGCAGACCCTTCACCATCTATCACCATAGTTACCCAGTGCCCAGTCAGCGATATGTAACGTCCCTGTCCATGCTTACTGGTCCAAGTATCGGTGGTGAAATGCACCCGTTGACACACAGAGTTTCTCAAGGAAGCGGTGATGTTGTGTGCGACATGCTGGTGTAGTGCGGGCACGCCTTTCTTAGAGAAGTAGTGGTGACTGGGCATCTGGTACTGGGGCACAGCGACAGACATAAGGTCTCTAAAATCCTGTGTGTCCACCAGGCGGAAAGGCAGCATTTCGGTAGCCAAGAGCTTACAGAGGGATAAAGTCAACCTCTTAGCTTTGTCATGGGTTGCAGGAAATGGCCTTTTATTTGTCCACATCTGAGGGACAGAGATCTGGCTGCTGTGTGTAGACGGTGTTGAGTAGGGTGTCCCTGGAAAAATGCAGGTTTGTGAGGAAAGTGCAGGCGGAGACATGATGTTGCCTTCATCCAACGTTGGTGCTATCGATGTCTGAGAGAGCTGTACACACGCACTTGTTTCCCTTTCCAAACCAACTGACGACCTACCAAGCAAACTGCCTGTTGCGGTTACAGTGGTGGAAGTTGTGTGTGGAAAACCAGGTGTGACAGCTGTCCCCACAGTCCTAGAAGATGAAGAGCGCGTGGATGCACTGGAAGGGGCAGGCGGTGGATGGTTCGCTCCGCTAGGTCGCATTGCAGCACGGTGAGCTTCCCACTGTGACATATGATATTTATTCATGTGACGATTCATGGAAGAAGTTGTCAAACTGCTGAGGTTTTGCCCTCTACTAACAGAATCACGACAAATTTTACAGATCACATAATTTGGGCGATCTTTTGCTATGTCAAAAAAGGACCAGGCTAGGCAAGGCTTAGAGGGCATGCGACCTGCTGATCCCCCCCGACTAGTGCTCAGAGGCAGAGTGGTGGCTGAGGATGCAGTTGTAGACGTGCTACCAGTGCTCCGACTCTGTCCAGGAAGGCGCAAGGTAACTTCGTCGTCGGTTGCATCTTCCTCCAACGCCTCTGTTGACCTCCTCGAGTGCCTGACTGTGGGTTGACAGTAGGTGGGATCTAGAACTTCCTCATCAAATGTTGTGTTTGCACTCCCCTCACCCTCAGACCTCAGTGTTTGCTAGTATAATGGCTTAGTAAGAATGAGTTTGAGTGTGCAATGCAGGCAGACGTGCTGCAAATATCTTTGCACTAGTGGGACAATACAGAAGTCCAACAGCCACGTTTAGGATGCCACTAAGTTCACTCAGTGTTTGCTAGTATAATGGCTTAGTTACAATGAGTTTGAGTGTGCAATGCAGGCAGACGTGCTGCAAATATCTTTGCACTAGTGGGACAATACAGAAGTCCAACAGCCACGTTTAGGATGCCACTAAGTTCACTCAGTGTTTGCTAGTATAATGGCTTAGTAACAATGAGTTTGAGTGTGCAATGCAGGCAGACGTGCTGCAAATATCCTTGCACTAGTGGGACAATACAGAAGTCCAACAGCCACTTTTAGGATTCCACTAAGTTCACTCAGTGTTTGCTAGTATAATGGCTTAATAACAATGAGTTTGAGTGTGCAATGCAGGCAGACGTGCTGCAAATATCTTTGCACTAGTGGGACAATACAGAAGTCCAACAGCCACTTTTAGGATGCCACTAAGTTCACTCAGTGTTTGCTAGTATAATGGCTTAGTAACAATGAGCTTGAGTGTGTAAAGGGCAGGAGGGTACAGTGGCAGGGTTGTGGGTCTGGGTAGAGGAAAGGAAGCCTGCCTTTCTATCCCTCCTAATGGGGAAATGCAGCGAGGAAATCCCTGACCATAGCTACACAGACACTGTCATCTTGTGTAGCTGTTAAACTCTGTTTTCACGGCCCTGACTGTCACCTATGGCTCTGACCCTGCCGGTATTAGCCCTTAAAAGGACTAATAGAAACTTCTATCCCTATTCTGTACAGCGCTGTGTATAGAGCGTACACAGCAGTATTGGAGACAGGAGCTTCGCCAGCGGTGACTGACACCAAGACGCAGAAAAGATAATGGCGTCTGGATTGGCAGATACTCGTTTTTATAATGCAGGGACATGTGACATGGACATCCTATGACACATGCCGTTGCTTCTCTGGCTAAATGTCCACTTAGCTGTGTGTGTGTCTGGGATTGGCTGACATGCTGGCCCGCCCCACTACACGCGCGCGCTTAGGGAAGGAAGAGAAGAAAAAAAAAAAAAAATGGCCCTCGCCATTATCCATACAGCAGTGATCTGAATGCGCTGTTCCCGCACACTATACACTGAAATTTCATAATAGTGTGAGTCACAGAGTGACTTACACTATTACAGCGGAAATCCAGCTAGTAATTAGCTGGTCTTTTTGCTGCTAGAACCGTTCTTGAACGTATCTAGAACTATCGAGCTTTAGCAAAAAGCTCGAGTTCTAGTTCGATCTAGAACAGCCCCCAAAATCACTCGAGCCGCGAACTGGAGAACCTCGAACCGCGAACCGCGCTCAACTCTAGTAAAGACACGAGTCTCCGGTAAACCAAGATGATGGTGGTCGGTGCCCGCAGCCGGCTACATTCTGGTCCCCCACCCGGTTGGTGGTCTCCGTCTTTCTCCTGCACCTGTTTTGTGATGGTGGACTACCTGCGCTTGCAACTTCAGGAGTCCGCTTCCCAGCTTATGGTTGCCTGAGCAGCCCTTTGCCCGCAGACGCTGGCCCATGGGATCTCTCTGCCATGGCTGTGGCTTTCTATCCCCCTTGTTGGGCTGTTGTCTTCAGTCGGGACTTTGGCTGGGACAGGACCTCTAATCCTGGCCTCAATCAGTTAATTAGCTAGCCCCCAGTAGTTTCTGGACCTAGTTTCAGGGTCTGAGTACCCCCCTTTGTGCTCCGGTTTCCGAGTCGGTTCCTCGGGTCGGTACCGGCGGGCCACTACCCTGACCCAGTCCACCACGGTTCCTCCGAGCCGTCTTCCCGACTCCTGCAGACAAAGACTGCCGTCCGCCTCCTAGCCTGCAGTACCAGGCCTCCTACCCTGACACCGGTTCAGTTCGGGTCCTTCCTTTGCTGGAGCTGCACACAGCTCCAGCCCACACACCTCTCAACTTGAACCTCAGGACTAGACTACTGAAAACTACTGAACTTTCCCGCCCCAGGCTGTTTGAGACTCCTTGGTGGGCGTCTTTCACCCTCCTGGTTCCGCTCCCTGGTGTGTCCATCAAGCACTGGGGGGGTGACTAGGATTTTAAATGTTTGGCTGCTGTCACCTTGTTAGGGGCCTGGTGTAGTGCGGGGCCCTATCTGTGACTACCTGGCTGGCCAGGGCGTCACTTTAGTCTGTCCACATTTTCACTGGACAAACGCGTGAGCTTATCTGTCAGCACACTCCTAGCAGCACTGAAGACACGTTCCGAGAGAACACTGGCTGCGGGACAAGACAAGATCTCCAAGGCGTAGGTGGCGAGCTCAGGCCATTTTTCCAGATTGGAAGCCCAAAATGAGCACAGCTCCAGTTGCAGAGTCATGGCATCTATATTCACTTGGAGATACTCCTGTATCATCCTCTCCAACCGTTGACTATGTGTCAGACTTCTTGTCTCTTGTGGCCTTGCAAAGGATGGTCTAAAAAAATCATGAAACGATTCCATAAAATTCTGTTACCACCAGATACGGTGTTGCTGGTATGGTTTGACTGATGATAACTCGACAGTCCCATGGTTGGCAAGTTACAACTGTGAGATTGAGTATGTCCTGACCCACAACTTTTTTGTATTTAAGGACATCTTTTATTTGCAGAAACGGGGCACCGCGATGGGCGTGGCCTGTGCGCCTTCATACGCAAACCTCTTCCTAGGTTACTGGGAGAGGGGTTTGTTCGGTGACGGAGGTGTACAGGCCGTGGCCCAGGTGCAGATGTGAGTCAGGTACATAGAAGACCTGTTGTTTATTTGTCACGGGTCGTCTGTACAATTGAGGAGTTTCATGGACCGGCTCAATCAAAATTGCTATAACATCAAGATAACCTATGAATCAAGGGACAATGGAGTGGACTTTTTAGATATTAAAATCAATCTTGATCAGGGACGTATGTTTCAGATGGACATATTTCGGAAAAAGACCTCTGTAAACTCATTCTTACATGCTACCTCTGCACATACCCACTCCACTGTCCGTGACATCCCAGTTGGCCAGTACCTCAGGGCGAAGTGGATCTGCTCTTCTGAGGCCAACTTCAAACAGCAGGCAGATAACCTGAGGAGCAGGTTCAGGGAGAGGAGATATGGCCAAAGATGTCTGAAAAAGGCATATAAGAGGGCCCTATCTACACTATGTGATCATTTATTACATGGCACAACATCAACACCGGAAAAAGAACAGGGTATTCGATTTATCGGTACCTACAATGAAAAATGGCACTCGATGAGAGGAATATTGTTACGTCACCACCGGAGTCCGCTCCAGCGACTTCTGCTCCGATTGCCAGGCGACGCAGTGCTCCTGCCGTTGATAGTGCTGGTGATGGGAGATGAGTCGATGCCAGGGGCACCGGTGGGCGCAGGCTGCTCCGATCATCCACTGGGCTGGGTTATCTTGGGATCTGCAGTATCACTGGCTGACTCTGGGTGCCATGTGTCTTCCAGCTGAAGTTGCCAGCGTTCAGCTACAGCCAATGGGAAGATACCACACCCTTCCTAGTTCCCCTCTTGTCTGCTGATTTCTGCCAGAGATAGTTCTGATTTCCTGGCTCCTGATCCGCCCTATTCTGTTTTGTGATTCCTGTGTGCTGACTTCTGCATGTTTTCTGACTACCCTTCTGCCTTCTGTTTTTGTACCTCACTGCCCGATCCGGACTTGACCTCTGCTACGTTTTCTGATTACGTCCTTGCCTGCCAATTCTGTCCCTGTTCTGCTATTCCTGGTTTGACCCTGCCTGACGACTACTCTCATCGGACTGCAGCCTTCCACAGGTAGTGATCTCCAGGGCCCTGTTTAATTCCAAATCCATGTATAGGGGTTAAAGGGTTTCAGGGTTCTGGGGGTCCTGCTTGGTGAGTGGCTTCCCTCTAGCCTGTCCATTACATCCCATCTGAGTCTGTTGATCCAGGCAGGCGTTACAAATATTTAATAAACATTGGCCTGTCCTCTGCTCTGATCCTGTTCTGAAGGGTTATCTGTTTGATGCACCTTTGATGACAGCTAGATGGTGTAAAGCTGGGTTTACACACTGCAACATCGCAAAGGACATCGCTGTAACGTCACTGGTTTTGTGACATAACAGCGACCTCCCTAAGTCTCGGGTGTGTCGCAGGTGAGCTGTCAAACAGGCAAACCTGGCCAACAACGCAACAGCGATCCGGACCTGCAGAGCAACCTAGCTGGTTGTTGGGGACGTTGATAAGCAGCTTTTTGAAAGGGAAGTTGCTAACAAAGTCGCTGCAAAGTCTTTCACACACTGAAACTTTGTAGCGATGCATGCTGCACAGCGGGAAACAAAGGACCTAGGAATGGTCCTGAACGATTTGTAGCGATCAGCAACTTCACAGCAGGGGCCAGGTCGCTGATGTGTTTCACACACTGCAACATCGCAAACGACATCGCTATTGCGTCACAAAACCGGTGACGTTACAGCGATGTCGTTTGAGATGTTGCAGTGTGTAAACCCAGCTTAAGAATCTAAAGGACATTTTGGTTACCAGTCATTATGTACCACCAAGGGTTGCCAACTTTCTGGGTTCTGGAGCTCAGCTTAAGGGTTGTTTTCCTTGCGGTCACTGTCTTTCCTGCACCAATGTTTCTCGCTGCTCGGACTTCTCTAATTTTGATGGGTCACGTACCTATCAAATTAATGAGTATATCTCTTGTAGTAGTTCGAATGTTATCTATTGGGCAATATGTAGTTGCCCAAAAATTTACATAGGACTTACATGGAGAGAACGTAGAGTTTGAGTGAGAGAGCATGTGAGGGACATTGGTGCGGCAAAGACAGTGACCGACACTACAAATTACACCATGGATGTGACCCCAAATGTTTCATGGTTCGGGGCATTGATTTGATACATTGTGGTATACGTGGTGGTGACATAAAAAAGCTGTTGGCCCAACGCGAGATCAAATGGATAAGCACCCTTGACACCATGGCTCCAAAGGGACTTAATGAATCCCTAAGTTTTGTTCCGTTTCTTTAAAAATCCTGCATATTTTCATTGACATCTTATGGCATTTTGCCTGATTTTATTCTAGTTTGTTCCTCCTCCTTCCCTTTCCCTCCTTATGTGGAGGATCTTTGGTGTTTTTAATTTTTTGGTTTCTTTTTCTATTACTTTTCAGTATTAATTTTATTTTTATTTTTCGTTATTTAGCACTCCTAGACTCTGCATTACTTGATTGACAGTTATCACGGAGATCCCAGCTCAAATCACCAGAGGGATACTTATATCGCTGTTTAAGAACATGGACATCTCCCCAGGATTGAATAAATTGTATCAAATTAATATACTTATGGGATGCAATAATCTTTTCCATCACCTGGGGGTGCTGTTGGTATATGCTTATCACTTTGAACATACATCTAAAGGAATAAATGTGTTAAGTGTTAGCTTTTCCCCTATATGATGTATAAAACATCCCTTTATTTTAACTTGTTCTCTATTTATGGATGCACCATATGAACTGAATATCATTGTGATATGCAGGCCCTCTGATCAGCCTGGTGTCCTGCTGCGCGCCTGTGCTTGCCCGGCCCCCTCCCTGTGCATCTCATTCAGCATCTAAATGGGGTTTGCTGAGCGTCTGGTTCCCGTGTTTACCCACGGGGAGGGGGTAGATGACTCACTGCCCTTTGATGGCTGGGGTGGTGCATGGGGTGGCGGCCGTGCAGTGTGCATGTGCTGATATGGTTGCCACTATTGGTTGATCAGCGCAGACAAGCCCTGGAGCGATGACCAATGCGGTCACATGACCGGTGTTTAAAAGGTCCTTCACAGATGGGGGGTTTATGCCTTCCCTGATGAAGCGGTGAAGTACACTGACGCGAAAACGCGCGTTTGGAGGGTTCTATTATACTCTGGTGGGCACGTTAACCTCCTGTGGGGACAACTGTGAATTTAAATGGGTAAGCAAATAACTGCAGTTTACTAAAGGTCACGTCACACTAAGCAACATCGCTAGCAACATCGCTGCTGAGGCACAACTTGCTAGCGATGTTGCTGTGTGTCACATCCAGCAACAACCTGGCCCCTGCTGGGAGGTCGCTGGTTGTTGCTGAATGTCCTGGACCATTTTTTAGTTGTTGCTCTCCCGCTGTGAAGCACACATCGCTGTGTGTGACAGCGAGAGAGCAACAACTGAATGTGCAGGCAGCAGGAGCCGGCGTCTGCGGACGCTGGTAACCACGGTAAACATCGGGTAAGCAAGAAGCCCTTTCCTTGGTTACCTGATGTTTACTTTCGTTACCAGCGTCCGCTGCTCTCACGCTGCCAGTGCCGGCTCCCTGCTCTCTGCACACGTAGCCGGAATACACATCGGGTAATTAACCCGATGTGTACTCTGGCTAGGAGTGCAGGGAGCCAGGGCTAAGCGGTGTGCGCTGGTAACCAAGGTAAATATCGGGTTGGTTGCCCGATATTTACCTTAGTTACCAAGCGCAGCATCGCTTCCACGCGTCGCTGCTGGCTGGGGGCTGGTCACTGGTTGCTGGTGAGATCTGCCTGTGTGACAGCTCACCAGCAACCCGTGTAGCGACGCTCCAGCGATCCCTGCCAGTTCAGGTTGCTGGTGGGATCGCTGGAGCATCGCTTAGTGTGACATCTCACCAGCGACCTCCTAGCAACTTACCAGCGATCCCTATCAGTTTGTATTGTTGCTGAGATCGCTGGTAAGTTATTTAGTGTGACGGTACCTTAAGGTCCATTGCGACTAATCCACTGCTGATAGGAATGCAGTTGTAATTGGATTGTATCCTTCCTGAAAAAGGTTAAAATTTAACCCCCACATGTAATTGTAGCTGTATCACCTTTTCTGGGGGTATTTTCCTCCCCTTCTTTTGCCTCACTTTATCTGTAATGTATTTTTGTATATGATCTTTTGTAATTAATTTATTCAATTTATTATGTGATGAATTAAATTTACAATTTTAATTAACTTGGAAACTCCATTTTTCTTTGTTGTTTATGTAGTCCTTTTGGAGTAGTCTAGAATATTTTTTGATATCCTCTTGTAGGAACTATGGAAATGCTTGTATTAATAAACTGTGAGATTCACTCCACTGTGCACCACTGGTATTTAATGGAAAAGCCGAGCTTTTCTGCTGATACTCCTGCATACGTGCGTCCCTTTCTATCGTTGAAATTATTTCGCCAAATTTTGACTTGTACCAGGGATCTAAAGGCCACTTGACATGCAGAGATAAATCTTTGGCAGATCTGTGGTTGCAGTGAAATCATGGACATATTGTTCCATTTGTACATAGCCACAAACCTGGCACTGATTGTCCACAATTTCACTGCAACCACAGATCTGCCGCACATTTATCTCTGTGTGTGACAGGGCATTAAGAATGTAGCAACCTAGTAGTCAGCCTTACTTCTAATTCGGACAATCCGAGGGTCATGTTGTAGGTAGCGCAGCAAGAAGGCGCTCATGTGTCTTGCATATCCATGTGGACCAAGTCCTTGC
This sequence comes from Anomaloglossus baeobatrachus, assembly GCF_048569485.1. Classification (NCBI taxonomy): domain Eukaryota; kingdom Metazoa; phylum Chordata; class Amphibia; order Anura; family Aromobatidae; genus Anomaloglossus; species Anomaloglossus baeobatrachus. The sequence continues at coordinate 364,138,230 of NC_134358.1, forward strand.
TGAGTTTGTGTCGGTGAGGTGATAACCATGCTTCCTTCCTCTGACCTCTCCCCCCAACCTCGAACAACCGAAATGTGATCAAGGTCTCCCTCATCTGCTGAGTCTTCCATGCCCATCACCAGTTCATGCTCCATTTTTTCCTGGGCTCCTGCACCTTCCTCAACAGTTTGGCTGCTACCATGCGCCCTTGTTAATCCCTCTCACCCACTGTGCCATGCCTGCCGTCTTAGTGATGCTGAACGTTTTGGACCTTGTAGATCTTGGTATCCGTTCCGCATATGAATCCTCTTGTACTTCCTCCCCTTCCTCTTGTCCCACCACCTGACTCCAAATACTGTTTAGAGTGTGCTCCAGCATGTAAATGACTGGAATTGTTATGCTGATAATGGCATTGTCAGCGCTAAACATCTTCGTCGCCATGTCGAAGCTGTGCAGAAGGGTTTATAGGTCCTTGATCTGAGACCACTCTAGCAACGTGATCTGCCCCACCTCTGCATCTCGTTGGCCCAGGCTATACATCATAACGTATTGCACCAGGGCTCTGCGGTGCTGCCACAGTCGCTGCAACGTGTGGTGAATCGAATTCCAGCGTGTCGATGTGGCCCCCTGGACTAGCCAGGTCGTCACAGGTACTGCAACACACACCCCCACCCCGAGACACAAAATCCTTGTTGCTTCCCTCCAGGGGCTGATGTCCACACCAGGTGAGGTGGAGCCAGGCAGTTGGCACCACCCACTGATGAGTTCACAGTCCTGGAGGCGGGAAAAGGAGAGCAGATAAGTGAGGGAAGTGAAAGAGAGAGGAGTGAAGTGGAAGTGGAGGAGCAAACTGACCGCGTCCAGGTGTGTGGCCCGGGCACTAAGAGCAAGGTTGGCAGATGGTGGTGGCCGTCTGCAGGAGAGGCAGATCAACGCGGAACCGTAGGACCGGGAACGGGCGGTGGCCCGCCGGTACCGATACGGGGAGTGAAGTGAAGCCAGCACACACAGGCAGGGCCTGCGGACCCCGACCAGGCTTCGAGCCGCCATTAGAGGTCAAATCCGTCAGTGACCGGAACCTCAGGGGTTTCCTAACAGCCAAGACCCGATTGAAGGCAACCGTCCAACCAGCAAAAGGAAATACAGCTACCAAGGGCCAGAGCCTGCGGGCAAAAGGGCTCCTCCGGCACATACAGTCATATGTAAAAGTTTGGGCACCCCTATTAATGTTAACCTTTTTTCTTTATAACAATTTGGGTTTTTGCAACAGCTATTTCAGTTTCATATATCTAATAAATGATGGACTCAGTATTATTTCTGGATTGAAATGAGGTGTATTATACTAACAGAAAATGTGCAATCTGCATTTAAACTAAATTTGACAGGTGCATAAGTATGGGCACCTCGACATAAAAGTGACATTAATATTTTGTAGATCCTCCTTTTGCAAATATCACAGCCTCTAGTCGCTTTCTGTAGCTTTTAATGAGTTCCTGGATCCTGGATGAAGGTATATTTGACCATTCCTGTTTCAAAACAATTCCAGTTCAGTTAAGTTTGATGGTCGCCGAGCATGGACAGCACGCTTCAAATCATCCCACAGATGTTCAATGATATTCAGGTCTGGGGACTGGGATGGCCATTCCAGAACATTGTAATTGTTCCTCTGCATGAATGCCTGAGTAGATTTGGAGCGGTGTTTTGGATCATTGTCTTGATGAAATATCCATCCCCTGCATAACTTCAACTTCGTCACTGATTCTTGCATATTATTGTCAAGAATCTGCTGATACTGAGTTGAATACATGCGACCCTCAACTTTAACAAGATTCCCGATGCCAGCATTGGCCACACAGCCCCAAAGCATGATGGAACCTCCACCAAATTTTACTGTGGGTAGCAAGTGCTTTTCTTGGAATGCTGTGTTTTTTTGCCTCCATGCATAACGCCTTTTTGTATGACCAAACAACTCAATCTTTGTTTCATCAGTCCACAGGACCTTCATCCAAAATGTAACTGGCTTGTCCAAATGTGCTTTTGCATACCTCAGGCGACTCTGTTTGTGGCGTGCTTGCAGAAACGGCTTCTTTCGTATCACTCTCCCATACAGCTTCTCCTTGTGCAAAGTGTGCTGTATTGTTGACCAATGCACAGTGACACCATCTGCAGCAAGATGATGCTGCAGGTCTTTGGAGGTGGTCTGTGGATTGTCCTTGACTGTTCTCACCATTCTTCTTCTCTGCCTTTCTGATATTTTTCTTGGCCTGCCACTTCTGGGCTTAACAAGAACTGTACCTGTGTTCTTCCATTTCCTTACTATGTTCCTCACAGTGGAAACTGACAGTTTAAATCTCTGAGACAACTTTTTGTATCCTTTCCCTGAACAACTATGTTGAATAATCTTTGTTTTCAGATCATTTGAGAGCTATTTTGAGGAGTCCATGATGTCACTCTTCATAGGAGATTCAAATAGGAGAACTACTTGCAAGTGGCCACCTTAAATACCTTTTCTCATGATTGGATACACCTGCCTATGAAGTTCAAAGCTCAATGAGGTTACAATACCAATTTAGTGCTTCAGTAAGTCAGTAAAAAGTAGTTAGGAGTGTTCAAAACAAGAAATTGATAAGGGTGCCCATACTTATGCACCTGTCAAATTTAGTTTAAATGCAGATTGCACATTTTCTGTTAGTACAATAAACCTCATTTCAATTCAGAAATATTACTGAGTCCATCATTTATTAGATATATGAAACTGAAATAGCTGCTGCAAAAACTCAAATTGTTACAAAGAAAAAAGGTTAACATTAATAGGGGTGCCCAAACTTTTACATATGACTGTATACACGCTGGGAAGCGGGTTACCGGTGGGAATACATCGGGACCGAACATACACACAGGTGCAGGGAAAGGCAGCCACAACCAACCGTCCGGGAGAAGCCACAGCAGCCGGCTGCAGGAGCTGTCCATCCAGCCATTTGTTTTACCAGAGACTTTGCGTACATTTGTGGCTGAGTGAGTACTACCGTGCCGTCCGGCACCGCGCTGCGCAGTCCAAGCGACCCTGCACCTTCCCGACCCTGCCTCCCCGTCACCTCACCGGGCCCCGGGACCACCAACCCCTACCCACAGAGGGGACGACATCCTAGCTGCATCCTACCATCGCTCCCGGGATCCCCGTCACCAGCAGCGGTGGTGCCCAACCTCACCACAACCCGTGGGTGGCGTCACGGACCAAATCCCCAGTGCAGCGGCGTCCTCCCCGCCCGCGACAACTTGGCGTCACGAACAGGATCTTACCGTTCTGCCGGCTGGTAGAAGTGTACCTTGTGTCCCGCCGGCGGTGTCCGTCTGAAAATTTTCAGAATCCGCCATCTTGGGCGCAAAGATTTACCCGCTCGAGCGTCTTCTCGAGCAGTGGAGGTGCGAAAGCCGAAGCCCCGCCCCTGAAGATGAGGTGCAGAGAAAAGACCAAGGGGGGGCGGTAACAAGATGTTGCTGGAGGAGCAGCGGTCGCAGCCGCAGCGGCACCCGTGGATGGAAATGGGCCCGCCCGTGCTCCGGCCGCACGAGTAGGGGAGGCTGTGGCCCACGCCATTGCTCAGGTGTTGCCGTTCTCCTTGCTCTATGTGCCTGGGGCTACCTGGCTGCCCCAGTACGACGGGAAACCTGACGCTTTACAGGTCTTCCGGAAGAGGCTTAACCCGGTCCTTGAACTGTATCCCCTGACTGACAAGCAACGTGCAGCGGTAGTGCTGGGGCAGCTAACCGGCGCGGCTGAGCAGGAGACAGAGACCTGGACCGAGGGGGACCGGTCCTCTGTGGCCACTATCTTTGAAAAGCTACAGATTGCCTTCGAGACCCGCACCGAAGCCGAGCTGCGGATGCAGTTTTATCAATGTCGCCAGCGGCCTGCAGATATTATTAGAGACTATGCCTTGCGCCTGCAAACTTCCCTCCGTACACTGAAGCGGGTGGACACCATTAATGATGCGGACAGCAACAAAATGTTAGTCAAGCAGTTCGTGCAGGGGATGGGATCCCCGGAGGACCGCAAGCAGCTCCTGCTGTGGGCCCTAGAACACCCTAATGTGGACTTTGCCATGCTGAAAGAACGGGCCATCAAAGCTCTGCAGCCCCCAGCGTCCGACGTCCCTGAAGTGGCCCCATGACCAGCTGAGACGGCTCCCATCTTGGTAGCCCCTCCTCTCCCAGCTTCCTTGGCCCCTGCAGCCCCTGGCGGAATGATGGAGGAGCTGGCTGCCCAGGTCCGTCGCATGGATGGAGACCTCACCAAGATCCTCGCCGCACTCCAGTCTCCGACGAGATCCAAACCCCCGGGGAGGATGCAGCTCGTCGACAGCCCGGAGGAAGTCCCCTGGATGCAGTGGAGAAGGGCCAATGACTCAGGTATGGACCTCCAATTTGTTACAGGTGAAGCAAGCCCGGCCATTACTCTCGACGGTGTCCGTTAAACGAGCAACCCCTGGGGCCAAGGGCCAATCCTCAGGAGTAGAACCCAGTGGCCCCCCAGACTGGCGGGACCGTTACATCGGAGCCCGTCCCATCATCCCTCTGGCAGTAGACGGCATCCCGCTGATGGCGCTCCTGGACACTGGATCCCAGGTAACCATGATACCATACACACTGTATCAGTGGTATTGGGGGGATGATGAACTTGCCCCTCCAGATGGTAGCATGACACTGATTGCAGCTGATGGACTCCCCTTGACCCAAGTGGGGTACAAACAAGTGGCCATGACCATGGGACGGGCTGAGCTGCAGCACCAGGGAATGATTGTGATAATGAATTAACCCAGCGACCATAACCCGAAGGTAGTGCTAGGGAGTAATGTGATGGAGCACTGCATGAGTGAGGTGCTGACCCTACTGCAGCAGCTGGCCACCACCGCAGCAGGAGGCCGACAGAGGGCTGTGCAGTGTGAGATCCGGGCCTTGGATGTATCGGCAGCAAGTGAACTCAACGGGGGGGAGATTGGGAAGTGAGAGTGATGGATGCGGCCCCTTTGATTGTGCCTCCCCGGAGCAAAATGATGATTTGGTGCAGGGCAGCGGTAGGTCCCCAGGGGCGCGATTACCCAGCCATGGTAGAGCCCATGCCCTCCGAACACTGGCCCACAGTAATGGCCGCCCGAGGGGTAGTAGACGTTAAGAGGGGGAGAGTGCCCGTAAGGGTGTTAAACTGTGGGGAGGAGGAGGTCAGGCTTCCATGGTACGCTACCCTTGCCAAGCTGCTTACCCTAGACCCCCACACCATCCAGGAGGCCATTCCCCCAACCTCCCCGCCTTCTGCCAGTCACCACACATCCCCTGAACGGTTAGATGAGTGGTGTCAAGAGTTACACGTAGGCACTGATGATACCCCCACACATCACAAAGAAGGAGTATACCGGGTGGTACAGGAGTACGAGCAGGTTTTCAGCAAACACTCACTAGATTTTGGGCGGATTAGAGTGGTCCAACACCACTTCCCCACCGGCGAGCATCCCCCCATTAAAGAGAGATACAGACCTATCCCGCCCGCACACTACCAATGCGCCAAAGACATGTTGAGAAACATGAAGGAGGCGGGGGTTATTCGGGACAGCTGCAGTCCCTGGGCCGCCCCGCTGGTGCTGGTCAAGAAAAAGGATGGCACCATGAGAATGTGTGTGGATTACTGGAAGATTAACCAGATAACGCATAAAGATGCCTATCCTCTGCCCCGTATTGAAGAGTCACTGGCCGCGCTGAGAACCGCTAACTACTTCTCTACCCTTGACCTCACCAGTGGGTACTGGCAGGTGGCCGTAGCGCCCGAAGACCGTGAGAAGACTGCTTTCGCTACACCCATGGGACTCTGCGAGTTCAACAGCATGCCGTTCGGGCTGTGCAACGCCCCTGGAACCTTCCAACGGCTGATGGAATGCTGTCTGGGACATCTGAATTTGGAGACCGTCTTGCTGTAACTGGACGATGTCATTGTCTACTCGCAGACGTATAAAGCCCACCTGGAGCACCTGGCTGAGGTGTTTGCGTCCCTGGCCAAGTACGGGATGAAATTGAAGACCTCCAAGTGCCATCTATTGAAGCCCAGGGTGCAGTACCTCGGACATGTGGTGGGCGCGGAAGGTGTCGCTCCAGATCCCGAAAAGATCACTGCCATTCAGGACTGGCCGAGGCCGACCACGGTGAGAGAGGTGAGACAGTTTCTGGGTCTGGTGGGCTACTACCACCGCTTCATTAAGGGATACACGAAGATGGCCGCCCCCATGCAGGACCTCCTCGTGGGACAGACCAAGGGTGGCAGGTCCCCTGGAACCCCGTTGGCGTGGGAAGAAAAGCATGAAGAGTCCTTCCGCCAGCTGAAGACGGCCCTGACCGGGGAAGAAATCCTGGCGTACCCCGACTACAGTCTCCCATTCATCCTCTGCACTGATGCCAGTAATGTAGGCTTGGGAGCAGTCTTATCCCAGGTCCAGGACGGAAGAGAGAAGGTGATCGCTTATGCTAGCCGGAAACTCCGACCTACGGAAAGGAACCCTGAGAACTACAGCTCTTTCAAGCTTGAGCTCTTAGCACTGGTGTGGGCCATTACCGAGCGATTCCGCCATTACCTAGCGGCAGCCAAGTTCACCGCTTATACGGACAATAACCCGCTAACCCATCTGGATACAGCTAAGCTGGGTGCATTGGAGCAGCGGTGGGTGGCCAGATTGGCTAACTATGATTTCACCATCAAGTACCGAGCCGGCCGTAAAAATGCTAACGCAGACGCACTCTCCCGGATGCCCCACTTGTTGGGAGAGGGGCCGGATGATGATGACCTCGAAGAAATCGAGTTGCCTGCGTTCCACCGGCCGCCAGCCGAGAAGTTGCATGTTCAGCAACAACAAGTGAACTTAGACCCGCTGCCCAGCCAAGGGTGGCAAGAAGCCCAGGACCAGGCACCTGCTGTCCGCTTGGTCAAGACCCTGGTGGAACAAGGCTCTGCCGGAATAGACCCTGACGCCCCCGCCGAGGACCAACGACTGTAGAGGGAACGAGCCCGGCTGTACCTGCACCAGGGGAAGCTGTATCGGGAATTGATCAACCCGTAGACCCATGAGAAAGTTCGCCAGCTGGTGGTTCCCCAGACTAATATGCCCACTGTTCTGCAGGCATACCATGACGGTGTCGGGCACTTTGGGTGGAAGAAGCTGGAAATGCTGTTGAGGGAGCGATTCTATTGGAGTGGGATGCGGGAGTCTGTGGAGGCCTGGTGGCGAGAATGTGGTCCCTGTGCACTGAGAAGAAGGGACGAGGCCAGGCAGAAGGCCCGCTTGCGCCCAATTATTACGCATCAGCCGCTGGAGCTGGTCGCCCTCGACCACGTGAAGCTCATCCCTAGCCGAAGTGGGTATACCTACGCTCTGACCATTGTAGACCACTATTCAAAATTTATGGTGGTTGTCCCAGTCAAGGACCCGACCGGCCGTACCGCCGCTAGAGCATTCCAGGCCTATTTCTGCCGACCGCATGGGTACCCGGAGAGGGTGCTTACCGACCGGGGCCCGGCTTTTGAGGCAGAAGTGTTTCAAGAATTCTGCCAGTTGTACGGCTGCAAGAAAATTCGGACCACGCCCTACCATGCCCACACCAATGGCATGTGTGAAAAGATGAACCATCTGGTCCTGGGTCTCCTCAAGACATTACCGCTAGAAGAGTGGAACCTGTGGCCAGAAAAGCTGCCTGACCTGGTCGATATGTACAATAACATCCCTTCCAGCTCTACCAAATGCACACCGGCGTACCTGATGAGGGCTCGGCCCGGTCGGCTGCCAGTAGACCTAGAAATGGGTTTGGAAGCCCCAGAAGCCCTCCCTTCGACTGCTAGATGGGACACTCGGCGGAGGGCGCAGTACCGACAGGTCCAAGAATACGTAGAAAAGAATTTGTGCCGGAGTCGGGGACAGCAAGAACAGTGCTTCAACAGGAAGGCTCCTGCAGGTCCCTTTCAGCCTGGAGATGTAGTGCTGAAGCGAAAGAGAAGAACCCATAAGCTGGATGACCAATGGGAGAGGACCCCATATGTTATACAACCCACTGAATGGGAGAATGGGAAGGCCTACCAGATCAGTCGCGACCAAGGGAAGACTTCGGCCACGGTTTCCAGGGACCACCTGAAGAGGTGCCCACCACCATTGAGGGTGGCAACTGAAGTCCCGGCCCCCAGACCGGCTGAGGGGAAAGAAAAAGAGGTAATCCACACCATGATGGGCGATTTCCCGGCAGATTGGCCTATGCAGAACGGCGCAGTGATTCAACCCGTGGAGGAAAAAGAGATGGAAGTAGCCGCCAATTAACCAGTGCCCACTACACAGTCCCCAGATGCACCTGTACCTAGCCCCACTATGTCTCCGCCTGCCCCACACGATAGCCGGTGAGGGGAATCAGCTGTTTCCTCTGCCCCACTGCCTGTCACCACTGAAATTGGGCCCTGAAGGTCCATGCGCTCCAACCTAGGCCGACCCCCGCTTAGGTATAGAGAGACTGACATTTAGGGGTGCAACTTGTTGACTGTGTACATAAGTGTTTGAATGAATGAAAAGTAATCAAACCAAAGTTTAACCTGATTGACACCGTGA